>NW_011494961.1:2953238-2953778 GCF_000754665.1 Bison bison bison
AAGAATGGAACTGGAGGAATCAACCTACCTGACTTCAGGCTCTACTACAAAGCCACAGTCATCAAGACGGTATGGTACTGGCACAAAGACAGAACTATAGATCAATGGAACAAAACAGAAAGAGATAAATCCACACACTTATGGACATTTATCTTAGACAAAGGAGGAAAGAATATACAATGGAGAAAAGACAATCTCTTTAGCAAGTGGTGCTGGGAAAAATTGGTCAACCAGTTGTAAAAGAATGAAACTAGAACACTTTCTAACACCATATACAAAAATAAACTCAAAATGGATTAAAGATCTAAACGTAAGACCAGAAACTATAAAACTCCTAGAGGAGAACATAGGCAAAACACTCTCTGACATAAATCACAGCAGGGTCCTCTATGACCTACCCCCCAGAATACTGGAAATAAAAGCAAAAATAAACAAATGGGACCTAATTAAAATTAAAAGCTTCTGCACAACAAAGGAAACTATAAGCAATGTGAAAAGACAGCCTTCAGAATGGGAGAAAATAATAGCAAACAAAGCAAT
>NW_011494961.1:2953878-2955721 GCF_000754665.1 Bison bison bison
AATGAAAACACAACAACCCAAAACCTGTGGGACGCTGTAAAATCAGTGCTAAGGGGAAGGTTCATAGCAATAAAAGCATATTTCAAGAAACAAGAAAAAAAGTCAAATAAATAACCTAACTCTACACTTAAAGCAACTAGAAAAGGAAGAAATAAGAACCCCAGGGTTAGTAAAAGGAAAGAAATCTTAAAAATTAGGGCAGAAATAAATGCAAAAGAAACAAAAGAGACCATAGCAAAAATCAACTAAGCCAAAAGCTAGTTCTTTGAGGAGATAAATAAAATTGATGAACCATTAGCCAGACTCATCAAGAAACAAAGGGAGAAAAATCAAATCAATAAAATTAGAAATGAAAATGGAGAGATCACAACAGACAACACAGAAATACAAAGGATCAT
Organism: Bison bison bison; assembly: GCF_000754665.1. NCBI lineage: Eukaryota > Metazoa > Chordata > Mammalia > Artiodactyla > Bovidae > Bison > Bison bison. Next base: position 2,954,277 of record NW_011494961.1, read on the forward strand.
AAGAGACTACAATCAGCAACTATATGCCAATAAAATGGACAACTTGGAATAAATGGAAAAATTCTTAGAAAAGTACAACTTTCCAAAACGGAACTAGGAAAAAATAGAAAATCTTAACATACCCATCACAAGCACAGAAATTGAAACTGTAATCAGAAATATTCCAGCAAACAAACCAAACAAAAGGACCAGACGGCTTCACAGCTGAATTCTACCAAAAATTCAGAGAAGAGCTAACACCTATTCTACTCAAACTCTTCCAGAAAATTGCAGAGGAAGGTAAACATCCAAACTCATTCTATGAGGCCACTATCACCCTAATACCAACACCTGACAAAGATGCCACAAAAAAAGAAAACTATAGGCCAATATCACTGATGAACATAGATGGAAAAATCCTTAACAAAGTTCTAGCAAACAGAATCCAACAACATATTTAAAAGATCATACATACATCAAAACCAAGTGGGCTTTATCCCAGGGATGCAAGGATTCTTCAATATCTGCAAATCAGTCAATGTAATACACCTCATTAACAAATTGAAAAATAAAAACCATATGATTATCTCAATAAATGCAGAGAAATCCTTTGACAAAATTCAACATTCATTTATGATAAAAACCCTCCAGAAAGCAGGAATAAAAGGAACATACCTCAACATAATAAAAGCTATATATGACAAACCCACAGCAAACATTATCCTCAATGGTGAAAAACTGAAAGAATTTCCCCTAAAATCAGGAACAAGACAAGGGTGACCACTCTCACCATTACTATTCATAGTTTTGGAAGTTTTGGCCAGAACAATCAGAGCAGAAAAAGAAATAAAAGGAATCCAGATTCAAAAAGAAGGAGTAAAACTCTCACTCTTTGCAGATGACATGATCCTCTACATAGAAAAGCCTAAAGACTCCACCAGAAAATTACTAGAGCTAATCAATGAATATAGCAAAGTTGCAGGATATAAAATCAACACACAGAAATCCCTTGCATTCCTATACACTAATAATGAGAAAATAGAGAAATTAAGGAAACAATTCCATTCACCATTGCAACGGAAAGAATAAAATACTTAGGAATATATCTACCTAAAGAAACAAAAGACCTATATATAGAAAACTATAAAACACTGGTGAAAGAAATCAAAGAGGACACTAATAGATGGAGAAATATACCGTGTTCACAGATCAGAAGAATCAATATAGTGAAAATGAGTATGCTACCCAAAGCAATCTATAGATTCAATGCAATTCCCATCAAGCTACCAACAGTATTCTTCACAGAGCTAGAACAAATAATTTCACAACTTGTATGGAAATACAAAAAACCTCGAATAGCCAAAGCAATCTTGAGAAAGAATGGAACTGGAGGAATCAACCTACCTGACTTCAGGCTCTACTACAAAGCCACAGTCATCAAGACGGTATGGTACTGGCACAAAGAC
>NW_011494961.1:2955821-2956882 GCF_000754665.1 Bison bison bison
AATAGACATACAGATGGCTAACAAACACATGAAAAGATGCTCAACATCACTCATTATTAGAGAAATGCAAATCAAAACCACAGTGAGGTACCATTTCACGCCAGTCAGAATGGCTGCTATCCAAAAGTCTACAAACAATAAATTCTAGAGAGGGTGTGGAGAAAAGGGAACCCTCTTACACTGTTGGTGGGAATGCAAACTAGTACAGCCACTATGGAGAACAGTGTGGAAACTCCTTAAAAAACTGGAAATAGAACTGCGATATGACCCAGGAATCCCACTGCTAGGCATACACACTGAGGAAACCAGAATTGAAAGAGACACGTTTACCCCAATGTTCCTCGCAGCACTGTTTATAATAGCCAAGTCATGGAAGCAACCTAGATGTCCATCAGCAGATGAATGGATAAGAAAGCTGTGGTACATACACACAATGGAGTATTACTCAGCCATTGAAAAGAATACATTTGAATTTGTTCTAGTGAGGTGGATGAAACTGGAGCCTATTATACAGAGTGATTTAAGCCAGAAAGAAAAACACCAATACAGTACATTAATGCATATATATGGAATTTAGAAAGAAGGTAACAATAACCCTGTATGCAAGACAGCAAAAGAGACACAGATGTATAGAACGGTCTTTTGGACTCTGTGGGAGAGGGCAAGGGTGAGATGATTTGGGCGAATGGCATTGAAACATGTATATTATCATATGTGAAATGAATCACCAGTCCAGGTTCAATGCATGATACAGGGTACTCGGGGCTTGTGCACTGGGATGACCCAGAAGGAGGGGACGCGGAGGGAGGTAGGAAGGAGGCTCAGGATGGGGAACACATGTACACCCGTGGTGGATTCATGTCAATGTATGGCAAAACCAATACAATACTGTAATTAGCCTCCAATTAAAATGAATAAATTTTTTTTTTAAAAAAAGGTTAACACATGTGCCTGGTAAGTTGTAGACATTCAATAAATAGACATTAAATAAATTAAAAACTAAAATAAAATGCACTGAATGGTTAAAAATTTTAAAAATTAAATTGACAACTGAATGGCTT
>NW_011494961.1:2956982-2962356 GCF_000754665.1 Bison bison bison
TTATTAAGAACATTCTTTTTGTTTTAGCAACCATAATGAAATAGAGACTCTAAGTGGAAAGCAAAGTCTCATTTCATTCAGGTTGCTATAACAAACGTACTATACATGGAGTGATTTATGAACAACACAAGTTTATTTCTTGCAGTCCTGGAGGCTGAAAGTCTGGGATCAGGGAGACAGCATGGTCAGGTTGTGGTGGGAACTGTCTTCTGGGCTGTAGACAGCCATCTTCTCCTGGTATCCTCATATGGCAGAGCAGAAAAAGAGAGTAAACTCTTGTACAAGGGTGTTAATCCCACTCATGAGGGCTCTATCCTCATGATCTCACCTAATCCTAATTGCCTCCATAAGGCCCTACCTTGGAATACCATGACATGAGGAGAGAGGGTAGGGTTTCAACATGAGTTTGGGGTACACAAACAGCTTGTAATAGAAAGCACTATTTTCCAAAAGGCTATCTTGCAAATAGTTTTAGCACTGCTTGTTGGATATTTGCATACAACTTGGAACTTTTCTTTGGCCAGGCTGCAAATGTAGACAACCCTAGAAAAGTAATGGTGATAAAGCAAGAAACCTCCATGATGAAGTTCGCTACAGCTAAGCCGCTTCAGTCGTGTCTGACTCTGGGCGACCCCAGAGACAGCAGCCCACCAGGCTCCCCTGTCCCTGGGATTCTCCAGGCAAGAACACTGGAGTGGGTTGCCATTTCCTTCTCCAATGCATGAAAGTGAAAAGTACAAGTGAAGTCGTTCAGTCGTCTCCGACTCTTAGCGACCCCATGGACTACAGCCCACCAGGCTCCTCCATCCATGGGATTTTCCAGGCAAGAGTACTGGAGTGGGGCGCCATTGCCTTCTCCGATAATGAAGTTTAGTAAGAGAAAATATAGTTATTCTTTAAAAATCAAGCTTCTCACAATGGTTGCTTTGAACCAACTGCAATTACTGTTCCTACACAGTGTAGGCATCCACCTTTAATAAAACTGGCAGTGTTTAAAATCCCAGAAAACTCATCAAGCAGTATAAAAGCATTCTGCTCCATGTATAAAATGCTTTGTCCCTGTTGAGACTGAGCTAATGACACTGTCAATAGCACAAAGGTGGCAAAGAGACACTTACATGGGCATTAATATCCAAAGAGGGAAAGAAGAGACAGCTTTGCACTTCAATTACTGCTTGTCTCAACCCAAGAAAATGTAAATGCTCCTGAAAATAAAGCTTAGATTTATTACGTGTCCATGTCCATCTAAAGCCCTTATTAGGGGAAGTGGCTCAGACATATGTGTTGTTATAAAGTATTCTAGGATGATAAATAATGTCAATCAGTGACTGATGGGATGTGATGCATTCAAGGTTAAAGGGGGGAAAACTGCAAGTTTGGAGGTTTGCATTTATTTTTAGAGAAGTGAAGTGAAGTGAAGTTGCTCAGTAGTGTCTGACTCTTTGCAACCCCATGGACTGTAGCCTACTGGGCTCCTCCATCCATGGGATTTTCCAGGCAAGAGTACTGGAGTGGGTTGCCATTTCCTTCTCCAGAGGACCCAGGGATCAAACCCGTGTCTCCCGCATTGTAGGCAGACACTTTACCATCTGAGCCACAAGGGAAGCCCTGTAACATGCTGGGAACATTTTTAGAGAAGAGTATTAAACAGTGGCCTTTCTGCAATATTATGAGAATTGGTTCCCTCTTCCTGCCTCCCTCATTTTCCACACAAACAAATCTGAATCCTTTAGAAGATACTTCAGAATTCTCAGCTGTAAGTAAAAAGATAGCTTTCAAAAATTCTTGTAAAAAAACAAAAATAAAAAACCCCTGTTTATGCAGGGAATAGTCTGAGAAGAAATCTCTAGGAATTACCAAGTGAATGAAATCAAGGTTCACAGTGCTGTGTGCTGTGAGCCATACACATAAAAGATTTTTCATTAAAGCAAAAAGGAGTTCAAATATAAAAATATTAGATAAATTGGTTGTTTTTTAAATACATGCAGCAAAGTATGTTTTTTCAGTTTCTTCTTTGAGTGATTTATATGCATATATATTTTACAGTGATTTTAATAGAATTAGAAAACACAAATATTTGGCTAGATATAGAGAATTATCCAACAATTACTGTTGACTAAAACTGGAATAGAGCCTGGGTAGCTCAGTTGGTAGAGCATCAGACTTTTAATCTGAGGGTTCAGGGTTCAAGTCCCTATCCATACACTATGGTTCTGTGTTTTAGGACTTCCGTGGTGGCTCAGTGCTAAAGAATCCACCTGCCAATTCAGAAGACTTCAGTTCGACCTCTGGATCTGGAAGAACCCCTGGAGAAGGAAATGACAGGCTACAGTCCATGGGGTCACAAAAGAGTCAGACACAACTTAGTGACTAAACAACAATACTGGAATAGCTTCTTTTATGAGGTAGCCTCATGAGACTTAACAACTGAAAAATAAGAAAAAGAACCCATTGGACTCATATTGAGTATATTTGACCAATGTTGGCAATAGTGCAGTGGGTGGGAGATTAAAAAAATAAGTAACCTTTAAAGAGAATTCTATTCATAGCAGCACTTCACAGCAGCCAAATGGTGGAAACAATCCACTTGTCCATCAACTAACGAATGACCAAACAAATGTGGTATAGCCATAGAGTGAAACATTTTCAACTATAAAAAGGAATGAAGCATTGACACATGCTACAATAGGGATGAACCTTAAAAACAGTTTCATTTAAACAGTTAAATGAAAGAAGCCAGACACAAAAGGTCACCTATTATATGATTCCATATACATGAAATATACAGAACAGGTAAATCCATAGAGGCAGAAAGCAAATTGATGGTTCCAAGGTCTAGAGAGACAGGGGCTGGGACTGAACTATTAAATGCATATGGGATTTTCTTTGGGGATGATGAAAATGTTTTGGAGCTAGATAGAGGTAGTGATTACACAACACTGTGAATGGACTAAATGTGGGTAACTTGTATGTCCTAAAATTATTAATTTCATGTTATGTTAATTTTACCTGAATTATTTTTCTTTTTTTTTGTTGGGGGGGGTGGGAGAGGGAGGTCACACCACACAGGATGCAAAACTACCTCCCAGACCAGAAATCAAAGCCTTGCCCCTAGCAGTGAAACTACCAGACCGCCAGGGAAGTCCTCAATTCCTAAAAATGCAAAAAGTTATAAATATGAGGGTAGTCTGGTATCACTGGGGCAGAAATTAACAGCCCTGGGAAACAGAACTGAAAACTTAGAAAAATTCAGTTACACATGAAAACCAATCCATTTCTATGATTCTATAACAATTTGTAAATTAAAATTCTGAATTAAATTTACGATTACTGTTGTCATATTATATGGAACTAATAGATTAAGTAAATTATGTCTAAAGTTGTTGCTGTTGTTTAGTTGCTAAGCCGTGTCTGACTCTTTTGTGACCCCATGGACTGTAGCCTCCAGGCTCCTCTGTCCAGGGGATTTTCCAGGCAAGAGTACTGGAGTGGGTTGCCATTTCCTTCTCCAGGGAACCTTCCCAACCCAGGGATCAAACCTGCATCTCCTGTGTTGGCAGTCGGGTTCTTTATCACTGAGCCACCAGGGAAGACTTAATTCTAAAATTACTCCATTGATTTGAAACAGAGTAATTTATGTACCCAAGGTTTTGACAAAGTACTAGTGGATGAGAACTAGGATACAGTCCTATATTCCTTTCAGATTAAATACATATTTTTATAAGTTTCTCAAATCCATTGAGGGTCAGATGAGTTGATAAGCCAGCTAATCATATACTACAAGGAGTTACAGTAAATGACTTGAATAAACTGATATCTAAAAACGATTCACTCTTTGCTTTCAAACTTGTTATGATTACTTTCAGCATCTTTAAGTCTGAACTAAAATGTTCTTTCAACTGCTTTATTGTGGGATGACTCAGAGCCTAGCTTGGAAGCTGCAGAAAAACAACTTAGAAAAGCAAACTTGCCATTAAAGATCAAAGAGATGTCTGTAATTATTTCATTTGTACAGAGCATTCTCTTGCCATGTCATTTACTATGCATGTGCTCTCATGAAGTTTACGTTCCAGGAGAATGCATGTTGATCTCAACATTGATCTCTATTTATCAGAATGTTTCCCCTGGGAACCCTGTACCTTATAAGTTGGTAGGACTTCAGTGTCAGGGAAAGTTTATGATACAGGGGGATGAGCTCCTCCTTCAGAGTCCAGGACCTGAGTTTGAGTACCAGCCCCATAATTATAATCTGTGGGACCTGTATGAGTTCCTATTCCTACCACAATAATTAACAAGACTAAATTCACAAGATTGTCAAAGGGATTCAATTAGATGATACATATGAAAAAATAATTTATAAATTTTAAAATTATATATAAATATATTTACATATGTACATTATAAATACATTTATAAAATATGTACATAATGTATACATATATGTATATATGCATATGACTTGTACATATTATATAATATGCAATATGTATATATTATATGTGTATATATGTATAAAATATGTTATATGATATATAATATGTATATATATTATATATATACCCTTGTGTATATGTAGAGAGAGAATATATGTATATATAGTTCTGTATACATGCCTCTTTTATAGAATTATTACATTGCATTTGGACCATTTCATCTCCCTTATGAGTCTCATGGAATCTGGTAAGTGGTAGGCATTCATTAAAGTTTGAATGAATGAATGATTCACAAGCAACATCAAAAACTATGTGAATTTTATCTTTAAAATATTCAGTGTTACCTTTATTCTACATAGTCTGTCTGTTGCCTACCATTGTTTTTTCAAAAAAGGGATTTTTTAACATAATTTTTTAAATATATGTAAAGATGCTATTTACATAGCACAGAATATCAATACTCAAAATAAATGTACAAAACATGTGCAACATTTCCACATAGAAAATTATAAATCTTGCATGTAAATTTTAAAAGACCCACAAAAATGAAAGGCTGTAATAATATATTGGAGGAGTCAATATGATAAAGAAGTTAACTTCCCCAGATTAATTTATAAAATCAATTCAGTCCCAATCAGAATCTCAACAGGTTCTTTGTTTTCTTCTGTGGAGCTAGACAAGCTGATTCAAAAATTTATATGAAAACACAAAAGCTTAAGAACAATCAAAGCTCAAACAACTCAAGTAAAAAATGGGTCAAAGACCTCAACAGACATCTCACCAAAGAAGATATACAGATGACAAATAAGCATGAGAAAGATACTCCACATCACATGTCATTACAGTAAAGCAAACTGAAACAAGATATCACTGCACACAAATTAGAATGACCAAAATCCAGAACACAGACAACATCAAGTGACGGTGAGAATGTGGACAAC
>NW_011494961.1:2962456-2998017 GCF_000754665.1 Bison bison bison
AGTATGATTTCCTTGTTCTATAGCCTTCTGAATATAAAAGTATTTCACTTTGTGCAGCTCCTTGGAGCTTCTATCTGCTAGATTAGATGCTGCCTAAATCAAATCAATTGTTGCTGAATGTGGGCAACAGTAATTCTCTCTATGTATTCTTAGTGGGATTGCAAAATGATACAGCCACTTTGGAAGAGTTTGATGGTTTCTTACAAAACACACTCTTTCCATACAATTCAGTGTTCCTTCTCCTCAGAAGGAACCTATTTACTGAAAGGAGTGAAAAACTTTGTGTCCACACCTAAACCTGTATGTGGATATTTATAGCAGCTTTATTCACAATTGCAAGACCTAAAAGCAACCTCCTTCAACAGGTGAATGAATAAAGTTTGGTATATCCAGACAATAGAATATTATTCAGTGTTAAAGAGAAATAATCAGTCGCAAGCCATAAAAAGACATGGAAAAATGTTAAATGCTTACTACCAAGCTAAAGAAGCCAATCTGAGAATGCTACATACTGTACGATTTCAACTATATCATATTCTTAAAAAGCAAAACTGTGGAGATGATAAAAAGATCAGTTGTTGCCAGTGGGGAAAAGGGAAGGAAGAGGTGAATAGACAGAACACAGAGAATTTTTAAGGCAGTGAAAATGCTTTGAATGATATAATAATGATGATTATATGTCAATATACATTTGCCTAAATCCCATGGAATGTACAACACCAAAAGTGAACCCTAAGTAAATAATGGACTTGGGATGATTATGGTGAGTCACTTTAAAGTCATCCTTAGTAAAACAAACAAACAAAAAATTACCTTTCTGCTGAGTGATGTTGATAATGCGAGAGGCTATGCATGTATAGGGGTAAAGAATATATGAAGAATCTCAGTATTTCCCTCTCAATATTTTTGTAAACCTAAAACTTCTCTAAAAAAAAAGTCTCAAAAAAAAAAAGGAAAAGAGAAAGAGCCAAAGCACTCTTGAAGGAAAATAAGGTGGGACTTGTTTTACCAAAATCAAAACATTATAAAGTTGAAATAATTAAGGCAGTGTTTTGTTGGCATAAGGATAGAAAAATAGACCCATGTAACGGCACAGAGAGGCTATAAATATACTCACCTGATTTATGCCAAATTAGCTCTAAAACACAGTGAGTAAAGGATGGACTTTTCCATAAATGGTGCTAGTTTAATTGGATACCCACCGTCCATGAGGTATGGGTGAAAAATGAATATGGATGTGTGAGGCATGGGTAAAAAAATGAATTTTACCCACATCTCTCGCATAAACAACAATTCTAGATAGAGAATAGATCTAGATAAGCAAAGAGTTATACAGTTTGATAAGGTAATACAAAGTCATATATCACAACCTTGAGCCAGGTAGCTCATTTTTTACACAAGAAGCAAAAAGCTCTAAGAATAAGGGGGAGATATGATCATTAAACCACCTTACTATGTAAAAACTGTGTTCACCAAAAGATAGCATTAGGAAAGTTAAAAAACAAGTCCAAAAAATGAGAAAAATATTGCTATACATATGACTGAGAAGGAGCATATAAGCAGGATAAACAAAACATACTTAGAAAAATCATAACAGAGAAATACACAACCCAAAAGAAAAATGGGCAAAAGACATATCCAAATGACCAATAAATCGATGAAAAAGTGTGGTACAGAACTAGTCATTGGGAAAATTAAAGCATAATTACATACTACTGCATATCCACTGCTGCTGCTGCTGCTGCTAAGTCACTTCAGTCATGTCCGACTCTGGGCGACCCCATAGACGGCAGCCCATCAGGCTCCCCCGTCCCTGGGATTCTCCAGGCAAGAACACTGGAGTGGGTTGCCATTTCCTCCCCCAATGCATGAAAGTGAAAAGTGAAAGTGAAGTCACTCAGTTGCGTCCGACTCTTAGCGACCCCATGGACTGTAGCCCACCAGGCTCCTCCATCCATGGGATTTTCCAGGCAAGAATACTGGAGTGGGGTGCCATTGCCTTCTCCACATACCCACTACAATGGCTAAAATTAAAGGACTTTCTGTATCAAGATATGCAAAAACATGAAACAACTGGAATTCTCATGTTCTGTTGGTTAGTGTTCAACTGTTGTCAAGAATTTGGAAATCTACTAAATAGTATTCTCTAAAACTGAATAATATACATACCCTATAAGATAGCAACCCTAATACCAGGATATCCCTTAGAGAAGTGCTTACACATGTATCTCAAGAGACATGTAGAAGAATTCTCAGCATTAGTTGTAACAGCCAAAAACTGGAAACAAGCCCAATTGCCATCAATAATGAAATTGATAGATAAATTGTGATAATGTGTCCAGTGTAACAAAAAACAGCAATAACAAAGAATAAAATACTGCTATTCATAACAGCATGAATGAATCTTTGAGACATAATGTTGTATGAAATAAACCAGGCACAAAAATACATATCTGATAATTCTATTTATATGAATTATGAATTTTAATCAAACCAAACTATAATGGAGGAGGGAAATAATAGAAATTGGGAGTGCATTAGACGTAGGTCTTCTGTGGTGCTGGCAACTTTTTATTTCTTGATCTGGAAGGTGGAGTTCTACATTCACATTTTGTGCACTTTTTGATGAATGGATATTTTAAATTAAAAACTCAAAACCACAGAAGACAATATTTTTTGTAGAAAAGCTTGACAACCACAATACAGCATTGGGACAGCTATGAGTTAAGTTCAGGCATGTACAAAAAGTGAGATTACTAAACATCCAGATAAAATCCTATCTGGGAAGGAACGTGTTCCTGGTTTAGCAAAGAAGAAAAAAAAAGAAAAAACTACGTCTGACTAATCTATTTAAATTTCCAAAACCACTGAAAAATTTCCACATCAAAGGCTGGAAAAAAATATTTCCACCATGACTAGAGGTTGAGAGCACATTTGTCATGGGTAAGAAATTGGCTCAGAAAAAGGAGGAAAATAAAGGGGAAGAACAAATTGTACTCTCTGGATGAGTTTATAAAAGAACCTGTGCAATGTGGCATTTTTATAAGTAATCTTAATGGGAGTAAACAACAGTCTTTACATTTATTTTCACGTAACTTGCTTACCATAGTCTGCCTTCATTGTCTTTCATCTTTTCCTCAGAAATCTTTCTGCATTGCTCTTTTTGTTTCTTTACATAGTCATTAGTTTGTTTCATAATATTTACTGGGGGCTTTTGTACAGATTTATTGCGTGCAGATATCATGCTGGGCACTGAAAGTGTTGGTTGCTCAGTCGAGTCCAACTCTTTGCGACCCCATAGACTGAAGCCCACGAGGCTCCTCTGTCCATGGGATTCTCCAGGCAAGAATACTGGAGATGCCTTCTCCAGGGGATCTTCCTGACCCAGGGATTGAACATGGATCTCCCACACGGCAGACAGATTCAATATCATATGAGGGAATGCCCCTCTTATTCATTAGTTTGTTTCATAGTATTTACTGGGGGTTTCTGTACAGATTTATTGTGTGCCGATATCATGCTGGGCACTAAAGTTTCAGTGATAAATAAGTAAGCCAGAAAATGCCCTTGCTGATTTTATATTCTACTAGAGGACACAGGTAATAATCAAGCAAGTAAATAAATAAGCAAGATAATTGCAGATTAAAATAACTGTTTTGAAGAAAATTAAAATGCTATGGAATACTATTAAAGTAATAAGGGACAGATTAAATGTAATTTAATCTGGGGTAAGAGCTACCTCAGAAACAGTATTTAGCAAAAGCCCATCTGAGGAGGGGAATTTCTATCTAAACCTTTAGGGATGAATCTACTCATGTATTTAACTTAGTAAATGCATACTGAATACCTGCTGTGTGACAGGCACCATTCTAGGCACTGGGAAATCAACAAGGAATGAGAAAGACAAAGATGCAACCTTTATGGTGTTAAAATTGAAGCCTGCAAAGAGTTTCACAGTGATGCAGCAAGGACTACAAATAAATATGGACGGGAAAAACCTTGATGGGCTAATTAAATTTTTAAAAGACTACAGTATCAGTAACATGTTAAATTATCCAGAGAGTGGCTTGCAATGGATTTGAAGAGCAGGCAGAGACCAGAGCATGTGTGATTCTCTAGGTCATGGAAAGAAGTCTGCTTTATATTCTTAGAATAATTAGAAGTCATTGGTGGATTTTAAGAAGACAAATGGCATGATTAGACTCCAAGTCATACTATACAGCTTTGTAGGGAATGATCTGAAGGGAATAATAGTATACATTTTTAAAAAAAGGAAGTATCTATATTTAAGGCAAAAAAGGTATAGTGATCTGATCTGATATAGGAAAGTGGAGACGAAGAGAAGTAAACAAATTTGGAGAATAATTTGGGGACACAATCAATAGCATTTTCTGGTAGATTGGTATTGCAATAAAAAGAAAGAAATAACAAGTTATTCTTTGCTTCTAGAAGAGACAACTAGATGGATTTTGACGTTATTTGCTAAAGTGGCAAAGAAAGAGAGAAGTTTAAACAAGAGATTTAGAATGGAAAAACCACGTATTTCTGCTTCCTAAAATAGGTTATGTTTGAAAAGTGTAGGAAGCATCCAATTTTGATTTAAATAAGTAGTTTGAAATACAAGTCAAGAGCTCAGGGATAAATATAAACATTTCAAGGTCATCAGAATAAAAAATGAATTAGTATCTATGTCAAATGATTACTTAGAAAAAGTATGTTTAAGATGCAAAGAAGATCTAGGTGGGTCTGTCTGGGCATTTAAAGGTCTAATAGAGGAGAAGTAGCCAGTAGAGGAAACAATGATGATACCATTAAGTTAAAATATCAATACCAGTCAGGAAGCAGAAGCCAAAGGAAAAGGGTGAGTGAAAAGAAGAAAAAGTAATTATCTATCAATGGCAAATTGAGCAAGATGCAGACAGTCGTATGTTATTGTTGACCCAGCTAAGATTTCAGTGGAATGCTGGGCACAGACTGGTGGGTATGGAAATCTAGTAACAGTAGGTTTCAGTGAAAATGGAAGGGGAAGAAATGAAACAGCACAATGATCCATTGAGAGTGACAGTGAAGAAGACGTTACAGGTGGCTTGAAGAGGGGAGATAGCCAAGTCTTATCTTGAAGTGGAAACATGATCCCACTAGAAGAAAAAGGCAGAGTCAATGAGCGGTATTGAGTGGAAGTTTGAGATTTTAGATCACAGAGCCATGGGATCTTTCCCTAGCAAAGTTTTCCAACTGAAGTTCAATTACAAAAGCAAATGGCAGAATTCTGCAAGGTAATTGAAATGGAAGAACACAGGGCCAAGGGGTTGAAGAAAAATTGCAACAAAGTTATTAGAATGAAGAGAGAAAGTAGGTGGAATAGGAGGGGAAAAAATGAAACTTGGAGTGGACCACTAAAACATGTGAGTAGGGGTTAGAATCTTGATGTGCTTGGAGAATTCTGGCAATAGAGGTACTTGAATAAATGTTCTAGAAAAATAGTGATTCGGGTGATTCGGTTATTGAGAACCAAGATTTCAGAAGTGGTATATTTTCTGAAAAGATCCTGTATAAAAGAGGCTGCCCAAGAGAAATAAAAAGAAATTTAAAGATGAGAAGACCAAAGAAAGAACCAAAAAGCTGTATCATTTTGGATGATTTATTTAGGTGGTTCTGAAGTCACAAAGAAATACACAGGATTAAGGAATCTAGATTCTTGAATAAAAGGGCTTGAATAAGTAGGTAAATATACAGCTATGACAAAAAATATGGAAGAGGGATATTATGGAAGTGCCACGAGCCTCAAAAGTAGTAGTGGGCATCTGCAGGAAAGAAAAGAATGAAGAGCTGGTACAGGAAATAAAAACCAAAGAAAACAACAACCCAATCTTTTTGTCATTGAAAAGTTAATCAACAGTCAATCCGAGAAAGAAATGGAAATTTTTATTCAAGTCAACCTGAGGATTATAACCTGAGAGACAGTTCTCAGAAAGCTCTGAGAACTGTTTTGGTGAGGCAAGTGGGGAAGCTAGTATGCTGTGATTTTGGCAAAGGAGGCGTGTGCATTCAAGCACACATCTCAGCAGACGGTTGCTGTTACTGGTTTTGGTGCTTTTGTAATTATGGAAAGAGCAAGAAACTGGGTTCATAAAATTTTCTCCCGAAAATTTCAAAGTATCTGAGGGCCAGTTCTGCAAGTTTTCCCAGGGCACAAAGGGCCTCATATTGACCCTCACCCTCAGTTCCTTTCAGGGTGTATCTATCATACATTAGTGCCTGTAGTAGCTAACGGCTTGATTTTTGTAGAGCTAGATGATGGGCAACAGTCTTCATTTTATAATCCTTTCCCTTTTCAGTCTTAATTTCAAAAAAGGTTTGGGAGGCATTTTGTGACTGATTGATCTTATAGACTATATGTTTAGTTAATCGTTTCAAATCATCATTACTTTTAAAAAAATTTTTAATTGGTGGAAAATTGCCTTACAATGTTATTTCCTGCCATACAACAATGCCAATCAGTCAGATTATACATATATCCCCTCCTTCTTGAGCCTCCCCTCCCCCGATCCCACCCTTCTAGGTCAGCACAGAGGGCCAGGCTGGGCTCCCTGGGTTACAGAGCCACTTATCACTAACTAGCTATTTTACACATTGGAGTGCACATATGTCAATGTTACTTTCTCAGTTCATCCCACCCTCACCTTCCCCCACTGTGGCTAGAAGTCCATTCTCTACTAGGCTCATCAATGCCATTTTTCTAGATTCCATATGCGTTAATATACAATACTTGTTTTTCTTTCTTTGTCATCATTAATTTTATCTGAGGCTCCATCACACATTTAGTAATGCAAGAAACAATAATCTTGTAAAACAGGCAGAATACAAGTAAGGCAGCTAGTAACACTGATAAGATCATAAGTGTTTAATCTAAGAACTTCCATCAGGTACAGCGCAGTATCTGCCTAGGTCTTCTGCTCAGTCTCTTCTGCACCAATCGCTATCTCTAAGGGAAGAGCTATATTGGCACTGTACATAAAGTTCACAAAAGATGTATGCACCTACAAAGTGAGTGTTGGGTCATCACAACCCCTTACAGGATTTAAGGAATGTTATCATCTCAGGAGTTATATGGCTGGTGCCAGAAAGAGAAAAATTGATCCTTACGGTTGAGCATGTATTTTTGCCATTGGGAAGGTCTAGTTAATACATAATGCAGATGCATAATCACACTAGAGGGGAGGGAGGAAGCCCAAATGGCAAAGAAAAATTTTATGTTCAAATTCTTATCTTGCCTTAAAATTTGAATTTTTATTATATCATCTTATACCTCATTTAATCAGTGTGAGAAAGAACAAGCAGCTTTTACTTGAGAGGGCCACATTAAAGCTAACAGCTATTAAGGCACAGGCAGTTTTCACCAACACAAGAATCTAAGAGAATGTTCCCAGAAGAACTGAAACATATAATACTACTGTATTCTGATCAAGAACAAGGCCTCTAAAGGGAAATAGGTTGGGAGTGAGAGGATCAAATTAAGTGCTGCACAGAATGGTACAAAGGTGAGAGTTTTTGTGAAGATGAGTATTCTTGTAATCAAATTTTTAGTTATGATAGAGCTGAACAGGGATATGACATATGACAGCATTGATTCAACTCTTGGAGGAAGAAGGGCAACCAGAACTATTAATCTGGTACAAAAGCACTGCCCTTGATGATATGGAAGCTTATTAGATAGGTATCCCACAAGACTTGGACTAATAAGACCATGCATAGTCAATGGCCCCCAAGTCTAGAGACAGTGTGATGCCAGCACGGGGTGGTAGCAGCTTCCCAGGACCTTGAACCATATAGTGTTGCATCAGCTTCCAACTTTTCTCAGGTCCCACTTCCTTCAGTGAAACTGTTCTCCCACCCCTCCAGACCACAGTGTCTGAACTCGTATGGCACTTACTATTAATACCTATACCATTTATCAGATTATTTAACTATATATCAACTAAGTCTAAGAACTGTTTCATACCCATGTAATTTATTGTTTCATGGTATTTAGTAAGTATTTAGTAAGCATTTAGTAAGCTCCTAGAATGCAGATACTACATTTTACCCTTAGGGTGCACCTCTCTCAAATTGCAACCTCAAGTGTATACACAGCAATTCTAGTTTTCTGCAACTCCACTCAGTCTTTGCCCAGTTCTCTTAGCAGAGAAAATTTAATCTTATTGACTCCAGATATGAGTTTATAGGTTTGCTAAAAACATACAAATGGTATCTATAATGTATGTTCACCTGTCTTGGAATACTGGGTGAAAAGATTATGCTTTAAAACTTGAAAGCATAATTTAAAACAAATTAAGCATTACCTCATACAGCTAATAAAGGAGCGCTTCTTGGAAGGATATTCAGGCCAATCATTCATTCACCAGATATTCAATATAAGCTGCTGCTAAGTCGCTTCAGTCGTGTCCGACTCTGTGCGACCCCATAGACAGCAGCCCACCAGGCTTCCCCGTCCCTGGAATTCTCCAGGGAAGAACACTGGAGTGGGTTGCCATTTCCTTCTCCAATGCAGGAAAGGGAAAAGTGAAAGTGAAGTCGCTCAGTCGTGTCTGACTCTTAGCGACCCATGGACTGCAGCCTACCAGGCTCCTCTGTCCGTGGGATTTTCCAGGCAAGAGTACTGGAGTGGGGTGCCATTGCCTTCTCCATCAACATAAGCTATTGATTTCAAAACCTATAATGGATATAAGTAGGAGAAAAAACTTGATGAGACACAATTGCTTGGGTCAGAAAGGTTTCAATGTATTATTTACTATAAATAGACATTTTTGTGTACATATTTATAACAATGATGGATCTATAAAATGATATTCATATACACTATCTAGAAAGGAAGGAACGAGAGAGTAAAGAGGACATGGAGGGAAGAAGTAATTGAAAGCAAGCCCTCAGTTTTTGAGGACGGTGTGGAAGAGAAACCACACCTTTCCTTATGACCACCACAGCACTGTCATTGGCCAGTGGCCAGACACAGGAGAAACATATGGAAAATAATGTATCTGGTATTCTTATGTTCTAAAGGCAGGTACTTGCAGTACCAGTGGCAGTAATCAGTTTTCACATGGAATGTGGGTACAAGTCACAGTATGGGAGGCAGCTACAATCAATGGGTTATTGAAACTTATTCTCAATAAAACATTACTTTCACACTACAAATGAACCAGTGTTTGAGAAAAGAACCTGCTAGCTAAAACATGTATAAAAGTGGTAGGCCTCAGGTATGATTCTTTAAAAAAATACAAACTAAAAATTCAGGCTTTGTCTAAATTATGATAGTCACATTTAAAATTATTATTGCTCATTTATTCATACAACAAAAACTACTAGAATTCTACTATGCATTAAGCACCCAGGAAATCTTAAAATATTTGTTTATACTGATTACATTTCCAAGTAAGTTATTCCAATGCAAAAACAAAACTATTTAAACGTTCCACCTGCTCTTTAATATTCCAAAATTATTCTCTTACCGAAGTACATAAACAATACTATCTTACTTCAAAATAACAAATATGCAGTTTTAGAGAAAAATAAACGTAAGGACTTGTCCAAACTTATTTTAAAATACACGGCAAAGAAAACACAAAATTATCACAGTTTTAGTAGTACTAGGATAGTCTGTGAAAGACGTCTGTTCCTTGGTTTATATGATGTCATTTTGAGATTAAACATGTGTTTTAACAAACATAGAAAAACTAACTGACCATGGAATAAAAACTTGAAGAGCCATGAATAAACTAACAGTAACCAAAACAAGCCGGTTACAAAGTATGCCTTATTCAATTAAATTTCAGAAAAACTAGTATACACATACTGCAAATTTAAGATGCCCCAAGGAATTAGTAACTTGTATAACTAAACCATACATAGTTGATTTTTGTTAGGAACTCTAGCATTACCACAATTTGTAGTCAATATGCCTTTGAATGAATCTTCTCAATTTTGCTTTCTGTCTCAGGTAAATGAACCAAGATATTAGTCAAGTAACTATCTTAAAAATAATTTACAAATGGTAATCAGATTTGGTCTTTAAAGGAAAACATCAACACAGAAAACATGTGGATTGGTATCTATTAATCTGAGATATGTGTAATCTCATATAAAGAACTATTTTATTTTCTAAGGTTTAATTATCACTTAATCTGTATATAGGGCTTCCCTGGTGGCTCAGAATCTGCCTGCAATGCAGGAGACCTGGGTTCAGTCCCTGGGTTGGGAAGATCCCGTGGAAAAGGGAATGGCTACCCACTCCAGTATTCCTGCCTAGAGAACTGCATAAACTGTATATATGTCCTAAGCTAAAATGAATTTGATAGAAAATAATAGACAGATGGGTGGGTTGAAAAACACACAGTAAAGGTTATCTTTAATATATAACTGATAATACATATATATATGCATAAATAATATACACACATACAGAAATCTTAACCAAGAGAAACTGTAATAACATTTTTAATGCATCATAATACTTCTTACAAAATAATTTGAATTAATTTATTTTTGGCTGTGCTGGGACTTTGTTGCTGTGCGGGAGCTAGTCTCGAGTTGAGGCGCATATGGGCTTCTCACTGTGGTGGCTTCTCGTGTTGCAGAGCATGGGCTCTAGAGCACACAGGCTTCAGCAGTTTCAACACGTGGCCTCAGAACTGTGGCTCCCACGCTCTAGAGCACAGGCTCAATAGTTGTGGTGCACAGGCTTAGTTTCTCCACGCAAAGTGATCTTTCTAGATCAGGGAAGGAACCCGTGTCTCCTGCACTGGCAAGTGGATTCTTTATCACTAAGCCACTGGGAAGCCCAAAGCATCATAATACTTTGGCACATTTATTTAGTGGTTCCCCCAAGTTTGAACTTAGACTAAATTTGCGTTTTGATTTGGTGTTCAGACTTCTTCCTGTTTGCTAAGAATAAACATATCCATATTCACCAGAATAAAGAAATGTATATTAAATGTGAGAAAGAAAACTGGCCATACTTAAAGAGAGAGGAAAGAGCTATAGGTCTTCCAAGTTGAACCAGTATGAAGGATGCCTTGCAAACATTCTATGGAATGGATTTTCATTTCCATTACTTCCATGCTCAAATTTAAAAGAAAGAAAATTTGAAAGCGAGGAAAAAATCTCAGCCACTATTGTGAATTTAAATTTCCATAGGAAGAATAATGAGTAAAACTTCAAGAAAATATGCAGATTTTATCTGATAATTAGGTAAATTCCATCTAGAACTAAGTGACACACCAAAGATAAACTGTGATAGACCCTGTCAGGTACTGTCAGAGATGGGTTCTCTCTCTGTTTTTGCAATACTAAGACAAAATTAACTGCCTAAACTACAGCTGGTCTGCTGGGATATGAAGGGCAAAGGCAGAGGAGTGCTCACTCCCTTCACAGCCTCACCTGTACTCTACATTGATTTAGCAACTGTCCCAAGAAATAGTACTAATTGTAAACGCTTTTTACAATTAAACACTCTAAGTTTCCACTCCCTGTTATTATATTAGTTTTCTAGGTCTGCAATAACAAAATACTGCAGAATGAGTGGCTTAAACAACAGAAATGCATTTTTTCACAGTACAGCAAGCTAGAAGTTCAAAACTGAGGTGTCAGCACGTTTCATTTCTTCTGAGGCCTCTCTCCGGGGCTGGCAGGTGGCCCCCTTCTCTCTCTGTTCTCACTTGGTCTCTCTTCTGTTCTGGAGCATGCTTGCTGTCTTTCCATCATGTCCACATTTATTCTTGTTATAAGGACATTAGTCAAACTGGATTGGGACCCACCCTGCTGACCTTATTTTAACTTAATGACCTTTTAAAAGACCCTATTTCTGAATAGATTCACATTCTAAGATACTACAGTTCAATCATGCTATGCTATGTTATGCTAAGTCACTTCAGTCGTGTCCGACTCTGTGTGACTCCATAGACGGCAGCTCACCAGGCTCCCCCGTCCCTGGGATTCTCTAGGCAAGAACACTGGAGTGGGTTGCCATTTCCTTCTCCAATACATAAAAGTGAAAAGTGAAAGTGAAGTTGCCTAGTCGTGTCTGACTCTTAGCGACCCCATGGACTGCAGCCTACCAGGCTCCTCCGTCCATGGGATTTTCCAGGCAAGAGTACTGGAGTGGGGTGCCATTGCCTTCTCACAGTTCAATCATAACAGTTGTTATTAGTGTTATTATCACAATTATTATACTAGTCTGTTCTAAAACATCACTTTACTTAATCTTCATAGCTATACTAAAAGGTAGGTATTTCATCTCCATTTAACAAAAGGTTTCAAGACCTTGATTACGATGTCCTTAACAAAAAGTTTAGAACAAAAAGTTCTCTAAAATTAAGTTTCTTCTGGAAAGTAAGTGCCATGAAAAGTTCTAATGTGACCTGTTTTCCTATCATTGTTTTTCCAGCCTAATACTAGAAAATTCCAACTTGCAGCTAGAGATAATGCTCTTTAGCCAGGCAGAGCACCCACACACAAATAAACAGAAATTGTTGGCCTAACAAAATTCTTTAACTCTTAGTTCCAAATTCTTTCCCCTCTGCTCAGAAGAATTCTAAGTTTTGATCCTGGATAGTTGGTGAGCCCTTGTCTTTTCATCACAGGACCTCCTACAGCAGCATCTGGGCTTTCATGTTTGGGAAAGAAAAACGTTGGCTTCTTTTGTCACATTATGTTTTTACAAACTCAAAATCTGCTACATGATGTCACTGTTTTCTTGCTCCCAAGCAGCATATTGTAGAATAATATTTTTAATTATTCCCTCACAATTACATACAGAGATAATACATCTGGTATATCTTTTGTATTTTTCCAAAAGAGTGTCACTATGTATGTGAGACCAAAACACTCATACTTGTTTAAAAGTGGAGTGTGGTTTCTATGGTAACAACTTTGGGGAAGCAGAGCAGCAGCTACAGATTTTTTTTAACAGTGCTTTTTCTTTAAAACATGAACCAGATATTCAAATACATCATAAGCTATCCAATTAGGTTCAGTAAATACACTCTGGGACCCTAATCTATGGCCTCTGTATTTGGCAGTGCTTTTATTTTACTTAGAGTAAGCTTTTGTCAGGGGTTCCAGCTTTTTCTCAAATCCATAGGGATCTCTCTTCAGGACTCTGTATCCCATTATCCTATCACACCACACAGATGTCTTTTTCCTTGTTTCTCTTTGCACTCTATTTCATTCCCCTCTCTTTTCTCTAGCGAATAAATACTTTCTTGCACATGCTCAGGCAAAAATCTAATGAGTTGTTTTGCTCCTATATAGAAGCATTTATATGTAACCAAAACTTGTTAAAGGAAACATATCGAAAGTTATGACTAAGATGGTATATGTCATCCTCTAACATTCGTTTATGTTTCTTTCCGAGGAATATAGACATATTGTAAGAATCTGTGATGATTTAAGTTGGCTAGAGACGTTGGCTTCTTTTGTCACATTATGTTTTCACAAACTCAAAATCTGCTAAATGATGTCATTGTTTTCTTGCTCCCAAACGGCATATTGTAGAATAATATTTTTAATTATTCCCTCACAATTACATACAGAGATAATATATCTGGTATATTTTTTGTATTTTTCCAAATGAGTGATGTTTTAGCAGGTAATATCATTTTTCTATTAAATTAAAAAACGGAGAAAAACAAAGTTTCAAAATGAAAGTCAGTTCCACAATTTAATAATAATTTAGGAAATTTATGCCCATGTTACTCATTCCATTCTTCCACCATATTATCAACTGTATCTTTGGCCACCTGATGTGAAGAGATGACTCATTAGAAAAGATCCTGATGCTGGGAAAGATTGAGGGCAAAAGAAGGTGGCAACAGAGGATGAGATGGTTGGATGGCATCACTGACTCAATGAACACGAGTTTAGACTGGCATTCTGCAGTCCATAGGGTTGCAAAGAGTCAGACATGACTTAGCAACTGAAAAACAACAATCTTTTGATTTGACTATATGAAGACAGCAGTGTTGTAGCCTTAGGCAGCTTTCTGAATCTGCCCTACAACATGAAATTAGTGGTCCTGGTGGCCTTTTCACAATAAACCTCCTGTGAACTGTTTTGTTTTCCCACCTCCACCCAAGTTACAGCTCTAAGGCATTTCAGACTTAGATGTGGCACAATGCCTTTCAACACCACTTGATTTTAAACAGCCAGTTGAAAAGGAAAAGTAGATGAAATTAGATCTCGCATAAATATATACATTGGATTTTACTCTGTTTAAAAAGACAAATTTCTTCATACTAGAAAATTCTTAGCAAATGAACCAGTTAATTTGTAACAATTTTATTAGCAAGTCTGTGAAATGAATATTCTTTTTTCTACTCATGTATTAGTTCAGCGCTGGCATTAACTCAGTAATATGCAAAGATGTAAACTTTGAGAAGGTTATTTTCAATACAAAGACCTAAATGCTGACCATTATTTTTTTTTTCTGTTGGTTACAATATAGGAAGTCACAGTAAATCCTTAAGTATTGCACAATAAATCTATTAGTAACACATTTTCATGATTTCTGCCAGAAACTATACTCACAATGTTAAAAAAAAAAAAAAAGGAGGTGGCTACATTTTAAGGAATAATTAATCTATAAACTCCCACTAAGTAGAAGTCACTAGATGAATCTTGAGGCTAAAATGAGGCCTAAAAAGGAAAACTATGCCTTAAGAAGTTTACAAAGTACTTTAGGAAAGAAGCCACATAAATGTAAATATATCAACCCCGCCCCCAAACTAATCACTAAATTCTATTATTCTGAGAAATAAGATATTTAATGGATCAACATTCTCTTGACTCTTTGTAATGAATCTTAAGAGATGCTTTTTCTAAGAAGTTATCCTATATATGTAAAATAATCCTTACTCCTAAGCCAATTGTTTTTCCATAAATCTTTAAAACCACCACATCTTGGGCTTGGCAGATTTTTAAGACTCTTTAAAAGTTTTATGGGCTCAAAACTATGAAAAGAAAATTATAAATTGAAATCATTATTAACTGATAATACCATATGTACAAAATTGTATGTTATATCAACTATTCAATTGCATTGAGACCCAACTTATTTAATTATGTATAAATATTTAGTGTGGAAGGTGGTAGCATCTTAGTGTTTGTTATAAGAGAAAGTCAGATCTCTAAAATTTCCTAGATTCTATGAAGACTTTTAAATGGTCATGTCTTAGCCAAAGTATTCAAATGACACTGTTAAACATTTTGAGTGAACAATATTCAAGCAAGAAATTAATCTCTAGTTCTGTCTGGGATTTACATAATTAAATGGTAGGATTAAAACCATGTGAATAATTTCATGAAACTCAAAGGAACAAAATGACTTTACCAAAATTAAATATGAAAAAAGAATACAAAAACTGGCTTTTTTAAATCTAAAATTACCCTATGATCTGGAGTAGGTAGCAAAATTTCATTAAGTACAACATCCAAA
Source organism: Bison bison bison (assembly GCF_000754665.1). Classification (NCBI taxonomy): domain Eukaryota; kingdom Metazoa; phylum Chordata; class Mammalia; order Artiodactyla; family Bovidae; genus Bison; species Bison bison. The sequence goes on from NW_011494961.1 coordinate 2,977,947, forward strand.
TAAATGTAGCAATAATATGCTAATTGTTCTATATTCAATCATTGTGTACACTTCCAACTTATTAGTAATTCTGTTGACTGACCACTTTCCCCCCTGAAAGGATGCTGTTTCTTTTATCCAAGTCTCAGTTTATATTTTTCTCACAAGCAAAGTCTTTGCCTTTCTCAGACCCAAGTGATAAGTGACAGTTGCCTAGTCATGTCCGATGTGACCTCATATGGACTCTAGCCTGGCCAGGTTTCTCTGTCTGTGGAATTCTCCAGGCAAGAATACTGGAGCGGATTGCCATTTCCTTCTCCAGAGGATCTTTCTGACCCAGGGATCAAACACAGGTCTCCTGCATCGCAGGCAGATTCTTTACCATCTGAGCTAACAGGCCTTTGCATTGAGAGAAAAATCTTCTATGCTAATTAATAAACAAGATGGTGATGGTTATCATAATTAATAATTAATGCATAATCTGGTGTCATGTCATGGTCATTCAAGACATCTATTTCTTCACATTCTGTTCAAATGTGAGAATGTCAACTGCCTTGGTCTTTTGATCAGTTTGTTAATATCTACAAAATGGAAAGCAATTGGAGAAAATTATACTGTCACCTCAGACACGATAGTCCAGCCCTGCCTGTGCTCACCCATGATCTATAAATACGTGCTCTTCATTCCTTGTTCCCATACCCTAAATCTAGGGAGGCTGTCCTAGCAGTATCTTAGCTCTGAACCATATGCCACATTCTCACACATGGAAGGTTCTGATCTCTGCTGTTCAGGCTTTTTGTGTTGGTTCTTGATCTAGGGTTCAGGGACTTTCCCCATGAGTTCTGGGTTGGCTCCCTCTCCAGGCCAGTCCTCAACACTATTTGACCACTTGGTTCTTACTTTCTCAGTAGTTCTGACCTTCATTATTCATGCCTCCCCTTCAGCAGCTCCATCATCACTCGGAATTGTTCATCTAATTCCTTGTGCACCATTTTCCTAATTTGTTATATTATTTCTTAACCCTCAGCTTCCAAACTCTTCTAGTTCTACTTAATAAATCTTGTTCTCCTTGTTTAAGTTCTTCACCTTGGATTATAACATTTATTATCAATTTTAAAAATAGTGGTTATCCTCTAAGAGACAATTTTGGGGCAGGTGTTTTGTACGTGGTCTACTCTCACATTGCAGCACTCAACAGCAGTGGTCCTCAGCCTTTTTTGGCACCAGGGATCAGTTTCATGGAAGACAATTTCTCCATGGATCAGGGGTGGCTTGGAGATGATTCAAGTGCATTACACTTATTGTGTACTTTATTTATATTATTACTACACTGTGATATATAATGAAATAATTACACAGCTCACTAATACAGAATCAGAGGGAGTCCTGAGCTTGTTTTCCTGCAACTAGATGGTTGAGCTCAGGTGGTAATGTGAGCAATGGAGAACAGCTACAAATACAGATGAAGCTTCACTGGCTCACCCATCCCTCACCTCCTGCTCTGCAGCCTGGTTCCTAACAGACCATGGCCTGGTATTGGGATTTGCAGACACCTGCTCTACAGGAAAAGTATCATTTCTCTATATTTAGTGAAAGAAAAGTGAGGCTTGACAATCTCAGACCCTGGTTCTCTGACTCCATGTCTACTCTCTGACCATTAGGGGGATAGGTCACATACTAGAAAGGCTTTTAAAATAGAATTCTCAGGATGTATCATAGAACTTCTGATTCTGGCATTGCTGGGCCACACCAAGAGATTCCAACAATGAGCCAGGCTTGGGAGTCAATTCACTGCACCTGTTGCCACCAGCGTACTGTAACCTCTATTTGTGGGGTGCTGCACCCTTGAAATGAAACTTTAATCATTTTTAAAATCGACAGTGTCCTACAGATTCACGGGGCATCATTTTGCTCAGAGGAGTTCCATGTATCATTCTGCTTATATGACGAATATTTTACACATTCTGGATTGTATGCTATTCTCATTCTCTCTTCTCCTCTGTCTTTTTACCCAGACCTCAAATCTGAATAGTAGCTGGTTAATACCAGTAGTCTTGGAATGAGAATTTTTCTCTATAGGCTTGGAAGACCTACATAAGGACAAGAATCATTACCATAAAGTCATAACCATATGGACATCAAGTTTCCATTAATGTGTTGGGAAAACATATTAATAATAATAAGATGCAAGCATGTTCTTCTACAGTCACTAGCACAAAAATATAAGTAATTATATTGCATAAATAGATCAAACTTTAGTTATTCTAAAATGAATCTTTCTACTAAAATAAACCATGAATATTTTCCCTAACTTTAAAATAAACTTTTTGTGTCACTATATTTCAACTGAAAACAAGAAGCAAACAAAATCATTAATTCTTTCCACTAAAACCTTCTAGGTGCTTAGCAGTTTGAAGTCAAGGGTCAATTTGTTTTAATGAAGATTGATACATAGGATAGCTGCAATTATTTTTGCTTCTGGTACTCTACATCAAATGTATTTTTAAAACTCTGAGAAGTTTTAGAGGAATAGTGAGTAAATCTTCAAATAATGAATTTTTTAAAAGGAGAACAAAACAACTAGATAGCTATTTTACCAAACATGGTAGGGACCATAATTTTTTCCTCACTCATACAAGGGATAGAAATGAGGTACGAAGACAAGCCAGAAATCCTCTGAATCAATTAAGGATTTACTGGAAGATACAAGGAGAAGACCCAGGATGTGTGACCAGAGACTGCACTGGACACAGAAGTGCCTCACGATGCTGAATTAATGTGCTTGCCATGCTTCCCCTTCTTAGTCAATGCTATCAGTTATGTTTTCCCTACAAGTCAGTAAAATAATTTAAAAACTGATGCTTTAAAGTCCAAAGTAAAGGAGATCCAAAGAAGGAATCTTGCTTTTGTCTGGTTATCTGTTAGAGCTGAAAAGTAAATGGATCTGGGCCTTGGTTGATCAAGTCATCACAAAAAAGGCCTGAGCTGCATGTAGTTGATACTGGAGTAAGTCCAAAGAAGGAAGAGAGGTCTGCTTCTGAGATGGTGGCCCAAGAAGGCACTAGTTCAGGAAAGAACTTTAAAAGCCAGGAAATGAATCAGAATGGTTGCAAATGGTGGCAGTCCATAACACATCACCAAATCAGGAGGACCAGGCAGATGGGAAACCAGAAGAATACACCCCACTTTGGAAAATGCCCATTATAAATTTGATTTAGGCCAGATAAGCTGCTGGGGCAGGTTAATTTCCATAAGTAAGACATACTTTACTCTCTTTATTTTGTTGTGTTCCTTTAACAGAGAAACCGTGTTTTTCTAAATTCTGATCTCCTGTCCGGTATTGTGCCCCTTGTAAACTTCAAATACTGGCTAAGAGGGAGATCTCAAGATGTAACATAAATGGTATCTTTTCTCAAGGATGGAAATTCAGCATATGAGCCAATATTGAATTTCTGACAATTATTCATTCACATATTCAACTAATGCATTTTTAATTGAGACAAAGCAGGAAGGTGCTAAGTGCTAAAACTTTGAGCATTTTAGCAAATGGCTACAGCCCTGACATTTAGTAATATGAATTTAAAAGGAATAAGACATTTTCTAGTTCTCCATTGATCATACTACCCAGAGCAAACTATCAGATAAAAAATCTCAGAAATAAAAGAAAGACCAGTTACCTGTTTATTCCTTAGAGAGTCAAGCAAAATGAGAATGCTTCTAATTTGTTTTGCCTTGATAAAATCCATGGACTTTGTTGTTCAGTCACTAAGTTGTGTCTGACTCTTTGTGACCCCATGGACTGCAGCACACTAGGCTTCCCTGTCCTTCACTATCTTCCTGAGTTTGCTCAAACTCATGGCCACTGAGTCAGTGACACCATCCAACCATCTCATCCTCTGTCATCCCTTTCTCCTCCTGCCCTCAATCTTTCCCAGCATCAGGGTCTTCTCCAATGAGTCGGCTCTTCCCATCAGGTGGCCAGTTGGGCCTTATACCTTGTCAAAAGATTTTCCTCTTTTGACAATCTAGAGGTAGATTGTCCTCTACCAAGTTGTAACAGCTTGGTAGATGGTTTTATAAATCCTCCGTTTATAATTTGAAATTGGAATAAGGCATTTCAGAATTCTCATCAATTTATTTTATAGATCATAAAATTAGTATCTAGTGACTTGCTTAAGTTTTATCTGCAAATCAGTAGTTAGAATAATCAAATCCTCAACTTAAACAATAGTATCTCCTTACACCATAAATTTTCTTAGTTAAAAAAGGTACATTTATTACTTTATCTGTTGTGGTTTCTCTCCTGCAGGGTACAGGCTTTAACAATTTCACTGGTGTTGGGGGAGTGGGGACAGAGGATGCCCAACTCTGCTTCATAGAGCCTTTGGAAAGGGCATTTGTATATAGAAAACATTCCATTGAGATATACATGAAAAACAAATCAAATCAAGTCATGACATTGAGAAGTTTATTATGTTTCTCTTTGCTTAACATTTATAGTCACTGATAAAATGATATTTCTAAAATATACCTTTGAAAGCCAAAAATGTGTTTACTTCTCCTATAGCAAAAAGATGGGGAAACCTGGAAAGTTGCTTTCTGTGTGTGTTTGCGGTGTGTTTAATTTCTAACTCCTTTAGTTTTCCTTTATAGTTTAATTTTGCTGTTTAATACTGAGTTATATAAAGTTGTCAGAATAGGCATATATCTTCACAAACAACTATCCTTATTTTATGGATTAAGACACTGAAGCTCCCAAAACACAAATAACTTGCCTTGAACATTATTACCTTAAATTCAACAAAGCCACTGATATTCATTGTTCAAATATCATAAGTAAACTACTTATTGAAGGGTTTTTATGTAATGTAAAATAAACAACAAAGGAAAATTCTGTCTCCAATTAATGATTTTTTTTTAAGTTAAAATACAATTCCTGATTTAATATATTCTGTTCCCTTGAGGTTAAAAACAATGTGCCTATGTGTTCAGGGTCAAACCCAAACCTCCATTAGAAATTAACAAATTTTCATATAAATCATAAAGAAAACTTGAAAACTTTTCACCTACCATATACAAATAGCAAAGATTTTTGTATGAAGTAAAAAAGATACAGATATCTTTCTCTTCTTTTCTCTCTAGTCATTAATTTTTCCTTTTTCCAAATATAAGTACTTTTTAAATTATATTTATTACTTTACTTTTTTTGTATAGAATCCAAAAAATATTGAATCAGTACCTGCAAATGCTAGCGCAACAGCAATTTCTTATTAGAGTGATCATCCTTAACAACAATTACACAATCAGATATGGTCTAGGCAAGTCTTTCGTTTGTCAGTTTTAAAATAACACAGTCCTACTCAGGAAGTTAGCAAGAATGCATAGTTCCATCCAGGTGGGAGATGTACAGCATGATCACTTCCTGAGAGAAGGCTTAAAGCCCATCCTTTCCAGGTGTTTGGTATATTTTTGGCAGTGTTTTCTATTTGCTTCTTCCACAGGGGACAGCAGAATTCCAAGCTCTTTAGTTACAACATTCAAGATAGATCTTCTCATTGTTTGGGGGGAAAATATTGTGATTTTTAAAAAACTACTTCCAAAAGTTAGAATGTTTATTCAGAGCCCAGTATGAATCACAGGGAAGCTTTCTGTGGACAAAGTCTAATTCTAACAATCTAACTAGGTTAGTAGGTCACTGAAACTATTTTTCCCTTCCTTTAAGCTAATATTTCCAGAAGGTGAGAGGGCTAGGGAATACTCTAAGCAAATATCAATAAGGCTTCCCTGGTGGTTCAGACGGTAAAAAATATGCCTGCATTGTGGGAGACCTGGGTTCAATCCAAGATCGGGAAGATCCCCTGGAAAAGGAACCGGCAACCCACTCGAGTACACTTGCCTAGAGAATCCAATGGACAGTGGAGCCTGGTGGGCGGCAGTCCATGGGAGTGGACTGCGGGAGTGGACGTCCCACAAAGAGTGGGACGCGGCTGAGCAACTGACACACCTGTACACACACACACACACACACACACACAAATATCAACGTGATCAGTTTTTCTAAAGTTTTTGAGAACTAACTAGAAAAAAGTGAAAAGTCTGTGATACTACATTTTACAGCTTAAAAGGAAGTCATGGCTTTGCCCATCTCACTCAGGTATGCCAGCAATGGTAGTGTGACTAGTGCTTTTTCTCCAGTCCTGTGTCCTTTAACTTACTTTCTACACTGTGTCCACTTATAATAACATACATATTTAGTCCCTGCTTTTAATATTTTTACTTTTTTGGGTGGGGAGTATGAAGTAAAAAGGATAGCTTTATTGCTTTGCCAGGCAAAGGGAAACACTGGGCTTCTATGTCTATAGTCCCTGCTTTTATTTTATCATGATAATGGTAAAATAATTCATCTTCCCTATTGTTCCATGTTCCTCTGTACTTTTTAGCACTGAGACTTGTGTCCAATAAGGTTTTCTATTTACAAACTCCATTATGAACAACAGACCTTGTTTTTTCATTTCAGTGATTATTCACCTTCCACTTTAAGAAGTCACTATGAATTAAAATTCCCATGCTTCTCTCACTTTCGATTAAAAGACAGTATTATTTATTTAACAAGGGAGGAAAAGGCAGGTAAACGTGGTAGAAATCACACTGGACCTGCCTTAAGCGACCAGGATCCTGAGTTGGTACAATAATTCCTGAGTCCAGGATCCAACTCATTCATTCAGATACTATTCATAAAAGTGTTTCTAGATCTCAGATTCTGTGCCCAATACTGAAATAATATAGTGCACAAAACATTCATTTTCTCAGTCCTAACACAATGTGGTGAGGAAGATAAGAAGTAACCAAATAATCACACAAATTAAAAATATTATTACAAATGTAGGCGAAGTTTGAATACATCTGAAAGGTTAATATGTGCATCAGATATCCTAGAGGAAGTGATATCTGACCCAAGATATGAATAGGTTGGACACACAGAGCAGAGAACACTGGTCTGGGCAGAGTAAAGTCTTTAAAGAAAGGCCCTGAAACTATGGTTTTTCCAGTGGTCATGTATGGATGTAAGAGTTGGACTATAAAGAAAGCTGAGCACCAATTGATGCTTTTGAACTGTGGTGTTGGAGAAGACTCTTAAGAGTCTCTTGGACTGCAAGGAGATCCAACCAGTCCATCCTAAAGGAAATCAGTCCTGAATATTCACTGGAAGGACTGATGCTGAAGCTGAAACTCTGATACTTTGGCCACCTGATGAGAAGAACTGACTCATTGGAAAAGACCCTGATGATGGGAAAGATTGAGAGTGGGAGGAGAAGGGGATGACAGAGGATGAGATGGTTGGATGGCATCACTGATTCAATCGACATGAGTTTGAGTAAACTCCAGGAGTTGGTGATGGACAGGGAAGCCTGGCGTACTGCACTCCATGGGGTCGCAAAGAGTAAGACATGACTGAGCGACTGAACTGAAGCAGCAGAGTAGTTTAAAATGGAACTTTAGGTCCTTAGGTAAGGAGAAGACAGTACCAGATATGATAGAAAGAGGCCAGATCCTGCAGAATCTAGGAGGACTCGTTAGCAAATTTGGTCTCAAAGTTAACAGCAATGTTAAAAAAAAAAAAAAAATAGAATTGATGACATTGGATTTGCATTTTAAAAAACTGCACCAAATCTGTGGAGTATGGATTAGAAAGGTGTAAAAGCACAACAAGGGAAAAGAACTTTACAGGAATCCAGAATGTAGATTATGATCATTTGGACCAGAGAGATGTTTAGTAGGAGAGAGAAAAGTAAATGGATTCAAATACACTTTATTTGAGGAGTGAAATGAACCAAATTTTATGACGAATTGGATATAGCCGATGAGAGCGTCCATAGGGACCTACAGGTTCAGGGCTTGCAAACGCCATTGACTGAAATGGGCCATGTTTGCAGGGAATGTAAGAAGTCTGGTTTTACATTACTATGTTTGGGGTATCCTTGATCAACAGCTTGGAAACTGAGGTTTATACCGCTCACTTTCCATACCTTTAAAATGAGAGACTGAGTAAATCATTTCTAAGACTCTCTTTCAACTATATACTTTGATTTTATTCTGTCGCTTTTAAATGTTTTTTAATACTGATTTTTATTTGCTTTTAAATTTATTTTTACTTATTTTTTACTTGTATTTATATTTGTTTTTTATATTACTTTTATTTTGTTTTTGTTGTTATTTATGAATTCACTGGACCTTTTCCCATGGACTAGGGTTGGGGAGGTTGGGATGATTCTCGCACATTAAATTTATTGTGCACTTTACTGCTATTATTATTACATCAGCTCCACCTCAGGTCATCAGGCACTAGATCCTAGAGGCTGGGGACCCCTGTTTTAGAGGGAAAGATCTTTGGTGTTCAAATTGTCAACTTATAATTTATTGCTTTTGGCCCTAAACTGAATACAGTATCCAATTCCCTATTCAGTTCCTCTGTCAGTTGTTCTTAAACATTTTTACAGCTCTCTTTTCCATCAGGGGAGGATGGTGCAGTGGGAACAAAGGACTGGTAAGAACAAAATGCCATTAAAAATGTAGAAAGACAGTAAATACACAAAGAAGATCATAAAAGGAAATTCTATGGTCAAGTCTACAAATGTATTAAATAGTGCATACATTTCAGAAAGTGTAAACTGCAATTAGCTCAAGGCAACATTACATATGCAGTGATAACACAGGGTCCTTCCTGACAATGGCAGTAATTCCAACTATCTTTATGGGCTTGTTAAAAGTAGGATTTGGTTACTGGGGGATCTTCCCTGGTGGCTCAGACAGTAAAGCGTCTGCCAATATGCGGGTAACCCGGGCTCAATTCCTGGGTCAGGAAGATCCCCTGGAGACGGAAATGACAACCCACTCCAGTGCTCTTGCCTGGAAAATCCCATGGACGGAGGAGCCTGGCAGGCTACAGTCCATGGGGGTCACAAAGAGCTGGACACAACTGAGTGACTTCACTTTCTTTCTTTCTTGGTTATTGTGGAAGGCAGCCTCTAAGATACCCCAGTGATCCCCATCTCTTGGCATTCACACCTTTGAATGAAAGCTGATCTTTCTGGTTGTACTCCATCCCTAACCCCACACCTAACTAAAAGCCAGGAGTACATCAGAAAACTACTATTTACAGCATATGCAAAACAGACCTTTCACTCTTCACTTGTTCTCTGTCTGAAAGATTCAACTGTCAGTAGGAATGCAAACTTCAGTTATAAATCCAAACTTTTGAATTTCCTACACAAGAAAAATTGTATGCTGTAAATATACCTCCATGTTTTTTTCATGAGATTATCATTTACCCCCACATCAACTATGTATCACCACTTGATCTCCGAAAAATCTTAGGAAGATAGAAATAACACATTAACATGGAAATCACACTTTGATGCTTCTGTGATATGCTGATTGTTTCATATAACCCTCACAATAAAAAACTATAAAGGACATTAGCCCATTCATGTAGAAACTAGGCTATTTAAAGAAGCTAAACACATTACTAAAGGTCTTATCTACAGCCAAGATTCAGTACATCTGAATCTGATTCTGCCCTTTTTCCATGACCCTATCCCCATGTCTTAGAGATATGCTTGAAGAAGCAGCCCCCAACCTCCCCAAGAGACAATACTCAGTATCACCAGCTATCATAAATGCTGTTTCCTCACAGGACCAGTAGCAGATTTCCTTGCAGCTTTCAGAGTTGGGGATGTTTCTTGTTGTTTTGGAATTCTTCAAAAAAAATAAATAAATAAATAAAAGAGAGCCTTCAAAGAATGTCTCCAAGGGTACAGAATGGCATTTCTTTGTGCCCTTGTCAATTTCTTCTCTCTCTCTCTCCCTCTCCTTCATATTCACTCTTTCTTTTTCGTCCTTCCCCTTTTCTCCTCTTCCTTTCTGTTTCTCCTATTGCCAGATGTGTATTCCTTTCATATTACTGAAATCTTCACATTCTGTTCTCTTTTATTCTCACTTCCTCCACTAACTCCAGCAACTCTTCCATCTCTAGACCTCTAGAGTGTGTGGAGAAACACTCCTTAAGCCCTTTCTCCTTCTCAAGCATGCCGTGTGATCTGTTTATGATGCTGGTGTTCACCTTCAGCAGGAAGGAGGAACTCTCCCAGCAGTCACCCAGATGGACTTTCAGCTTTCATCCTCCTGGTTAACGATGGCATTCCTAATGGAAATCTTGTCTCCTGGGGCACAGCTGTTAACAACTTATTTGGCTAACTGTGCACTAGAAAACCAAATACATTCATTGCCTTCTATTTAAGCTGATTTGAACAGGGCTTCATCTTAATCTTCCAGAAGGAGATGAAGGGGTGGGGTTGGTATGGTTATTTTTCAATTTGGGCTCCCTATTCCTAAAGAGGAAAGAACCCCTGCTCAGCCTGTTAAGCTGCATTTTAATTCTTCAACTCATCCCTTCTGAAAAAGTTAACACAGTCCTCTCAGGTGAGTGACTCTCAAGCAAGGAAACTGGCCTGTGAGCCAATGTACCATTGCTTTCTGCTGCCATACTATCGATTGTAAAAGCAGACCTAGCTACATAGTCAAAACTTCATTACCCTTTATTCTAGTGTTTGCTGTAACATGTGTATGCATGCTCAGTCACTTAAGTCGTGTCTGACTCTTTGTGACCCCATGGACTGTAGCCCACCAGGCTCCTCTGTCCATGGGATTCTCTAGGCAAGAATACTGGAGTGGGTTGCCATATCCTCCTCCAGAGGATCTTCCCAACCCAGGGATTAAATCCACATCCCCTACATTGCAGGAGGATGCAATGTAGTGGCTCTTTACCACTGAGCCACTAGGAAAACACTTTTATGTTGTAGCATACTTCTTAAATATTTAAGTGAAGAAATAATAAAAGAACAAATTAATAAATATGAGTCATCTCAGTGTACCCATGAAAGATAAAAGCAATTTTTTTCAGCCAGACATTTGATGGACTTTGGGAGTCCTCATAACTTCCCAATCAGTCTCTCACTTCCAAAGGGGCAAGGGGATGGGGCTGGGAGGGGGCGTTGGAGAAGCAGAGTTAACTGAGACATTTTTCAAAGTTAAGAAGCGATATCAAAGATCCTAGAACCTTAATATTCACTGAGATAATTAAACACAATGTAGAAAGGACCCTGATTCCGTGTAACATCAATATCCATGAGCACTCTTCCTTCAGCTGATATTCATTAAGTATTGCTATAGAACAGACATTGTGCTAAGCCCTAAGTCTAGCAAAGCCTGACCTACTCACTACTGCAGTGGGGTTGGGGAGGCAAGCATCAATCAAATGCACCATCGTTATAAGCTAAAATAAGCATTCTGGACAAAAGGCACTTAATGTCCTAGACAGACAAACACAAAAGAAACAGATCTGTTGTGTTTTTTTTTTTTTTTTTATATAATTGCTGAATGTAGAAAATCAATTGGAGGAAACCCAAGTAATTCATCATTGTGCAAAGTAACTGACTTTTTAATATTAGATTAATGAAAATATACACAGAAGAAACCTCATCTTGTGTGCACTTGTCTGGAACTTTGAAAAATAAATTTTATATTCTACACAGGAAAACATATAAGCTGGGCAGCACCCAGGCAAAATTACTCTACACTCAAGGTACTTTTGATGTTTCACTGTGTATTAGTTTCATGCATGGTTTAACTGGAGTGGGGTCTCAGTGGGTGGGAGGCAAGTACCCCTTGTTAAACCTGCTGTAGTCGTGTGCATTATAAAACTTCAGGATATGGTAACAGTGGAACTACATTCAGCTGCTTGTTATTTCAGAATCAATGCATTAGTTCAACAACATGGATCTTTAATAGGAACCACAACACAAAATATACTTTTTCATAACAGATTCCTCTAGTTACTTCCAGAAAATAACACTGATTTAAGAAATTCAACTAATAGACACGACATCAACATGTTAAAATTAGAACAGTATGGGGAAAAGCTACCTTTTTATTGAAAGTGAGTTCTTTCCATGTTTATATATTTTTTCTTTTTTTAAATTTATTTATTTTAGTTGGAGGCTAATTACAATATTATAGTGGTTTTTGCCATTATATATTTTTATTTTCTCTAAATATTTAATTATCCTTCCATTATTCTGCTATAATCTTTTCCCATTTAATCTCAAATTATTTGAAACACCATTACTTGCTTACCACTCCCTATACAGTCTAACATTTCTAGCATTTAAAGTATTTACTTCCTTCCCTTACATTTTGACTTTTTCTACTTCACAAAATAAGAACTAGAAATTTTCTCACTACAAATGTCATTAAAGTTTATAGCATTGAGGGAAAGAATGCTTAATCAAATCATAATTATTTTCCACCTATCAAATTATAAATTTGAAAAGCTCCTATTAGACTAGTCGTAAGAAAATCCCATGGATGGAGGAGCCTGGAAGGCTGCAGTCCATGGGGTCGCTGAGGGTCAGACACAACTGAGCGACTTCACTTTCACTTTTCACTTTCACGCATTGGAGAAGGAAATGGCAACCTACTCCAGTGTTCTTGCCTGGAGAATCCCAGGGACGGAGGAGCCTGGTGGGCTGCTGTCCATGGGGTCGCACAGAGTCGGACACGACTGAAGCGACTTAGCAGCAGTAGCAGCAGCACACCTATAATTATACATTATTCTATGTTGAATTCAGAGACACATAAGTTCACTGGATAGTTTCACAAAAAAGATATTATATGATTTAATGTATATTTACATGTAAGTTTTTGCTCAAACTATTAACATATTAAAAAGGAAGTGTCGACTCCTTAAATTCATTCACACTCAAAGAAATTTATGACTGCTACAAAACTAGTTTCCATGCAGTATTAAACTAAAAGAGACAGAATACATTCTATTTCCAAAAGTTTTTAAGGTGGATTTTTTTATAAACTAGAATCAGACTGTAGTTCATAAGCAGACCTTATAGCTCAGAATTCTCAATATGCTAAGAGAAATGTCTGCAGAAAATCTATTTTTTTAATTTATTGTGACAAGTAAACAGAAAATAGCCACAAGGGAAAACATGACCTATAAAACCTTATTTTTATTAGCTGAATCTTTGGTATCACAAGGAAATTACATCAATTACTATAATACGTAAAGCAATGAAATGCCTTTCCCATAGTATTATTTTCATATGGAAATCTGAAAAACAACATTCTAAAATATGGAATGCAATTTTAAAAAATATTTAAAAAGACTTATCAGTAAAATGTGTCCATTTTGGATTAAGAATAATATAAAACATTTGCATGTATTTTAGTATCACCAAACAACGTTGTTAGTATTGCTACAGCTGACCCAGCAACTTAAGAATCAAACGCTTCCTAAGAGACTGGAGTGGGGGCAGTGGGGGGCTAAGCATTATATTATATTCCATCTAAATATAGCATAGTCATTACCAATTCCACTTATTTTCCACTTTCTGAAAATTAAATTCCTTCTGAATAACTGAATATAAGAACTGACTTCATTAATATTTTTACAGAGGGCTATGCTTTTTTAACTTTTTCTAAATCAAAATCTTCCAGTATTTAATTTATAAAAAAGAAGGAAGGCCTCTACTTTTAAACATAATAATAGGGAGCATGATGTCATGAAAAAAGGAAAGCTTGAAAGCAGAGACAAGAGAGACCCCTCGCTTTTCATTGCCAATTGTGTCTGGGATCTGCGATGTGACCTTGAGAAGTCAACTAACAACTCAAAGCCTCGCTTTACTTGTCTGTGAAGCAAATACAAAGTTATAGTTACCAGCTGTTTCCAGGGTCCATGAGTCTGGGTGGGATCTTCCCATGTCACATACATGCACGTCAGCTGGGCTTGGCTGAGCCTGTATGGGACCAAAAGGCATGTGCTCCGTCACGACGCCTCCGCCGTGGCCAACACCACACAGGCGGCACCAGGCTGCAGAAGGTCCAGGGAGGCATCGTTCCTCCCACCGGACACACCAAGTCTGCAACTACATATGGAGCAAGGCCTCTGTCAGAAACCTGAAAACTAGCTGAATAGCTAGCTCCTTCATGGGAGGAAATAAGAAAAGCGGCAGAGCCGCAGATACGTAGGAGCGGCTGAGACAGTCTCGCGATAAACATGATCCGTAGGAGACCCACAATCGCGGAGAAACTCAGAAATTATCCATCTTGAAATATCCTAATGGAAAAATATTCATTGAATTTACTTCTTTTCCACAAATACTGCCAGAAATATGTTGAAATTCTGTATGTATAATATTGAAGGAACTTCTTTCACAAAAGGCTTACTATATGACAAAAGTTAAGGTCAGAATAGACTTTCTACTATGTCCATTAGATTCATGACTTTTATCCCCAGCTGCCTGTTGCCCTCTAGTTTTGCATCTCCTTTCTAAGAAGCCATTCAACTCGTTTTTCTCCTCACCTCGGTACCTGGAATCAGTCCTTGTTGGTCTTTCCATTCTCAGTTCAGCATGCTTCTGTTTTAGGAAAAGCATGCTTCAATCCTGACCTTTTGTTGTCAGCCCTTGAATCATGGCCTGGGTACAGGCAGAGCCAAATTTACCACAGGGTGGTTTGGCAACGTGACATTGCTGGCTAGCAAGCAACACCCAAACTGAGTAGCTTAAAATAATAGTCACTTTATTTGCTCATGATTTCTTGAGTAAGCTGGGCAGTTCTTGTCTGTGCAAACTTGACAGATCCCTGTGGTCACTCAGGTGTGTCGGACTCTTTGTGACCCTATGAACTGTAGCCTGCCAGTCTCCTCTGTTCATGGGATTCTCCAGGTAGGAATACTGGAGTGAGTTGCCATTCCCTTCTCCAGGGGATCTTCGAACACGGGACTAAATCTGGTTCTCCTGCATTGTAGGCAGATTCTTTACCGTCTGAGACACCAGAGAATCCCCAGAAGGTGGGCTGGGGCTAATGATCTTGGATGGCCTCCTTCATAACTAGTTAGGCCTGCTGCTGCTGCTAAGTCGCTTCAGTCGTGTCCAACTCTATGCGACCCCAAAGACGGCAGCCCACCAGGCTTCCCTGTCCCTGGGATTCTCCAGGCAAGAACACTGGAGTGGGTTGCCATTTCTTTCTCCAGTGCATGAAAGTGAAAAGTGAAAGTGAAGTCGTTCAGTCATGTCCGACTCTTAGTGACCCCAGGGACTGCAGCCCACCAGACGCCTCCATCCATGGGATTTTCCAGGCAAGAGTACTGGAGTGGGGTGCCATTCCCTTCTCCGAGTTAGGCCTAGTGGGCTTCATTTCTGGAAGGACAGACAACTAATCTCTGCTTCATGTAGTTTCCTATCCTCCAGTAGTCTAGTTCTGGTTTCTCGAGCTTCTGAAAAATGGGAACAGAACAGACAAGTCCCCAAGTACAAGCCCTTTTTAAACCTCCATTTATATTAATTGTACTTGGGCCCCTTTGAACATAGCAAGTCACATGGTCAAGCTCAGATTCAAGGATGGGAATAGTGATTCCTTCTCCTGATGGGAGGACCTTTGCAAAGAGCAGCATACAGAGAGATAGGAAGAATTTATGACCAGTTTGCACAAAAGGCTGAGCCTAAAAATAGAAGCCAATGTATCACAAATATTAGGGGGAAGGTGAAATTTTTGATATTGGAAATTTCAAAAAGGCATTAAAGTTATTATTATGGAAAAAATCAGTACTAAGTTGGATTTTCTTAAGATGATATAGGATCCTGATGTTTTAAATTATATGTGGAACAAAAATGGGCACTTCTTTTCATTACTTAGAGTCTTAGTCCATTTGGGCTGCTATAGCAAAATACCACAGACTGGGTAGCTTCATTTCTCACAGTTTTGGAGGCTAGGAATTCAAGATCGAAGTGCCAGCATTGTTGTGTTCTCGTGAAGACCTTCTTCTTGGTTCCTATCAAGGACTTAAAAAATATGCACCGTCTAAATGTTGAGAGTTATATTTTATTCAGTGGGAATTTTTAGGACTTCAAGTCTGGGAGACAGCATCTTAAGTAACCCTGAAAGAACTGCTACCAGGAGTCAAGGGGAGGAGCCAGTTTATATAGAAGTTTTGCAACAAAGGGCAGGTAGTCTGAACATCAAAAGATTATTATTGATTAGAGAAAACCAGATAGCCCAAGTTAAGGAATTCAGCACTTTTCTATGTGTGGGAAGATGCGGGCGTTTGGGTTCACAGTAAGCATTCCTTCAACATGCACCTCAGCTCTCTGGGTCCAGTTTCCTGTGTTTGTCACATCCTGAGTTTCCCCAGGACTCACCAGAGCAAGTGACTGCAGTCTGATGGCTGCTAGATGGCAGATATTGTTTCTTTCCTGAATTCCCTTCAGTTCAGTTCAGTCGCTCAGTCATGTCCGACTGTTTGCGACCCCATGAATCACAGCATGCCAGGCCTCCCTGTCCATCACCAACTCCCGGAGTTTACCCAAACTCATGTCCATCGAGTTAGTGATGCCATCCAGCCATCTCATTCTCTGTCGTCCCCTTCTCCTCCTGCCCCCAATCCCTCCCAGCATCAGAGTCTTTTCCAATGAGTCAACTCTTCACATGAGGTGGCCAAAGTACTGGAGTTTCAGCTTTAGCATCAATCCTTCCAATGAACACCCAGGACGGATCTCCTTTAGGATGGACTGGTTGGATCTCCTTGCAGTCCAAGGGACTCTCAAGAGTCTTCTCCAATACCACAGTTCAAAAGCATCAATTCTTCAGCACTCAGCTTTCTTCACAGTCCAACTCTCACCTCCATACATGACCACTAGAAAAACCATAGCCTTGACTAGACGGACCTTTGTTGGCAAAATAATGTCTCTGCTTTTGAATATGCTATCTAGGTTGGTCATAACTTTCCTTCCAAGGAGTAAGCATCTTTTAATTTCATGGCTGAATTCCCTTAGGACTCACCAACTCACCATCCATGGTGGTCACAACTGCTGATGATTGTGGCATCCTCTGTTTACTGATGTGACAGGAAATATTCCATTTCTTACTATCTAGTGCCTCTTGCTGTGTCCTTGCATGGTGGAAACAGGGATCTCTCTGGAATCTCTTTTATAAGACATTGTTTCCCATGAAGTTTCCACCCTCGTGACTTAAGCACCTCCCAAAAGCCCCACCTACTAATACCATCACCTTTTGAGAGGTTAGGATTTCAGCAAATGCATTTTGGGGAGATACATTCAGATCATAGCACTTAGAAACTCCAGGGATCTACTTTCAGTCCTCCCTTTCTTTGTTCGCATCCATAGTTGATACAGTTTTAGAAGAAGCAGTTTCAGAGGTAAACCTGAAACTAGACAGCGCATCCTCATTTTATGATGCCAGTAATATTAATATAGATTCAAGATACAGTCTCATCATGCTGGGTGCAGAATCCCTAGCTCTGCTGTATTATTTCATCCAAATGTGAGCAGATTAGCAATTTATGTGTTATTTACACTAACCAAAACTATCAGAAAATGATCAAAAACTCAAAAATCCTAGTTTATTTTTTGAATTTATTATTATAGTTTCAGTAGCCAAATAGGCTGCCTTTGCTAGTGAAGGTAAATGCTTTCTAATTCCTTGTAATTTAAATAGTAATAAAAGGTCAAGCAGTGAGAAATCACTCAAGGCAAATAGATATGATGATTCTCAGGAGATATTTCATGCAGACACAGATAGAAGCTGAGAGTGTCTAGGCTCTAAAATGAAGGGGAAACCTACATCTGTCATGTTTTCACTATTAAATTTGGCTGTATCCTTCTGGCGTGAGCTTATCACATGTAGATGACAATTACATCAGAGCCTACTTTACACTGATTACATTTTAGACTTCAGAAAGGTATGGAAGAGGAGCTTCAAAATCATTAAAAGAATTACTAAAGAGCAAGAAAAATCCCTGCTGAGACTGAATAGCATAAAATCAAATAATATTAAACAGCATGGAAACCAAAGTAAATAAAATAGTGCTGAATTTACCTAAGTTGGGATATGATTGCTCCCATATAGAGAGTGCGTGTATGCGCATGCATGCGTGTGTGCACACGAGTGCACATTCACGCTCACTTGTGTCTGACTCTTTGCAACCCCATGGACTGTAGCCTGCTAGACTCTGTCTATGGGATTTTCCAGGCAAGAATACTGGAGTGAACTGCCATTTCCTATTCCAGGGGATATTCCCAATCTAGGTATCAAACTTCCATCTCTTGCATCCCTGCATTGGCAGGCAGATGCTTTACCACTGCTCCATCTGGGAAACCCTCCCATATAGATTAGGCCCCTGTTTTAGACTCTCATAGGACTAGAGATATCATCTTCAAAGCACTCATCACGATTGTAACTAATTACCCATTGTCAATTCTCCCAGTAAACTGCAATGTCCAAGAAAGCATGGATAATACGTGTCTTATGCTCTGTTGTATGTATTTGCAATGACTGAGCAATAGCGGACCCTCGACAGGGGATAGTTGAAGGAATGGCAAGGCAGGAGGAAGGACAAAACAAAGATGTAAAACAAGCACATTAAAAATGGACTGAGAAGATGTGAACGAAGTGAGGGAATACATAGTAGAGGAGCCTGGTCACATGTTAAGAAAGGAAATGATCATCCACTGAAATAATTATAACAAGAATATATTTGGTAGGAATAAGAGTAGAAGTAGGGCATGAGCAAAGACTTGTCGTTTTGAGGGATTAGGGGACCCAAAGGGAAACTAAGCCTAAGGGTGATTATTGTGGAGGCAGGAAAGAGATTGGGCAGTTGAAGAGACTGATAAATTAAAAAGCCAGAAACAGTACTGTAGACCTAGCAAGAGGGGCACCCACTCCAGGTCCCACCCTGTAAAGGACCTGCTCTCTGGCTCTCTTCCAGTTCTGTTCCTTCCCAGAAGGCAGGAAATCTACTCAGAGTCCACATACCCTCTTTTAGATCACATGTGGAATATACAGGACCACAAAATTCCATGCAAAGATCCTGTTACAGATCTGTTATCCTGAGGGTGGGCAACACAACAAGAGTATGCTCCCTGGATCAAGGTGGGAATAAGCCAATTTAGCAGGATACAGTTTGGTCCTGTGTGGTCTGGAGGGTCTGCACACCAAGTATCTAAGGCCTTCTGGTGCAGGAGCCGGGACAGAAAGAGAAAGGCATGAACATGGACTTGGGGCCTCCTGAACCACCAACTTATGACAGGGAACTCTGACAAGTTCAGGAATTCTAAATAGGCTTCCAGATCATTCTGAAGGTAAATATATATGCTAGCTCTCAAGTGATATCTTTGGGACTTCCCTGGTGGCCCAGTGGTTAAGACATTGTGCTTCCAATGCAGAGGGAAGGGGTTCCATACCTGGTTGGGGAACTAAGATCCTGCATGCCATGTGGCATGGTCAAAAAATAAAGGAGTCAAATGATATCTCTGTTTCCCAGGTACATTCTCTTGTTCTTCTATAATAAGAGAATGCAGGATTTCTAGGGCACAGACAAGTTGCTGCTGCTGCTAAGTAGACACCAGCTAAACTGAAGAAGTCAGAGATTTCAAACCAAAGGAATTCATTGTATAGAGGAGAGTAGAAGCTATTTTATTTAACAGTCTATTAGCATGACATATGGAGAAGGAAATGGCAACCCACTCCAGTATTCTTGCCTGGAGAATCCCACAGAGGAGCCTGGTGGGCTACAGTCCATGGGGTCGCAAAGAGTTGGACACAACTGAGCACACATCTAGAACTGGACATGGAACAGCAGACTGGTTCCAAATAGGAAAAGGAGTACGTCAAGGCTGTATATTGTCACCCTGCTTATTTAACTTATATGCAGAGTACATCATGAGAAATGCTGGGCTGGAAGAAGCACAAGCTGGATTCAAGATTGCCAAGAGAAATATCAATAACATCAGATATGCAGATGACACCACCCTTATGGCAGAAAGTGAAAAGGAACTAAAGAGCCTCTTGATGAAAGTGAAAGAGGAGAGTGAAAAAGTTGGCTTAAAGCTCAACATTCAGAAAACGAAGATCATGGCATTCAGTCCCATCACTTCATGGGAAATAGATGGGGAAACAGTGGAAACAGTGTCAGACTTTATTTTTCTGGGCTCCAAAATCACTG
>NW_011494961.1:2998117-3003734 GCF_000754665.1 Bison bison bison
AGGAAAGTTATGACCAACCTAGATAGCATATTCAAAAGCAGAGACATTACTTTGCCAAAAAAGGTCCGTTTAGTCAAGGCTATGGTTTTTCTAGTGGTCATGTGTGGATGTGAGAGTTGGACTGTGAAGAAGGCTAAGCGCTGAAGAACTGATGCTTTTGAACTGTGGTGTTGGAGAAGACTCTTGAGAGTCCCTTGGACTGCAAGGAGATCCAACCAGTCCATCCTAAAGGAGATCAGTCCTGGGTGTTCATTGGAAGGACTCATGCTGAGGCTGAAACTCCAGTACTTTGGCCACCTCATGCGAAGAGTTGACTCATTGGAAAAGACTCTGATGCTGGGAGGGATTGGGGGCAGGAGGAGAAGGGGACGACAGAAGACGAGATGGCTGGATGGCATCACTGACTTGATGGACGTGAGTCTGAGTGAACTCCGGGAGTTGGTGATGGACAGGGAGGCCTGGCCTGCTGTGATTCATGGGGTCACAAACAGTCGGACACGACTGAGCGACTGAACTGAACTGAGCACACAGCACAGCATGACGTAAGTATTGAATATTCAGATATGACACATAGGTATCCAGTTTCAGTCTTGAGACCAGCTATGTAATGTTAGGGGTGGGCCTAGCCAAGATGTTTACCTTATGCTAGAAGGCTGTGATTTTGTAATGATCTTTCACTACGGGTTGATCTTGACTGGTTGTGGATTTCTTAGTATCCATAACTACTCTTACTTTTACATGGAAAGTTAACCAGATTGTTCCACAACCACTCGCTTAGGCTTAGAGTTCCACCCACTCTTATCAGCTGAATACTGAGCCATTCATTTTCTCAGGAGTCTCCAGAGGCCAAGGGTTTTTCTGAAGTCAGAAAAGTAAAGAAAACTGGGGTGAGATGAAGGACCTATATGGTGCTTGAAGCTTTTAAAACACTTTTATGTTTTATCATCTCAATTTTGTTTTTAGAACCACACTGTACAAGTAGATGTGTGAGTGCTCAGTAGCTCTGTCGTTTCTGACTCTTTTGTGACTCTATGGACTGTAGCTTGTCAGGCTCCTCTGTCCATGGGACTTCTCAGGCAAAATACTGTAGCAGGTTTCTATTTCCTCCTCCAGGGGACCTTTCCAACCCATGTCTCCTGCCTGGGCAGGCAGACTCTTTACCACTGAGCCAACTGAGAAGCCATGTGCAAGTAGATGGGAGGTATTCTTTTCTTTCTTGACAGCTGAAAAAAGTGAGAGCTTGCACTATGGTGGATACCAGACCTAGAACTTGAATCTAGTCTTCAAGTAAGGAATCCATTTTTCAAGTAAGGAAAGAAGTAACATATTTACAAATGTTGAGGATATATTTTAATGACATAAGATATGAAAACCTACAACGAATAACTATATATAAATTCACTGTGAGAAGATGATGTAGTACTCTTTGAAAAGACAAATTCTACTCTTCAGCTTCTGTTTCGAAATCTTTTTGACTTCATCAGTTTAGCTGGTTCTAACAGATGAAGGCCTCGAAATCCTATGTGTTTATTAAGGAGAGAGAAAAGCAATATAAAAATGAAACAAAGGATATCATTTTAGGGCTAGAATTCTTCTTACTCTTAATTTTTACTTGATGTCACTGAAGCTCAGAAAAGTTAAGTGAATTGCCCTTAATCACAAAAAGACGGAAAAATTTAACCATGAAACCCCATCTGATTCAGAACTCTGAGGCTTCCTTTCTCTCTGCATCCCTTGTATTATAAATAGTGGTTGCACGACTCTTTCATCACAAGGAAAGTGGGCTTCCCTTGTAGCTCAGTCGGTAAAGAATCTGCCTGCAGTGCAGGAAACCCTGGTTCTATCCCTGGGTGGAAAGATCCCCTAGAGAAGGAAATGGCAACCCACTCCAGTATCCTTGCCCAGAAAATCTCATGGACTAAGGACAGAGGAGCTTGGTGGGCTGCAGTCCATTGGGTCACAAAGAGTCGGACACGACTGAGTGACTAACACTTACTTACTGACTCTTTCATCAATAAACCTTTTTTATTCTACTGAATTATTTTCTTAAGATAAATGTCAAAGAATGCTATTACTGATCTAATGGGTTGTGATATTTGTATGGCTTGTGATACAGTATTGCAGTATCTATTGTCATACTGTTTTTTAGGGATATATCAAACCAATTCTCTCAGCAGAGTACCTATTCCACTCCAATCTTAACTAATATTACATATCATATGTGATTCTTTTTACTAATTTAATAGCTATGAAAATGTATGATAGTTTGCTTTACTTTATATTCCCCTCATTACAAAAAGATAATTAATTTTATATTCTTTTGATCAATTTCTACTTGCATTAATTGTTTGCCCAAATTCTTACATACTTATTATTGGTGGTCAAGATATTTTTCTTATAAATTCAAATTAACTATATGAAAGGCATATGATCTCTTTTCTTACTATCATGCTCAGTCACTTCAGTCATGTCTGACTCTGCAACCCCATGGACTGTAGCCCACCAGGATCCTCTGTCCCATGGGATTATCCTGGCAAGAATACTGCAGTGAGTTGCCATTTCCTTCCCCAGGGGATCTTTTCAACCCAGGGATCAAACCTGTGTCTTCTGAGGCTCAAGGCTGCATTGGCAGGCAGATTCTGTACCACATAAGCAACCTGGGAAGCCCCATTTCTTGCTATCATATGAGAAATATTTTACCAATTTATCTTCATTTCAAGGTTTAGCTTTAGTAACTAATTTTCATACAGTTAAAATTTATACATGTTACATTGAACAAGCATAACAAAGTTCTTATGACTTTGTTTTTAACTTCTAAGTGTTTCTTTAAATTCTATGAACCTGATGTCTCTTGCACACAGATTTCCTCACTCCCGAATAACAAATAATCTTGTGGTCACTGTATATCACAAAAGTGAGTGAAGTCACTCAGTCGTGTCTGACTCTTTGTGACCCCATGGACCGTCGTAACCTAACAGACTCCTCTGTCCATGGGATTTTCCAGGCAAAGGTACTGCAGTGGGTTGCCATTTCCTTCTGCAGGGGATTTCCCCAACCCAGGGATGGAACCCAGGTCTCCAGCATTGCAGGCAGATGCTTTGCCATCTGAGGCGCCTGGGAAGCCAATATATCACAAAAGCCGATCTTAATTCAGAATTAGGATGCTCAATCATATATAATTAGGAAAACTCTGAACTTCATCATATAACAAATCTTTTATCCCTTCTCCAGATCAGTATTACTTCAGTCTGGAAACCGAGAGTGTTTTCCAGTTCTGTGTTCCCTACCTAGTATTTCCACTTCTCCCTCCCTAGCTTGTTAACTTCAAATTCTGCTCCTCTCGGATCAGTGTGCAGGGAGGGAGAACAGAGAAGGGAGTCAGGTAAGTTCTAGAATGAACCCCGTGCTGCATCTAGGCCTAGCAGGTGTTCAGGGTGATTTTCCTCATATGGACTCCCTGCAGTGACTTCTCTGCATTTCTCTTGACATGGGAACAGGCATCTATCCTAAAGAGGTCTGTTCTAAAGAGGCACCCTCTCAGAATGGACAGCTACCGTTTGATTCTCTTTATGGAGGTCTGCCTGAACCTGTAGGAGACCTTTCTGAACATGACAGATAATTCCAGGCCTGCTTCTTTTCACAGGTAGCCCACATCTGGTTCCCAGGGAACTCTCAAGCATCCTTTGCCCACACAATCTCTGGGAGAACTGACCAGAGTTTTCTCTTCCTATGCTATTCATTGACGGCCAGTCCTGATGCTTTCTGAAGCAACATCTAAATAGCAGACCACAGAACCTCAGAGTCAGTATGTCCCACCTTAGAACCACATAGGCAGGTTAGGTGTTTTCAGGGCACGCCAACTACTTTATGAACATATGTCTTCACAAATCCTCTTCAATCTCCATACACCCTGACCCTTTATTGCCTTGGCATGGGTAAAAATTTTCAGAGTTGCCAAACTGGTTTTTAATAATCTCCTTTGAGAACTGGTATCTTGTTCTGGCATACCTCTTTGGAAAATCACAGCTTGAATCTTGGCACCTCTATTAAAACTTCTGATTTAATACTCTGTTAAAAGTATTTCATAATCAGTCATTTACCACTGAAATTTCTGTATCAATTAAATACGGAAAACAGAATAGTTTCCCCATATATCTGATGTATAGTCAATTAAATTTTCTGCTGGAGTTTCTTTCATTTAAATTGTTAAGCTCTCCAACTTCAACTGGATGTGTTTTTGCCTTGGTGTGTGCTAATTATTCTTTTTTTTTTTTTTTTGCTATGGTTACATAATTATCCAAGTATGTTTATCTCTCTGTTTTTAATCCTTTCTTCCATTCTGAAAAGTTTATTTGCATATATGTATCCATTTTTGGCCTCTCCTTGCTTTCATTAATCAGCATTTAATTATTATTGTATAATAATATGTTCTATTATCTGGTTAGGCTGGGTCTTCTCATTGCTCTTCTTTTTGAAATTACCTCATGTTGAGGTTTTGATTGAATGACATTAAATTTAGAAATAAGTTATAATTTAGGAATAATTATCAATATAAAAGAAAATTAAAACAAATATTAAAATGCTTACAATTGTCACAGTGTTCTATGTGCTTTTCAAATATTAACTCATCTAATTCTCAGAATAACTTTGATCTATTTAATTATTGGCCCTATTTCTTCAACTCTTACTATATCATCCACAGCTTTGTCATGGCCTAATGCTGTGAAAGTTCTGCACTCAATATGCCAGCAAATTTGGAAAACTCAGCAGTTGGCCACAGGACTAGAAAAGGTCAGTTTTTTTCCAATCCCAAAGAAAGGCAATGCCAAAGAATGTTCATACTACCGCACAAATGCACTCATCTCACACGCTGGCAAAGTAATACTCAAAATTCTCCAAGCCAGGCTGCAGCAATACGTGAACCATGAACTGCCTGATGTTCAAGCTGGTTTTAGAAAAGGCAGAGGAACCAGAGATCAAATTGCCAACATCCGCTGGATCATCGAAAAAGCAAGAGAGTTCCAGAAAAACATCTATTTTTGCTTTATTGACTAGGCCAAAGCCTTTGACTGTGTGGATCACAATAAACTGTGGAAAATTTTGAAAGAGATGGGAATAGCAGACCATCTGACCTGCCTCTTGAGAAACTTATACGCGATTCAGGAAGCAACAGTTAGAACCGGACATGGAACAACAGACTGGTTCCAAATAGGAAAAGGAGTACATCAAGGCTGTATATTGTCACCCTGCTTATTTAACTTATATTCAGAGTACATCATGAGAAACGCTGGGCTGGAAGAAGCACAAGCTGGATTCAAGATTGCCAGGAGAAATATCAATAACCTCAGATATGTAGATGACACCACCCTTATGGCAGAAAATGAAGAGGAAATAAAAAGCCTCTTGATGAAAGTGAAAGAGGAGAGTGAAAAAGTTGGCTTAAAGCTCAACATTCAAAAAACAGGAGGAGAAGGGGACGACAGAGGATGAGATGGCTGGATGGCATCACCAACTCGATGGACATGAGTTTGGGTGAACTCTGAGAGTTGGTGATGGACAGGGAGGCCTAGCGTGCTGCAATTCATGAGGTTGCAAAGAGTTGGACATGATGAGCAGT
>NW_011494961.1:3003912-3004348 GCF_000754665.1 Bison bison bison
ATATATACTTTTCTTTATAAGGATGTCACACATCTCATCTAGTTTATTCTGAAATATATATTATTTGATGATTATCAGAGTTTATCTTTATAGATTTTGGACTAAAATTTTGTTTTATTTTTCAACCTACTTTGTTATCAATACTTTAAAACTTTAGAGCTCTGTCATTGTCAACGTTGGTAAACACATGTGAAAAAAGCTTTAGTAAGCTATTCACCATTTCTGTCCTTTATCGAGCCCATCTTTGCATGAAATGTTCCCTTGGTATCTCTAATTTTCTTGAAGAGATCTCTAGTCTTTCTCATTCTATTGTTTTCCTCTATTTCTTTGCATTCATCACTGAGGAAGGCTTTCTTATCTCTCCTTGCTATTCTTTGGAACTCTGCATTCAAATGGGTATATCTTTCCTTTTCTCCTTTGCTTTTCACTTCTCCTC
>NW_011494961.1:3005525-3007242 GCF_000754665.1 Bison bison bison
GTACTGGAGTTTCAGCTTTAGCATCATTTCTTCCAAAGAAATCCCAGGGCTGATCTCCTTCAGAATGGACTGGTTGGCTCTCCTTGCAGTCCAAGGGACTCTCAAGAGTCTTCTCCAACACCACAGTTCAAAAGCATCAATTCTTCGGCGCTCAGCCTTCTTCACAGTCCAACTCTCACATCCATACATGACCACAGGAAAAACCATAGCCTTGACTAGACAAACCTTTGTTGGCAAAGTAATGTCTGTGCTTTTGAATATGCTATCTAGGTTGGTCATAACTTTCCTTCCACGGAGTAAGCGTCTTTTAATTTCATGGCTGCAGTCACCATCTGTAGTGATTTTGGAGCCAAGAAAAATAAAGTCTGACACTGTTTCCACTGTTTCCCCATCTATTTCCCATGAAGTGGTAGGCCCGGATGCCATGATCTTCGTTTTCTGAATGTTGAGCTTTAAGCCAATTTTTTCACTCTCCACTTTCACTTTCATCAAGAGGCTTTTGAGTTCCTCTTCACTTTCTGCCATAAGGGTGTCTTCATAGAACCGTTCAACTTCAGCTTCTTCAGCATTACTAGTTGGGTCATAGGCTTGGATTAGTGTGATATTGCATGGTTTGCCTTGGAAATGAACTGAGGTCATTCTGTCGTTTTTGAGATTGCATCCAAGTACTGCATTACGGACTCTTTTGTTGACCATAATGGCTACTCCATTTCTTCTAAGGGATTCCTGCTCACAGTAGTAGATATAATGGTCATCTGAGTTAAATTCACCTATTCCAGTCCACTTGAGTTCGCTGATTCCTAGAATGTCGACGTTCTCTCTTGCCATCTCCTGTTTGACCACTTCCAATTTGCCTTGATTCATGGACCTGACATTCCAGGTTCCTATGCAATATTGCTCTTTACAGCATTGGACCTTGCTTCTATCACCAGTCACATCCACAACTGGGTATTGTTTTGCTTTGGCTCTGTCCCTTCATTCTTTCTGGAGTTATTTCTCTACTGATCTCCAGTAGCATATTGGGCACCTACCGATCTGGGGAGTTCCTGTTTCAGTATCCTATCATTTTGCCTTTTCATACTGTTCATGGGGTTCTCAAGGCAAGAATACTGAAGTGGTTTGCCATTCCCTTCTCCAGTGGACCATATTCTGTCAGACCTCTCCACCATGACCCACCCGTCTTGGGTGGCCCCACACGGCATGGCTTGGTTTCATTGAGGTAGATAAGGCTGTGGTCCATGTGATTAGATTGACTAGTTTTCTGTGATTATGGTTTCAGTGTGTCTGCCCTCTGCTGCCCTCTAACAACACCTACCATCTTACTTGGGTTTCTCTTACCTTGGCCATGGGGGATCTCTTTACGGCTGCTCCAGCAAAGCGCAGCCGCTGCTCCTTACCTTGGACGAGGGGTATCTCCTCACGGCCGCCCCTCCTGACCTTGAACGTGGAGTAGCTCCTCTCGGCCCTCCTGCGCCCGCACAGCCACCACTCTTTGGACGTGGGGTTGCTCACATCTTTTAAAAATGCATTTAAAAATTGGCTGTATCTGTTAAGTGTCTGAGTACATGTTTAGGTGAAAATAAATAATCTACAGAAAAAAAGAAAATAGCGTTAACAGGCATGCTGTCTTACTGCTGCTGCTGCTGCTAAGTCACTTCAGTCATGTCCGACTCTGTGCGACCCCATAGACGGCAGCCCACCAGGCTCCCCCGTCCCT
>NW_011494961.1:3007423-3007608 GCF_000754665.1 Bison bison bison
CATTCTGCATTCCAAGGCCAAATTTGCCTGTTACTCCAGGTGTTTCTTGACTTCCTACTTTTGCATTCCAGTCCCCTATAATGAAAAGGACATTGTTTTGGGGTGTTAGTTCTAAAAGGTCTTGTAGGTCTTCATCAGATCAGATCAGATCAGATCAGTCGCTCAGTCGTGTCCGACTCTTTGTG
>NW_011494961.1:3008478-3008617 GCF_000754665.1 Bison bison bison
TTATTTTTGGGGGCTCCAAAATCAGTGCAGATGGTGACTGCAGCCATGAAATTAAAAGACGCTTACTCCGTGGAAGGAAAGTTATGACCAACCTAGATAGCATGTTCAAAAGCACAGACATTACTTTGCCAACAAAGGT
>NW_011494961.1:3009159-3009710 GCF_000754665.1 Bison bison bison
CCAGAAGTGGCTTTTTTAGGGCTGAGTTCTGCCTTTCCGTCCTACGTGTGGACTGTCTGCATGCCTTGTGTGGGAATTGGAATTCTCCAGCTCTAGCAGCTGTGTTCTATCCTGTGTGGCTGGAAAACATCTTAAAACCACTTATGGGAAGAATATCTCTTGAAAAACATGGGTCTTGAAGTCATACAGATTTCTAAGTCTAAATTTCCTGCATAAAGGGGATAACAAGCAAAATAACATCACCTTCAATTTGAAGGTCATTTCTTGTACCACCCCACTCACCACCACACCCAGGCTAAGACACCTTTCTTTCTTTTAAAATTTCTTTGAATTGTTTCTTCACTTTTGAATACTTATCTGAATAGTTATACAGAACACCACAGAATAATAGGTATTAGAGTTTGGTGATGATTAGCTTATCAGTATATTTCTTCTCCACCACAATTTAAGTTCCACTAGAGCTGAGGCCACCACCCTTATGACAGAAAGTGAAGAAGAACTCAAAAGCCTCTTGATGAAAGTGAAAGTGGAGAGTGAAAAAGTTGGCTTAA
>NW_011494961.1:3010055-3014311 GCF_000754665.1 Bison bison bison
GACGTGAGTCTGAGTGAACTCCGGGAGTTGGTGATGGATAGGGAGGCCTGGTGTGCTGCAATTCATGGGGTCACAAAGAGCTGGACACGACTGAGCAACTGAACTGAAATGAACTGAGAGCAGAGGCCTGGCGGGCTGCAGTTCAGTCCAAGGGGTTGCAAAGAGTCAGATAGGAGTGACTAACACTTTTAAGTGGGGCTTCCCTGGTGATTCAGATGGTAAAGAATCTGCCTGTAAATGCAGAAGACCTGGGTTTGATCCCTGGGTTGGGAATATCCCTGGAGAAGTGAATGGTTACCCACTCCAGTATTCTTGACTAGAGAATTCCACAGACAGAGGAGCCTGGTGTGCTACAGTCCATGGGGCTGCAAAGAGTCAGACATGACTGACCAACAGTTTTCAGAACAAAAGCTATGCCAGACATAGTTTACCATTGTTTCCAGCCTATAGCACTGGCCCAACTCCTCAAATATTTGTTGAATGGGTAAATTCCTTATAAGGCTGGTGGAGAAGGAGAGGAGGTAAAGAGTGTAAAACACTATATAAATATTTAGAGCATGTGTGTGTGTGAGTGTGTGTTTATCAGTACACAGAGTACTACGGTTAGTACATGGTATTTGGTTAAAGGTCTGTCTAGTCCAAGCTATGGTTTTTCTAGTGGTCATGTATGGATGTGAGAGTTGGACGATAAAGAAAGCTGAGCGCCAAAGAATTGATGCTTTTGAACTGTGGTGTTGGAGAAGACTCTTGAGAGTCCCTTGGACTGCAAGGAGATCCAACCAGTCCATCCTAAAGGAGATAGTCCTGGGTATTCATGGAAGGACTGATGTTGAAGCTGAAACTCCAATACTTTGGCCACCTGATGCGAAGAGCTGACTCATTTGAAAAGACCCTGATGCTGGGAAAGATTGTGGACAGGAGGAGAAGGGGACGACAGAGGATGAGATGGCTGGATGGCATCACCAACTCAATGGATATAAGTTTGGGTAGGCTCCAGGAGTTGGTGATGGACAGGGAGGCCTGGCGTGCTGCAGTTCATGGGGTCGCAAAGAGTCAGACACGACTGAGTAACTGAACTGAACTGAACTGAACATTTATTTTTTTATTCTTGCTTGAAATCTGAACTGAAAATAGCCCTCCCTCTTGCAGTAGCAACACAGACACTTCTTGTGTTATATCACTGACTCTCCCCAACTAAAAGTAGTGGATTGATCTGAATGTTCATTTGCCTCTTTTCTACTGAAGCACCTGATTAGGCCACAGAGCTGGGAGCATTACCTCACAGTGCTTTCAGTCTCCCAATACTCAGTTCTCTCATTACATATTTGGTGATTTAACTCACAGACCTGCTAAGATCACATTCCCAAGCAGTCTTCTAAAACTGCCCATCTCTCCACAGACTAACCAGAATGGCCTCAGAGAAGAGAACAGCCTAATGGAAGACTACACGTGTTAGCAAAATTACCTGCATGGAGCACATAGAAAGTTTCAAAGGTGTTAAGTTTCCATTTTACACATTTCGCCTAGAAACTTAACAGGAACTTCAGCAACATGGTGGAATATGATACTGTAAACCAATTATACTTCAATAAAATAAATAAGTAAATAAATACACAAAAATAAATAGCTAAGTAAAACTTAGATTTATATCTAGGCAACAAAGAGAATCTGACATTTTATGTGCCAGCACATAGTAGGTGCCCAATAAATAGCTGCTGAATAACTTTGGGGAGGGGGAAAGTATGTCTCAGTGGCTCCTGGCCTTGATTGCCTCCCCATCAGATACTATAAACCCCCTTCCTGTCTTGGAGCAGGGCTTTAAAAACACTACTCTAGTAAAAGCAGGCGTATCTTCACAATCAAGACAAGCTTTTGTTTTACTCCACAGTTTAAAAAAAAGGGGGAGGGGGGCAGAGTTGCCCGAATTTCTAGATGGGAAATGGTGGTTTCTTTACTGCAGGAGTGCAGACCGGCCTCGTGGTTCCTGGGGGTGAAACGTGCAACTCTTCTTCCTCTCCGTGTTCTTGGCTGGAGATAGCTGTGGGTAAGTTTGGGGAGATGGAAGAAGGCGATTTCAGTGTCTTCACGTAGAGAGACGCTAATCAGGAAGTCAGCAATAGCCAAAAATCAGGAAGCCAGCAATAGCCAAAGGAAATTCAACTTGTAGTCGCGACTGTTTGGAAAAAAAAAAAAAAGAGGCGGGGATAAAAGTAGGAAAAATCGGGGGAGGGGGAGGCTAGTAAAGGAAAATCAGAAAAGAGAGTGTGTCTGCGCACTCTGTTGTTTCTCCTGCGTTTCCTTTCTCTCTCCCTCCAGAAGCTAGAAAAAGTTTGCAGGCGCAGCATTCGGGATGGGTGAGCGGGATGTTGATCTGCAGACCCTGGAGGAAAAGCGCCCGCTTCCCTTTTCCCCATTCCCGCAGCCGTCTTCCCCTCTCGGAAGGACGGAAGGCAGTCCTCCTGGAGACCCAGGGAAGCTGTAGCCCGCGATCCCTCAGGGCTCAAGCAGCGAGTAGCACTGTCTCTCTGGCAAAGCCTCCCCTACCTCTTCCATCCTCCTCCCGGAAGGGAAAAAGGCAAGATCGAACCTCTAAACCGACTTTACCCCTCCCCCTCTTCCTGGGGGAGCTGAAGCAGAAAGTACGGTTCTGTGATTCACTGGAGAGAAAAGAGGGTGGAGGCAGCAAAGAACTCCGAGTGCCAGAACTAAGTTGGTTAGCTGACAAAACGCACGCAGCTTGCAGCGCTTCCGCGGGTGCTCCAACCCTGCGGAGACCAAGCGTGCTTGGCGCGGAGCAGGCGCGGGGTCAGGGACCGATTTGCGCCCCGAGGGCTCCAGGGGCGAGGAGAAGTTCCTACAACGAAGGGGTGGTCAGCGGTGGAGGGAGATCGGTTAAGCGGGGTGTTTTTTACTCATTTGGCCGCCTGGAGAGTGTCGGAGAGATTGGCAAACGCCTGGGAGAGGAAAGAGAAACAGAGCCCTGAAAGAGTGGAGAAAGTGATCAGGACTCCGGTTCACTGCCTGCAGCTCTTTATCTGCCTTGGCTAGTGCTTTTTATCGGCGGTTCAGCTTCCCAGTACTTTGCAGCTGAGGGGACTTCTAGACCGACGGTCGATCCCACATCCTTCAGTGCGCGCGCCTCCCAACTCCGCAAGACCCTCCTCAACTCCTCATCCTCGAGGGCGAAAAGTTCCGGCCACGAGTAGTTCCTGCCCAAGGTGATTTTCAGTTCCTTACTTGATTTTTTTGTTTTCCTCTTGGGAACTTTTGGGTGGAGGCTTTGACTTTTTGTGTGGAAGCTACTTTGGGGAGCGAGGAGGGGGGGAAAGTGCAATTTGATGGAGAAAAGCGACTCCTTGTTTTCTCACACGTCCCGTCCCTTAAGCCACCACTTCTAGAAGATTAAAGTTGTTGGACGTGGGGACAGCTGAGAGGAGAACAGGACTTCTTTCCAGGTGGAGCCCCTCCACCGCCTGTTGAGTCTGTTCCTCCTGCGTGCATGTGTGCGCCAGCGGCGGCGCGGGGTGCGTTGCTCTGCTTTGGAGTCTCAGCTGGGACCAGAGTGAATGGCCCCCAGGGGCTGCGCGGGGCCTCTGCCTCCGCCACCTTCTCCACAGACCTGGGTCTGGCCCAGAAAGATGCTAGCCATGGGGGCGCTGGCAGGCTTCTGGGTTCTCAGCCTCCTCACTTATGGTTACCTATCCTGGGGCCAGGGCTTGGAGGAGGAGGAAGAAGGGGCTTTGCGAGCTCAAACTGGAGAGAGACTGGAGCCCAGCGTAACTGCCCTGTCCCAGCCCCATCTCATTTTCATCCTAGCGGATGATCAGGGATTTAGAGATGTGGGTTACCATGGATCAGAGATAAAGACTCCCACTCTTGACAAGCTTGCTGCCGAAGGAGTTAAACTGGAGAACTACTATGTCCAGCCTATTTGCACACCGTCCAGGAGTCAGTTTATTACTGGAAAGTAAGTGTTACTTTATTCTTTGCAGATATCTTAAGCATTTAATTAAGATGCAGCTCCTAACTTAATGGAGTTGCAGTAAATATGGGAAACTAAATGAATGAATGAGTGAATGAATGGATGGATTTAATGCATTTAGCTGTGGTGGGTATTAAAATGGATGTCCTGTTGATGATCTTGAAAGTCTCCTCGCTAGATTAGTCTCATTTTCCTTACTCTCAGCCCGCTGTGAAGTGCGTTCAGAGTTTTAAAATGAGATCAGAACTTATAAACTCTGAACGCACTTCACAGC
>NW_011494961.1:3014411-3014746 GCF_000754665.1 Bison bison bison
ATTTGAGCCTTCATTTAAAAGAAAGTTTAGTCAAAACCGTATATTCTATTTTTTTCATCTTCTAATATATATACTTTTCTTTATAAGGATGTCACACATCTCATCTAGTTTATTCTGAAATATATATTATTTGATGATTATCAGAGTTTATCTTTATAGATTTTGGACTAAAACTTTGTTTTATTTTTCAACCTACTTTGTTATCAATACTTTAAAACTTTAGAGCTCTGTCATTGTCAACGTTGGTAAACACATGAGAACAAAGATTTAGTAAGCTATTCACCATTTCTGTCCTTTATCGAGCCCATCTTTGCATGAAATGTTCCCTTGGTATC
>NW_011494961.1:3014846-3027140 GCF_000754665.1 Bison bison bison
TTTCCTTACTCTCAGCCCGCTGTGAAGTGCGTTCAGAGTTTTAAAATGAGATCAGAACTTATAAACTCCCATCTACCAACCAGAGATCTCCAGAAGTGTTCCTTTCTAAATGGATTTTGGCTTTTGAGCTCGCTTAGATTTTGTTTCCGGTGTCAGAATTCCTAGTCACCGTCACTGGTAAGAGAAATAGACCAAAATTTTTCTGGACTCTTGGTTTATTGGTAAATCTAGGATTGAATAATCAAAGCCACAGGTAAGCACAGAGAGAAGAAGGGCAAAGAAACTTATGGAAGGCAGTGTAAAATCTGGTCAGTGTACATGGGACTCTGGGTCTTTGATAGGTAATTTTCTCTTACAAGATCATTAGGGAAGGCAATATGTAATCACCAAGACAGTTCTCAAAAAGGGGAGAAAATACAGTGGAAAATGCTCAGTATGAGTTAAAATTCATCCGAAGTCTTCCACTGTCCCTCACATGTCTGGGGATTTTCTGATTAACTCTAAGAAAGATAAGATTATTTGGATGCTTAATAAAGTGTTTTTAATATTATTGTTACTTTGCTAAATAGCTAAATCTCCTACTCAGGGCGTTCACTCATTCATATTTTTACTCTATCCTATCCGAATATAGGTTACTATAACTAGTTTGCTGGTCCAAATTCAGCCTGTGGAATGGAGATAAACTAGGAGACCCAGAGGTTTAGCTAGTGGACAGAGGTAGAAGAAAAGCCTTAGAGGTTTCAGTGAATGAGTCTTGTGATTTCAGTTTCAGGGTAGACTTGCTTCAGTGAAGTTTTTCTTGGAATTGGTTCCTGTAAGAGTAGCCAGTATCCATTGGAAAAATAAAGACTATTTTGTAGGAATCTCTGTCTTGCAGAGACTTTTGCTTACTACCCGATTTCCACTGCTTAGCAAACTGTCAGAAGTTAGCATCACTGCCAGAAAAAAAAAAAAAAAAAAATCCAATCATTTCCTGTCTTGAGAGTGAGAGTAAAGAAGACTCACTGTACTTAAGAGTCATTCTAAAGGTTAACTGTGGCATCAGAAAGTCAGGGGCATTTGGTATTTATAAAGTAGCGGACTGTTGGCTAGAAAATAACAAGTCCATTTGATGGCCTGAGGGTCAAGTTCTTTATATCTAATCCCAAACATCCTTATATTTGGTATTTGAAATAAATTTGTCGTAAATGCTTCACTGAAACTCTTCGACTAAATTTATAGAATTTGGATTTATTCAGATAGCTAAGAGTAATTGAAAAACATATACCTAAATGGTGTTAATTTATCTTTCACAATAGAACATTTAAGACTTTTTTTTTCATCAAAAAACATCTAGTTCCTAAAGCATTATCTTGCACTGATAAAATATCTAGGTTTTTATCTTTCAATCTTGATGTTTAATTAATGACAGGAAGCAGAAGTCAAGGTGGAAATAAATTCTCATTTTTCTTTGTTGTCAAAGGTTGACTTTCCTGTCTTTTCAATGCAAACACCTCAGGAAAAGATTGATTCTCCTTGTTAAATTTTTCTGTTCAGTGTAACAAGTTGTGTAACTGTTTTATAGAAAAAAAGTTCAAATTACTACTGTGATTTGACTTAAATTTCTGTTTGAATTAAACAGTTGAAGACGTTTACACTTTCAGTTCTCCTTTTAGACAAATTGCTGGAACCTTCCTTAAATGAACACAGATGTAAGAAAGAAAGTGGTTATAGAAGCCTGGTTCTGGGTCTAATATTCATAATGCAAGCCCAGAAAATATGATCATTTGTCCTCTACATGGGTACTTTTCTATTATTTCTGGATCCTCTAAAGTTAATAGAAAACCTAAATTAACGAATTACATTAAGGGAAAGAACAGGTTATGTGGAATATGATAAAATTCAAAGACTGTCACATTTATGAAGGAAGAGTTGAAGTGATTGAAGCTGGAGCTACTTTTGATACTATTAACAAAACAATCCTGCCTTTATATTCTGCTGGAGTCAAAATGTAAAAATCTATTCCCTTATACTGTACATAGCTATGATAAATTCCAATTTCTTTAACAATTTACATCCTATCAGTCTGGCAATATTGAACATAAGCCAGCCTGTCAATAAGCATTCACTGTGTACAGATGCCTATATTGGAACTGTGAGGAGCAAAGAAGTAAGCCCTAATCTCTGGACCGTGACTCTCAATTTTGTGCAAAAAGAATCAGCCCAACTGCTAGTAGCTGAAGTATAGTCTTCCAGCTTCAGTGGTCTGGGGTTGAGCCCAGAAATTAATAGTAATTTAACAAACGTATCCAGTTATTCTAATAATGATACTAATATAAACTGAGTGTTAATATTAAACACTGGCATCTACTGAGCAGTTCCTGTGTTCCGAGATAATGCATTTTTATCTCATTGAATCTTTCCAACAGTTCTATGAGGTGGTTGTTACTGTTATCCCTACTTTGAGTAGATGTGGCAGTCGATTCCAGGAGAGAGAGTAATGCAGACATTCTGTGTACTGGGCTTTGAGAAACAACACTGTAAGTGTTCAAAGTTAGACTGGAGATAGAAAGGTTGATTGAGAAAGCAGCTGCCTACATTTGATTTATTTCAGGGTAATTTTCCCACCTTTAAAAAAAATAGTTTTTCAAATAAAGACATATAGCAATGACATCATTTCTTCTTAAAGAGAATATAATGAAGGCCTCAGAAGAATTATAAATTTTGCAAAATTTAGATGTGTTTCATGCAGACTTTAGAGTTGAAAAAACTGGCAATCTGAGCTGAATATATATCTTTGGCAATACTTTTTTGTTCTGACTATTTTGTTATTCATTTTTTCCCACTTGAAATACCATGATGATCATTTAACAAATGTAAAGATAAACCAAATAATGTGTATTTGTAATACGATATTTGATTTGATAAATTAATAAAAAAAACAAACAAACAACCCCTGCAACTCGCCAAGGGTAATCACGACCCAGCTTCTAACACTTTATTTTGCCTGATTTTGAACTTCATATAAATAGAATGGTAGAAAAGGTATTTTTTAATGTCTGGCTTCTTTCTATTAACATTTTGTTGTAAAATTCACCCATATTGTCGGCTGGAGTTATAATCCACTTATTCTTATCAGTGAATAGTGTTCTTTTATATAAATATACTATATTTATTCTTCCATTCTGTTGAATGACATGTGGGTTTTTTTGGTGTTGGGCCATTATTAATAGTGCTGCCATAAACATACTTGCATATATTTTTGGTGAATATATTTGTATGTGTCTAGGGT
Organism: Bison bison bison; assembly: GCF_000754665.1. NCBI lineage: Eukaryota > Metazoa > Chordata > Mammalia > Artiodactyla > Bovidae > Bison > Bison bison. The sequence goes on from NW_011494961.1 coordinate 3,018,118, forward strand.
ATCTATCAAAAAGCAGGATTACTGGATAATTGGAATATATATATATACACACATATATATACACACACACACAGTTTTTGTAGATACTTCCTAGCACTTACCTAAAGTGGCTCAGCCACCATATATTCTCATTAGCGATGGAAAGTTTGCTTCACATTATCGCTAACACTGGTTGGTATCTCTTTCATTTTAGTCATTTTGGTTATTATGCACTGGTATACCATTATGGTTTGGTTTGTATTTCCCTGGTGACTGAAGAAATTGAGCATATTTCATATTTTTATGGACTGCATATTTACTTGTATCTGATTTTTTGCCTGAGTTTTCATTAGGTGATTGCTTTTCCTTATTGATTTGTGGTAGTTATTTTTATATTCTATTCCTTTGTCAGATATTTGAATTGCAAATGACCTCTCCCATTCTGTGACTTGTTTTTTTCACTTTCTTAATGTTTTTTGATGAACAGAGGGTTTTAAATTTATTATAGGCTTATTTATAATCTTTTTCTTGATGTCCTATTTAAGGTATCTTTGACTAAATCAAGATCATTACAATGGTCTTTTAAAACATTTTTATAGTCTTCTTTTTGTTTCCATCTATAATTCATCTGGAATTAATTTCTAATGTGGTATAAATCAGGATTCAAACCAACTGTTTTCCATATGTAAACTCACTTAATCCACACTATTTATTAGAAATATACTTTCTCCACTTTACCACAGTGTCATCTTTTTCATAAACCAGAAAAGGTATGTGTTTGAGTCTGTTTCTGGACTCTATTCTACACCGTTCAGTTCAGTTCAGGTCAGTCGCTCAGTCAAGTCCGATTCTTTGCGACCCCATGAATCACAGCACACCAGGCCTCCCTGTCCATCACCAACTCCCGGAATTCACTCAGACTCACGTCCATCGAGTCAGTGATGCCATCCAGCCATCTCATCCTCTGTCTCCTTCTCCTCCTGCCCCCAATCTCTCCCAGCATCAGAGACTTTTCCAATGAGTCAACTCTTCGCATGAGGTGGCCAAAGTACTGGAGTTTCAGCTTTAGCATCAGTCCTTCCAAGGAAATCCCAGGGCTGATCTCCTTCAGAATGGACTGGTTGGATCTCCTTGCAGTCCAAGGGACTCTCAAGAGTCTTCTCCAACACCACAGTTCAAAAGCATCTATACCGTTAACGCTGTCCATTCTTCTGCCAATCCTACATTCCCTTAACTATTGTAGCTCTATAATAAATATTGATATTTGTAATGTAAGTCCTTTTACTTGCTCTTCTTCCAAATTGCCTAAGCTATTCTTTACTAGTTCATTCATTTTCATATGAAAGAAGGGAGGGTATAGATGTACAGATTCAAAGAAGTTGAAGGATTTGGTTTTGGAGAATATGAGGTAGTTCTCTTCTGATTATTCTCCTTTCTAAGTGAAATAATAAATGAGTTCATTAGATGAGAATGAGAATCTTAAGGTTGAAAGACAGATAGAAAATATTCTAGGAGAGTGAGAAAGTGAATTAAGTAGAGAAGTGCTGTAAAAATACTGGGGCCGCGATGAGAACCCATTTGAGATCTGCGGCCATAAATTTAAACAGAGACCAGTCCTCGCTTGTTTTTCTTGCACCATGTTCAGGTGTGTGAGTGCCGAAGAAGCTCTGTTGAAGGGGTGGATTTCACTAGATTTGGAGCTTTGCCAAGTGAATAGAGTAGGTCTTTAGACTCTAAACTTGGCAAAGGAAAGAGGAAGACTATAAGCAGTTTATATTCTTTTAAAAAGTGCCAGGGTCAATGGATTGTCTGTCTAGGGTTGAAGTGAGGACATTACAGTCAACTTGGAAAACTGGAAAGGTAGATAATGATGGTTGAAGAAATGCATGCTGAAGCAAAATTCTATAAGTAGTGCAGTTTTTAGAAATGATAGGAGAATCGTGAGATGGAGGATAAAGCTTTAGAAGTGAAGGCAAGGTGTGAGACAGACATGGAGTTGATGGATCACTTGGGTGGATATTTGAACCATTAAGAACAATGGGAGAAATTGTATTAAAGAGCACAGTAAGCTAGTTGCTGGAATCTGACTGGAAGCAGAGAGAGGGCAGGGCCTGGAATTGGAGGACTCTAATAGGAAAGATTGTTGTTGTTTAGTTCTCTTAAGTTGTATCTGACTCTTTGTGACCCCATGGACTGTAGCTCCTCGGAATCCTCTGTCCATGGAATCCTCCAGGCAAGAATACTGCAGTGGGTCGCCATTTCCTTCTCCAGGGGGATCAAACCCACATCTCCTGCATTGGCTGGCAGATTCTTTACCACTGAGCCATCGGGGAAGCCCATAATAGGAAAGATAATGAGCCTCTGATCTGTTGCCTGACTTTTCAAAAAAGTTGAGCCTTTAAAAAGAAATAGGAGCCAAACCATGTAGAAGTGCCACTAGGAAAATACCCAATCCCTGCTTCGGAATGCTTGATAATTGGCTATGGGTAGAAGAATCGTCTTAAGTTGAGAGGATAACCAGCAGTCAGCCAGAGCAACAAGATGGAAGGAATGTCCAGGAAACAGATGAGGTCATAGAGGATTTTGCTGATGACAGATTTTTAGTAACAGAAGGCTCTTTGGAAAGAAGGAGTTAAGAGGGGAGAAGGATTTAATCAGAGCAGAGAATATACAGTGATATATATAGAGAGAGATTAGACTCTGAGTGAAAGATACATTGTAAAGATTGGAGAAAGACTGCAGTTCTTGTGAAGATTGAAATAAAAGAAGCTGAAAAGCATGGTGAGAATTTTTCCAGATGATCTCTTAGGAAATATGTGCAAGTTGTAATTACAGCTTCTTTCTAGAGATTGACTGAGCGGGGCCTCCTCCCTATCCATAGCCAGCTACTGCAGCCACACTGTACAGTCAGGCACACAGTCAGATCTGGGGGTTTTGTCCAGAAAGACAAGATCTGTGTTGGCTTTTTGCAGTGGGCTGTAGCAGCAAGAGAATGTGTCTTCCAGTAGTTTAGAAACTATTGGTTTCAGATATGAAATTGTCAGCTAACAATTACCCCAGTAATGAAAACCTTGAAAGAGTAATTGAACTCTTTTGATATCAACCAGAGTCTTGGCCTTCTCCAGTCAATAGAAATTGACTAAAGGCCAGATAAGAAATTCATGCAAGGCTTTACTGGGGCTCCTGTGCTGTCTGCAGGAGGGAGCAAAATAAGTAACAAGATCCATTGCTCCTCCCCCAAGGAGAGGGGGCAGGCTTATTCCTTATATGGATTGAAGGTAGGGGTGTGTCCAGGGGGGGGGTCAGACTGGAGGAGTGGCTTAGATGGTTTGCCCACCCCTTTGTGGTATTGAGTGCAGGGTGCATGCACAGTACCCTGTTTTTGCTCCTGGCTCTTCAGAAATGGCAGTTTTGGTAGGCGGGGTGGCGGGGGAGGGTTGTCTTTTTGTATCTTTTTGTGCAGAATTTGTCCCAGGGGCACAGGCACACAGTTATTTTTAGTCCTATATTGTTTCTTTATATTTTGTAGCTTGAAGAGAGGTGTGTCCAGGTACAAACATTACAGCCCTGAAGCAAAGAGTCCCAGGACCCAGCCTGGGAGAAAGATTCAAGAAAGCAAAGGTTTCTTGATCGTTCCATTTCACAGACATGTGATACATACACACAATATCCACCCCCCACACACACTTAGATTGTAAACATCAAGGATCATGCATGCTTCTTCCATCCATTTCTTTTCTCCAAGACCTAGTTTTAAATAGTGTTATACACCCTAAAAGTACACAATAAATACCAGTTACTAAGAGTTCACTTATTGCATTCATAAATATTTAAATAATACGTAAACATTTAGAAAAATGTTTGTAGTTGGAGAAGTTTGGAAGGAACACTTTGGCTTTGGAACATGAATGTTAATAGCAAATGGCCTGCGTGACTTTAAAAACCTCACATATCCATTTCAAAAAGAATGGCTCAATAGATGACACCATTCAACAAATAGCTGTTTCTTCCTGTTTTACCATATGGATTTTCCTGGCAGTAGAATCAGAGTCAAGTAAGCTATCTTGCACACCCTTCTGATCAAAGACCCTACTTATAAATGAGTCTTTTTAAAAAGACACCCTTTGAAATGAATTCCTATTCAGGTGAATCTGATGAGTTTCCTGAATGGCTGTCCTGTAAGGTGTAAATTTATCCAGGTGCTGAAGTTCAGATCATTTTGTTTCATCCTTATGACCTCTCCCAGAGATCAAAGACAAGGGAGGAACCAAAAGGCTTGGAACTCCTGCTTCTAGTAGGAGCTCAGCATGGAAACTTTATTTCAAAGTTTCGTTTCGTTTGGACTTTTTACTATAGCAATATTATGGAATTCATTTTTATGTAGTCTTTTTCTGTATTTTACTTTGATATAATTAGAGTGTGTAGCAATGTTCTTTTCTCATTCCAGATATTAAATATTCCCAAGAGTGTAACTTCACTGAGACATTCATTTCCCTGTGTGCTTTATTACAAAAAAGACTTTTTGTCCCTCCTGGTTCTCCTCCTCCCTCTCCCTAATTCACCCACCACATTTGCTTTACTGGGACATGACTCATTATATCACCAGCCTCAGCAAACTAGGGTCTCTAGTTCCCAATGACTACCGCAGAATGGGGAAGGAAAGTGATTTTTACTGAGGGCTTCCTTGTGCCGGTTGCTTTTCAAACATCCTGTCATTTGACCTTCACATCACCCTGAGGGTAAAATATTTTTATAATTTTGACAAATATTTATCAAATATTTAACAAATACCCTCATTTTATAGGTATCTGAATGTTTTAGAGAAATTATATAAGTTTTTGGTGTTCACACAGCATCTAAGCAGCAGAACATGTATTGGAATCTAAACTCGTGTGGCTTCAACGACATCCTTGCTGTTTTCATCACCCCATTCCTTCTGCCATGAAATTTGTAAATACCTTAGTCCAGTCTTCGAAAACAATTTTAGCCTTATCTTTCTTTATCTTTAAACTCTGTACTCAAGCGAAAAGAATGATTCACTGTTTCTCGAGCATGTCTCATACGTGACTTTCTCCCTCCTTTTGCACAGACTGTTTCCACTCCTTGGAATTCACATCCTATCTCACTTGGCCCTAATGCCAGTCGCTCATTAAGACTCGGCTAAAATACCACCTTTCCTATACAGGTTTCCATGATTCCTTAGCCAGAAATATTTATTCCAGTGATGACCTTACATAATTCTTTCTGTTACTGTCTTATTAGGCACGATTTTCCACCTCGTTCACACGCTGGTCCCCTGAGTGGCAAGGCTGATTTATTACCTCCATAAATTTCACAGCAGCCAACCCAGTGCTTTGTACGAACAGGCATGAAGAATGAATGAATGAAAAGATGAATAAACAATTATGTATTTCCCTCTGGCAGACCATGTGACACAGCAGAAACAACAGAATATAGTGAGGAAATCTGATTTACAGTTCTGATTTAGGAAAGTCCAGACTATGACCTTGAATGAGTAATTTAATCTTTTGGAGACTCTATGATTTTATCTATATAATAGGAGTAATGACAATCTCAAAGGTTGTAGCACTTAACTGAGATAACATATGAGGAAAATAATTGGAAAACTTTCAAGTATTATATAATTTTTAAGTAAAAATTCCTCTATATTTAGAACTATATCTCCTTAATGTTTAACTGAGATAACATATGAGGAAAATAATTGGAAAACTCTCAAGTATTATATAATTTTTAAGTAAAAATTCCTCTATATTTAGAACTATATCTCCTTAATGTTTAATCACTGACTTTAAAAGAACTGACTACTTGTTCTTTTGAAAAGCTGTGTGTGTACTCATATCTCTTTTCCAATTTCAATCTATAAGTATAAAAATTTACAAGTAAATCCTTTATATTTCAATTTTAATCTATTTTATCCATCACAGTTTTTCATATGGTATTTTTAGTTCTGAAATGTCCAAGAAGGTGATTAGGGCTCTATTTCTCTTTTAAGTTTCTGCACTTGCAGGTCGTATGTGTTGCTGTTGGTTGTCACGCTTGGCGTGTTGCTCTCATCATGCTTGGCAGAATCTGTTGGAACCCTGCTAAGCCTGTGACAAGCAAAAGCCAGATGTATGTTTAAACAGTAACATTAAGAGTACCACACTAAATGAGAATTAAAAGTTGGGTAGTGGAAAGGCCAGTGATTAATTATTTCAAATTCCTTCAATCAACAGTAATTTAAAAACATTTTATTGAATATAATTCTGTAACTTATTTATGTTTGCATGCTAGCTTAGCTTAACCCAGGGATGACCACTCAGTAGGTGTGCAATAAAGAGTTTTGAATTAAGATTTTGTTCTAGGCTTCGTGGTGACTGGATTTCTTGTGCTTTATGATCACTATTTCATTACCTCTTAAATGATTATACTGCCTGCACCATTTGAATCCACAGTGCACACTAAGACCTGAGTGAAATCTCTGTCAAAATCACACAGTCAAAATTATGCCACTCGCTGCATAAAATCTTTTAGAAGCTGCCATTACCTGTAGACTAAAGCCCAATTCCTAACTATTTCATATCAGGACCTTCAAAATCTGGCCTCTGACAAGATTCTGGTACAGTCTCCTAACACTTTCCCCTTTATACCCTCTTTGGATTATCACTGCCAGGATACCAAAGCTATTCCCCTTAAAGCCCTGTTCCCTTCTAAGCAGAATTCGCTTTTCTAGAATGTTCTTCATTGTCTCCTGGAAAAATACAATTGCATCCTTCCCGACCATCTACGTCCCCCATCTCCCCTCCATCACTTCTTTGATCATTTACACCTTTATACACAGGTACACGTTTTTTGGCCTATATAAGATGCAGCGGTCAGTACACAAGTGATAAAATTCTTAGAATTCAAAGGCATGTTGCACACACCTTTTTCCAACAAAGAACATTGTTGATCATTTTAAAGTAATGAATGGGGACTCTTCTCTCCACTGACCAGATCATGTCTCTATCATATGGTGAGTATCAGTCTACCAAGTACCTGGGCTTGGCGGAGAGAAAAGCCAGAAAATGATTATTAAGTCATTGTCCTCTTGCTGAGGAGTACATTGATTGCTTTCTCAATACTTGGTTGTTCTCCAACTTGTTGGAGGAGGAAAGGAAGTAGCCCTGGATGAGAAAAAGGCTGGGGAAATGGACAAGATCCTGTGAGAGTACTGGACTGTTCCATGCACAGTGTCCAGACAAACTGGATAAGCATAATTTGGCAACATTCAGTGTCTGAGAAGGTCCAAGTGAGTAAGTGGGCATAGAAGCAGATGTCTGAGTGACAGCCAGTATTTGATTAAATTAAATTCATGATCACAGATCCAAAATAGGCACACAAGAATGCCCAGTGATCCTTTACTCACTGGGTACTTTTCTGTTCAGTGTGTCCAATTCTTCAGAACTTTCAAGATTTCAAGTATGTGTCCAGTTCTTCAGAATTGTATCCTCTAGTTTGTGTCCAATTCTTCAAGATTTCTCATCTCAAGCTGCCAATATCCCCTCATCAGCTCACTGCTTTACTTCAAAATTCCATTGAGAGAAAAGAAGCAATAGGGAATTATCTCTTTCATATTGCTATGCTATGCTATGCTAAGTCACTTCATTCGTGTCCGACTCTTTGTGACCCCAGAGATGGCAGCACACCAGGCTCCCCCATCCCTGGGATTCTCCAGGCAAGAACACTGGAGTGGGTTGCCATTTCCTTCTCCAATGCATGAAAGTGAAAAGAGAAAGTGAAGTCGCTCAGTCGTGTGTGACTCCTAGCGACCCCATGGACTGCAGCCCACCAGGCTCCTCCATCCATGGGATTTTCCAGGCAAGTGTACTGGAGTGGGGTGCCATTCTTTCATATTACCAGTACAAAATTTCCGAACCCAGTGGCAGCAGTAGCCACGTTGTCTGCTTTCCTTCCTCCAGTAGGCATTGAAGTACTTGCATCTGTCAGACACACACCTCCCAGAGCTCCTTGCCTCCTTAGACACTTGATTCTTAGATTTTACGCTTTTTCTCTTTTATTGTTAAATGTTTTAATCTCCACAAAATCATTTTCATCTGCATGTGAATGAATTTTAGTTCCTTGCATCCACAAACAAAAACATGAAAAAAAGTTAATTGACCCAATTTCTCTGCTCTCCCACCTAGCAAAAATTCATGAGTTATCTATACTTGGGAACTCCATTCTAAATTATTAATTCATACTACATTAATCTATAGTTAAATCTGTCAATCTACATTTATCAATAATTATCAATCGATATTATACTATAGTTATAAATATATTGCAATATTATAATTATCAATGTTTATTACAATTGTGATAATATAATCTAATACTATAATGTTAATTGTATTAATGTATGCCATAATAATGTATACTATAATGTTAATGTATACTATAGGTGATCAAAATTTTAAGATTTTCAATCTGTAATTAGAAATTTACAGAAAGATTATGCCATAATCTTGGATCTGAAAAACTCAAGAAGTTTTTAATTGCTTTATTAGACTTAATAATTATCTTTGAGATTGAATTTCATGAGGTTAAAGACCATGTTATATCTTTTGAACACATCAAGTTCTTACAGAAGATAAAGCCATAATAAATATATAATAAATTTATGTGAACTGAGTAATTCATATTCATCAATTAAAGTTTAATTTAGATTTTTTGAACACTCTTAAAAGTATCAGTTCAAATACCTAAAATCAGTTTTTTACTTTGAGTCTTGTTTGGGTGTCTTTATAATGCTATAAAATTAATATAACTATACATTTTTATAGCTAAATGATTTAGTTGAAGATAAAATCTTAGACGTAGAGATGTGACATTTATTTGGAACTTAAGTATTATTTGGCATATATATATTTTATATGTGTATATTAATGTATAATACAATTTTCTAAATTATATGAGGGCATCAGAGGGCAGACACACTGAAACCATACTCACAGAAAACTAGTCAATCTAATCACACTAGGACTACAGCCTTGTCTAACTCA
>NW_011494961.1:3027584-3028204 GCF_000754665.1 Bison bison bison
TCATGGTCAACAAAAGAGTCCAAAATGCAGTACTTGGATGCAATCTCAAAAACGACAGAATGATCTCTGTTCGTTTCCAAGGCAAACCATTCAATATCACAGTAATCCAAGCCTATGCCCAAACCAGTAATGCTGAAGAAGCTGAAGTTGAATGGTTCTATGAAGACCTACAAGACATTTTTAGGACTAACACCCCAAAAAGATGTCCTTTTCATTATAGGGGACTGGAATGCAAAAGTAGGGAGTCAAGAAACACCTGGAGTAACAAGCAGATTTGGTCTTGGAATGCGGAATGAAGCAGGGCAAAGACTAATAGAGTTTTGCCAAGAAAATGCACTGGTCATAGCAAACACCCTCTTCCGCAACACAAGAGAAGATTCTACACATGGACATCACCAGATGGTCAACACCGAAATCAGATTGATTATATTCTTTGCAGCCAAAGATGGAGAAGCTCTATACAGTCAGCAAAGACAAAACCAGGAGCTGACTGTGGCTCAGATCATGAACTCCTTATTGCAAAATTCAGACTTAAATTGAAGAAAGTAAGGAAAACCACTAGACCATTCAGGTATGACCTAAATCAAATCCCTTATGATTATACAGTGGAAGTGAGAAAT
>NW_011494961.1:3028304-3029106 GCF_000754665.1 Bison bison bison
AGATATAAGCATCTGAATGCAGAGTTCTGAAGAATAGCAAGAAGAGATAAGAAAGCCTTCTTCAGCGATCAATACAAAGAAATAGAGGAAAACAACAGAATAGGAAAGACTAGAGGTCTCTTCAAGAAAATTAGAGGTACCAAGGGAACGTTTCTTGCAAAGATGGGCTCGATAAAGGCCAGAAATGGTATGGACCTAACAGAAGCAGAATATATTAAGAAGAGATGGCAAGAATACACAGAAGAACTGTACAAAAAAGATCTTCACAACCCAGACAATCACCATGATGTGATCACTGACCTAGAGCCAGACATCCTGGAAGGTGAAGTCAAGTGGGCCTTAGAAAGCATCACTACGAGCAAAGCTAGTGGAGGTGATGGAATTCCAGTTGAGCTATTTCAAATCCTGAAAGATGATGCTGTGAAAGTGCTGCACTCAATATGCCAGCAAATTTGGAAAACTCAGCAGTGGCCACAGGACTGGAAAAGGTCAGTTTTCATTCCAATCCCAAAGAAAGGCAATGCCAAAAAATGCTCAAACTACCGCACAATTGCACTCATCTCATACGCTAGTAAAGTACTGCTCAAAATTCTCCAAGCCAGGCTTCAGCAATACGTGAACTGTGAACTTCCTGATGTTCAAGCTGGTTTTAGAAAAGGCAGAGGAACCAGAGATCAAATTGCCAACATCCGCTGGATCATCGAAAAAGCAAGAGAGTTCCAGAAAAACATCTATTTCTGCTTTATTGACTATGCCAAAGCTTTTGACTGTGTGGATCACAAGAAACTGTGGAAAATTCTGA
>NW_011494961.1:3029206-3070709 GCF_000754665.1 Bison bison bison
GGAAAATTCTGAAAGAGATGGGAATACCAGACCACCTGATCTGCCTCTTGAGAAATTTGTATGCAGGTCAGGAAGCAACAGTTAGAACTGGACATGGAACAACAGACTGGTTCCAAATAGGAAAAGGAGTACGTCAAGGCTGTATATTGTACCCTGCTTATTTAACTTCTATGCAGAGTACATCATGTGAAACGCTGGGCTGGAAGAAGCACAAGCTGGAATCAAGATTGCCGGGAGAAATGCAATAACCTCAGATATGCAGATGACACCACCCTTATGGCAGAAAGTAAAGAGGAAATAAAAAGCCTCTTGATGAAAGTGAAAGAGGAGACTGAAAAAGTTGGCTTAAAACTCAACATTCAGAAAACAAAGATCATGGCATCTGGTCCCACCACTTCATGGGGAACAGATGGGGAAACAGTGGAAACAGTGTCAGACTTTATTTTTCTGGGCTCCAAAATCACTGCAGATGGTGACTGCAGCCATGAAATTAAAAGACGCTTACTCCTTGGGAGGAAAGTTATGACCAACCTAGATAGCATATTCAAAAGCAGAGACATTACTTTGCCAACAAAGGACCGTCTAGTCAAGGCTATGGTTTTTCCTGTGGTCATGTATGGATGTGAGAGTTGGACTGTGAAGACGGCTGAGCGCCGAAGAATTGATGCTTTTGAACTGTGGTGTTGGAGAAGACTCTTGAGAGTCCCTTGGACTGCAAGGAGATCCAACCAGTCCATTCTGAAGGAGATCAGCCCTGGGATTTCTTTGGAAGGAATGATGCTAAAGCTGAAACTCCAGTACTTTGGCCACCTCATGCCAAGAGTTGACTCATTGAAAAAGTCTCTGATGCTGGGAGGGATTGGGGGCAGGAGGAGAAGGGGACGACAGAGGATGAGATGGCTGGATGGCATCACTGACTTTATGAACGTGAGTCTGAGTGAACTCCGGGAGTTGGTGATGGACAGGGAGGCCTGGCATGCTGCGGTTCATGGGGTCGCAAAGAGTCGGACACGACTGAGCGACTGAACTGAACTGACTAAGCCTTATAATTTGTGTATAAATATTAATATCCACATTTTACATAAGAAAAAAATCAAGCTCTCAGAAGTAAAATACCTTTGGCAAAGTCCTATGGTAAGTAATGAGACTAGAATTCCAACCCCAAAACTATGATTTTCCACTACATTACACAGATGGTTGACAGGATGGATTTGGTATAGCTAGCTGTACAGCTTATCTTTAGAGTAGAAATAAGTGAGTATCTTGTTCAACAACAAAGAGCTAAATATAGTTATTCTAAGAACCAGAACTCTTTTAAAACTGGCTTTCCCATTCAGTTTGGGAAAACTGGGCTCCATTCTTGTTCTTCATTTGTTTTATATATAAATTAAGGATAATGTTATGAGTTTACCTTTCAGAATTTTTAATACTTAAATTATATATCTAAATATTAACCACTGGAGAATTTGCTAAAGCCTTCATTCCTTTCGTTCCTCTGGGCGCTTCCTCAGATATTTTTTTCAAAATCCCACGGACAGAGGAGCCTGGTGGGCTGCTGTCCATGGGGTCGCTAAGAGTCGGATACGACTGAGCAACTTCACTTTCACTTTTCCTTTCATGCATTGGAGAAGGAAATGGCAACCCGCTCCAGTGTTCTTGCCTGGAGAATCCCAGGGACGGAGGAGCCTGGTGGGCTGCCGTCTATGGGGTGGCACAGAGTTGGACACGATTGAAGTGACTTAGTAGTAGTAGTAGTAGGAGTAGTAGGGTGGGCCCTGAGATGCCACATCTCTGTCACTCTGCCTGGTAATGCTGAAGTTGTGCATCTGAGAACTACATTGATAACATATTGATAATACATTGATTGATGACAGTACAGTTTGGGCATTTAATGTTCTATGACTGTGTATTACTGAGAGGGTAACAGGCAGGAAGGCCAGGGGTCTCCAAATAGAGGAAATAGCCTGCAAGTGTCAGACATTTTTATCTCTCTTAAGCAGCAGGAGGAAACAAACTAACAATATTTTTTCCTTCTCTATACAAATTTAAAGGGAGGTTTCTCTTAAAATATTGTGTTGCCATAATGACACCCGGTTTCGCCTGAAGTTAGCTATTCTCGAGTCTAGAGATAACCAATGCCTTTTTCTTATGGAAATGGTCGTCTTAAGCTATGCTAATGTACTATGCCTTTACCCCAAACTCTGTCTCCAAGTCGGTTCTGCCTCTTGGCCCAGAACCTACTTGACAAACCAGTATGGATATTGTTCCCCTAATCTATGTAAATGAAACTATTTGTATGGTGGTCTGCCCTTCTTCAAGATTCAAGTTAATCATTTTATGGCCCAGGATAAACCATTTATCCCAAAATGCATCTTATGGGTGAGGGGCCTGGTGCCATTCTGAATTTTAAGACATTCCTTTCTTTCATTAACAGACTGCTAGTGACTATATAACATCCAGCTAAAGACCAGCAGGGGGGTACTCTTTCTGCCCCCTTCTGATGCCTATGTCAGAAGCTTTCTCTATCTCCTTTATACTTCAATAAAACTTTATTACACAAAAGCTCTGAGCGATCAAGCCTTGTCTCTGGCCCCGGATTGAATTCTTCTCCTCCGGGGGCCAAGAATCCTGGTGTATTCGCGTGATTCAACAACAACCTTTCATTACCATCTGTATCTCTCTCTCTACTTTTTTAACCATTTATGTAGCAGTCACTTTATGCATCCTGAAATTAAAGATGCTAGGAAATGTAGGCATTTGGACACGTTGCTTTTTTCTTGTAGAACCTTTCTACTACAAGGCCAACCCAAAGAAAGTAGACATTTATTTTGGGGTCTTGTTTAACTCAAACTATGAATTTGATCAAGTTGGCATCAGTTTCATATACATGTATATCCTAATTTTCTACAAGGTTGTACACACTCTAACACAGCTGAGGAATTCATTGTCATCACTTACCTTTAAAAGAAAGTTGAGGCATTTGGATCAGGAGTCCAAGATTTGCTAAAATAATTTAATGACTTGGTTCTAACAATAACACTTTTCCGATCGCTTTTCTTTCTCTCCTTCTTTGGCCTTGTAGGGGCTTAGTTGTGGCACACAGGTTTCTCTAGCTTCTCTAGCCATTAGCTGCTCTCTGGTTGTGGCACGGAGGCTCCAGAGCACACTGGAAGGCGGATTCTTAACCCCCGGACCACCAAGGAAGTCCTGCAGATCTCCTTTCTGGTGTGGCTCTGAATGTCTCCGATGTCAAAATAACAACAACAACAAAAATAGGTAATTTAGAGGTTTTTTTGAGGCAAATGTTTATATTGTCACTCAGTCCACATCACAAATGTGTGAGGTAGGTGAATGTTAACGTTACATATTGAACATTAACCTCAACGTTAATGTTTAACATTGAGGTTAATGTTAAAAATATTTCTCAGTCTTGTAAAGGAAATCCCCAAAGTCAAATGCAAATCCTTAGACATTCTATAGGGGAGAAACTATGCATTGACTAATTTGTCAGACTTGGTGTAAGTCTTCCTAAAACTTCCCATTACCAGTTAATAGTTCAGGAGGTAACGATCCTTGATGTGGTTGGGCTTCTTGTTTTTATTTCCTTGAAATTCATTTATTCATTCATTCAATACTAAGCACCTACTTTTTGTTAGATAGTGTTCTAGGCACTGGGAAACATTTCAGTCAACACAACCTCCAAAACTCCCTTTTCTCGTGGTGGTTATATTCTAGTCCTAGGAGACACATCTAGATCAGATGTATAGTGTGCTGGGGGCAGAATGGGCTTCCCAGATAGTGCAGTGGTAAAGAACCCACTTACCAATGCAGGAGACATAAGAGATGCGGGTTTGATCCCTGGGTCGGGAAGATCCCCTCGAGCAGGGCATGACAACCCACTCCAATATTCATGCCTGGAGAATCCCATCGACAGAGGAGCCTGGCGGGTTACATACAGTCCATGGGGTCGCAGAGTGGGACATGACTGAAACGTGTGCACGACATAGCATGCACAGGAGGCAGTATGCCCTGTAAAGGAAAACATACCAGGAAACAGGGCAGAAATTAACAGATTAAGGGTTAAGGGTGAAGAGGGCAATATCATGGAGGTCAGGGAAGGCTTCACTAAGAAGGAGGTGAAGGATGGAGCCTCCTACGTCACTGCTCCAGGCAGACAGAACAGTAACTGCACTGGCCCCGTGACAGGAGCACCCCTGGTCTGCTCACTTACCATCCAGAGGCCAGTCCAGCTTGACTGGATCAGACAGGGGCAGGGGAGAGTAAGGGGAGGGGAGGTCAAGGTGGTCAAGGGACCCAGGTCCTGTAGTGCATTGCTGACCAAGGCAGAGACTCTGACTTCCACTCTAAGTGAAGAGCAGAGGGGTGACACGACCCACCTTGGGTGTTAACAGAATTGCTTCGGCAGATGTGCTGAGGGTAGATCCTAGAGATAAGGTTTACAGCAGGAAGACCTAGAGGCCTAGTAAAGAGACCATAGCACTAACGTGTTTGAGAGATGATGGGCTGTGGAGAGGGGTGACAGAGAGGGTTAACTCTGAGCACGTTTCAGAGGCAAAGCAGAAATTTGCGGTAGACTACAAGTGGGTTGTATGATTGGAAAGAAAAAGATGAATTAAGTACAACTTTAAGGTCATTCATTCTGCTGCTAGCAAAAACACAAAAACAGAAACAAGTACTCACTCAAGCAGATTAAGTCATAATTTAGAGAAACCTCTTTAACAATTACCTTGTACACTTCAAAGCCCACTGGTGAAAAAATAGCCTGTTTCTCCATTCTCCTTCCTTTGCCTGACTCCTTGATGTTTGAAGGATTACAGTAATATGTATATTTTCATTATATACATGTATATATATATTTCATTTTATGGTATAATTTAGGGACTTCCCTGGTGGCTCAGACGGTAAAGTGTCTGTCTGCAATGCAGGAGACCCGGGTTCTATCCCTGGGTTGGGAAGATCCCCTGGAGAAGGAAATGGCAGCCCACTCCAGTATTCTTGCCTGGAAAATCCCATGGACGGCGGAGCCTGGTAGGCTACTGTCGATGGGGTCACAAAGAGTCGGACACGACTGAGTGACTTCACTTCACTTCACTTCATGGTATAATTTAAGCGAAGAGTAGTAAATGGTGGTCAGAAGATCTGCATTTGCGTTCTAATTTAGCCACTTCCTAATACTTCAAATGAAAGACCTTTGAAGCAGCTTAGATAAGTGTGGAAGAGGGGGCTTTTTAGAGCAAGGATGGCTGTCCAGCCCCAAGGCTGTCCCAGAATGGTACTGACTGGGTGAATTCATCATTCCTGTCACTTAACCACACAAACCCTGCACATGTAGAGTGTCTTAAATGGTTGATTTTTTTAAAAAAGGAAACCAACAAGAAACCAACAAGTTCATACCTGGTGTATGAACTCAATATTCCTCTCGGTTTCTGTCATGCTGAAAATGCTGCTACTTCACACTGGGTGTCAAGTGTATGCAAACACGCATGCAGTCACACGTTTCTCCCTTTCTCTTGGATCACTGTCAGGACCATTCGGTCTGGACAATGCTTTGTGCTTAGCTCTGCACCTGTAAGTTTAGAGTTACGATGTTAAGGCTTTGCTTCTTGTAATACAGTGGTTTTCATTTACATCCATTTTGCGTCTCAGTTTGAAATGGCTAAAAGTAGAAGATCTGCTTTTATTTTTAGAAAAATAGCCATTTAGGAAAATTTTCCACTTAGGTGATCTCTTCTTTTTGCTCTTCACGTTAGTAAAACTCTTCCTGAATAACTTATAAACCACCTCAGTAAGTTGTGTTACTGCTGACTTCTGCTGTTGTTTCTCTGGACCAAAGAGTCAGTCAACAGCTGTGCAGACACTGAGAAAAGCTATGGTGAGAGGAATGTTTGTGGCCATGCATTCACCTTAGTTAACCCCCTACAACTGAGATCAAAAGGTTATACCAGAGCATGTTTCCCTTTCTTGGATTTTAAGAACAAGCACTGCAAAAAATCTCCTACTGATGGGAAAGAAAATTTTCAATGATTTGTTTCTTAAAGAATGCTGAATATAAAGAATCTTTCCAGTCCCTCCTCTAAGTCTCTTAATTTTAAGTCTTTGTGTGAAACTGTAGCCAAGCCACATTGTCCTGTCACGTAAGTGTTATTTCACTTCCCAAGTGCTGGAGGCCTTCTCCTGGTCTCAGAAGCAGGCTCTGAGTACACATCCCAGGCTGTCTACACAGGAACTGGACGGCTGTCTCTTTCTCCATTACTTGCTTTTGACCTCAAGGAGCTGGCCAGTTCATGCATGTTTGTCTGCCATACGTAAATTGGTTTATTTCCTTGTTGGACTTAAAACCTGCTCTGTAATTTACAGACTTTTTTTTTTTTTTTAAACCGTGGAACTTTTTATTCAAGTGAATTCTTTGATGGAATAGCCCCGTATACAAAACATACGAAAGCAGAACTGCTGCTGGAAAGAGTTCCCAGCCTCAACCCCTTCCTTCTAATGCAGGCTCACAGCCCCTCCGTTCAGTCTCCAGGGCTCCAAGAGACAGATATTGATAGAATGGACATTACTTAGTACCTGAATGAACATAGCTTGAAGTGGAGGAGAAACTAGAAGATTTTCAGAAAAGTTCTATTCAGAGGACTGGGAGATCATAGAAACATTAACCAAAATAAGAATTAATCAGAATTCAAGGTGGGGAATATTCTAACTTTAAACCATGCTCTTTGGCTTTATATTTGGACTCCCATTTTCAGAAACCAAATACCATTTGCTACTATGCGACCATATACAATCTTCCCGTGAGTTAACCTTAAATTAATTATAGTTGCCAAATGGTCTGAAAAAATCAAACTAAATGAATACAAAGTGAAATATAGCGTCTGTAAAATTTATATTTAAATGCTATACATGATCATTGTACCTACATAAATTAAAAAGGATAGCAAATTGAGGTTCCTCTAATAAATGTTGAAATTCAGAAAAGATAAGACATGAAAAAATTGTGAATCACTTTATTGTACACCTGTAACATATATAATATATACATCAACTATACTTCAATTTTAAAAAAAAGACATGAAACAAATTTATTGTGATTTCTCTCTTACCCTGGCCATTCATAAAAATTAAACACTCTGTCTCCCTTGAGACTGTGAAATTGTTCACAGGTTCACAAAACTCCCTGATGTTCTAATAGCTGAGTGTCCTGAGGAACTTTATTACTCTGACTCACGTTTGGCCAGAATGATTCAGCATTAGGAAATTTATTCGCTGGGTCAGGACTGTTCTGTGCATTTGAAACATTAAACAGAAGATTTTTAAAAGGAAATGCCGTGCATATTTAGAAGTAAAGCTGTTAATGTGACGGAGCACTGGACTGAGGATAAACAGAAATCATTTCTCCATTCCCCAACCCCCGCAGTGCACTGTTGGCTTCTGAGGTGTGTGTTCTAGATAAGCCATTCAAAAATATGTCTGCAGCAATTTGAGGCAGATTTCTTAACAACATTTGCCTGAAGAGAAATGTTCTTTTCAGTTAGTTCTAGTTATTATTACAATATTTATGGTCCTTTAAAATCATTATTTTCAGAAGAAAGACATTTTATCTGCCCCTCCAAACTCAAAAAGCTTTGATTCTGGAGAGGTTGTTAAAAGGGTCAGTGGAATAGTAATAAAAAGAGTGTGTGTAACCTGTATGAGGGCTTTGGCCTTGAAACAAAAGCAAGAGAGAACTATGTGGTAATTGAAAAAGTAGCAGGTTCAAAGAGAGGGCATTTTCAAGATAGGGACAAATGCTTGAAGAGGTGGGTGAAGGCACAGCAGAAAATAGAGGGGAGTTTAGTGGGAAGTAAGTGATTAAACCAGTGAGAGAGGTAAAATTATGCCACAATCATCCTCTTCGCAGCCTATTTGAAATATTACTTATTCTTAAGGATCCAGATCAGTGTCCTCCAAATATGCTATGTATTAAGCCTTGGTATATAAAGACATGTGTGTGTGTATATGTGTGGGTGTGTATTTATAAGAGCTACAGACAAAATATTCAGGTTACTATATAAAGAGAAAAATAGCAAATCTATAATGCAGAGGCTTGATATTTATTAACACTAATGATGCACAGACCTTCTTTAATTATGATAGGTGTCTGGTTTGGGATATCTAGTACAAACAGAAAAATAATTAATGCATTCCTTAATCTTTCTACACATAGTGAAATATTAGACTGCATTCTGTCTTTAATCATAACCTTGATAACACTGTTCTTGCTCCTGGTTAAGCATGCAAGTTTTTATTTGACACTAATTTTGCTTCTGTAGCTCTCTCCAGTTCGGCTGGATTTTCATACTGCAGTGCTTTATGCACAGGGACACTGAGTAAGTTGGCTGATTCTTCACCTCGTTTTTTACTGGGCAGCCTCACTCAGTTCAAGTTGCAGAAGAAGAACTGCTGTTCAGCTTTCATTTCCATGGCAGTTTGGAAGGAGAGAGTAAGAGGAAACAGAGGCTACAGGCACTAGCAACAGCTGGAAGGCATCTCTAATTAAATTCCAGGCAGACTTGGGCCACATTTATAACTTTCCATATGCTGGCTTACAGTTTCTTTTAAAAAGGTTCCCAAAACAACTTGCAAATTTTAAAAGATTTTCTGCACTTGTATATGTCACTCAGTACAAAATGGTTTTCTTGAGCACCTTAGCATGGAGAATAGAATGGTAATCAGTCGTGTCCGACTCTTTGCGACCCCCTGGACTATACAGTCCGTGGAATTCTCCAGGCCAAAATACTGGACTGGATAGCCTTTCCCTTTTCCAGAATGGTAATCACTGGCTCCTGATTTAAGGGATGATATCCAAAGAGATGTCTTTGAAGGTCTGTGTGCTTGACCAATTTGTTATTTATTCATAAAAGTTTTATGACTGCCATTACATCATAAGATTAAAAGATGTGTTTAAGCCATGTGGATGAAATTCTATCTGACTATTAAGGTTTTTCTTCACATGGGCAATTTGGAGTCTTTCTTACAAGTTAATGTTACTTAAAAAAAAAATTAAAGAAACAAACCATTGTGTTCAATATACAAACAAATCAGTGGCCATGAACTATGAGAAGATATGTTGTGCGTTTGTAAGTACGGCTTTGTATTCAGCGATAGAGAGAACTTTGGAGTTGTTACGTTTTGTCTTTCAATGCTATATCCTGGAAAGATTGATTTGAAATTTTCCTACTTGATGGAATTAAAAGTCACATTGTTGCAGAAGAACTTTAAAGACCCATTGCCATTCTTAAATAGTTGATTTAATTTTACGTTTTAAATGTATTGCTTAGCTTTGCAGTCATACAAGATTTATTTTTGTGTTCCCTTTTCTCAGGAGGGGACTCTGAAATTAACTTTTAAAAATCAGATGCTTAAAGAAGCCTTAATGCTATTAACTTACTGTGTAATGAGTCCCCTTCAAGACCTGCCTCCCCAAGCCTGGCCCTGCCCAAAAACATTTCATAATTATGATCTACTCATAGTTATTAAAAACATTAATTATTCTAAAGTAAAATGTATTATCTGTGTGACAACACGCATAGTTCTGTAGGTTCATCTTACCTGTACGATTGCAACAGCTTGTGAAATGTCCGTGGGCACCATTCTCTTTTTCCACCACTTTTTTCCCTTAAGCCAGTGAAATCCGCTCACTCAGTTGCGTATTGGATGGTGCTCTTTCTTGACAACAGGGAGCCTACATCGTGACACAAAAGACCCCTCGCAAACTAGTCCCTCGCTGTCTTTCCAGAATTCTTTCTCATCTCTTCTCCAAGTACCCTGTTAATCTACTTATATGTCTGATCATGTCGCCATTTCGTGAACTTACCTCTTTCTCATACTTTTATGCCTTTTCATGCTGTTCCTCCTGAAGAGCCTCTTACCTTTCTTATCCTGTGTATATGTGATTTATCCTTAAAAACTCAAGTCAGATTTTACTTCTTAGGCCTCTTTCTGCAGATGGGTTTCTCCTTTTCAATTCATGTATTTTATGTACACTCACCAGTACTAAGCTCTCATCACCATATTCTCCATTGTACTTTGAGCTCTTCAAAAGCATAGGCCTTGTCTTTAAAAATTTAAATTTGTTCAATATGTGAAACTGCTTGGCATGTAGTGAACAGTCACTGAATATCTATTAAGTGAGTATATGTCTTACTGATTTTTAGTGTATTTGTAATATTTCTTAATATTTTTGCTTTCATTAGCTTAGATCCCTGTCTCCTATTTTTCTTAATTCTTTATGTTCTAAGGGAACAATATATGTTAACTACACCTATAAAGAGAGGAGGTTCCTTTGGATCCCAATTATTTTGTTTTAGGTGTTTTTTATACAGCAGGCTTTATCTCACTCTCTTTCAAAATTACTATATGCTCCAATAGTATTCTCATATTTTTGGACAAGGACATTTTAAAAGATTTTTTTTAAAATTTTTTTAGCTTAGTGACTGTTCAACTTTTCCAATGCTGACTTGAAAAAATATTCAATGCATGTCTGTTTTAACCTTTCCCATGTATCCAATCTTGGTTAAGAGATGGGGTTCAATGAATATTTGGTTATAGTTTAAATTATATCTTGTTCCAGATAATTAGAAACCTAAGGCAGTTGGAAATATAAAGGCAAAAAAAAGAAAAGAGAAAAAAAGGGAAATTATCATCAGACTGTATGCCAAATAGCTACCATTTGAGCAGAGTTGGCAAAGAAGCCTAAATATATGTTGTTAATTTTTCCAAATATTTTATGTCCATTTGGATTTCTCACTAATATGTTCTGTGGAATAACAGTTATATCTCTACAATAAATTTCTAATCAGAATTTTTAAAGTTATAACACTGTTTTATCCTTACTGAATAATTTAATTTTACTTAATATAAGTGGAAAGATTTTTTTATTTTACACATTTCCTTAACATATTAACTTTCTGATTAAAATCAGGATATAATAGGGAGAGGTTGAGTAATGTACTTTGTCTTCTCATAAGTAAGATGATGTATTATTTTCTAGAACAATCTGGGAATGAGTTTTATTCCTTCTGTAGCAGCTTTGGACAATCTATTTGCTTTATGTTAAGTTGGAGCTACATGATAGCTGAAGAATTTCCCAAAGTTAATTTTTACTGAAAAAAATAATGAAGAGAACATCCAAAGCATTCTCTGATTTTAAAAAGTCATAGTTATTTTCAACTGCATAAGCAGTAAGGTTCCCCTACCTAACCAGTTAAGCTTCTTCACGGTCAGCGGAATTAGACTGCTTACCCTGAGCTACCATTTTCGTAAGTTATAAATACCTTTATTCATTCTTTAGCCTTATTTCCTGAAGCTTTTGTTTTGGTGGAATGTTTTTCTGTTTCCTCATGACTGCGTTACACATGTATTAAGAACTCGACGTGAAGTAAATGTTAGCAAAGCACTTAGTTTTCATAAGCTAGATAATGGTATATACAGATATATTTATACTCTCATTTATATAATAAATATGTGTGATTCAGAAAGCACATTTTTGTGACTAGCTAATCTCCAACAAAATAAAACTTATAAAATAAACTAATATAGACTGCATAAAATAAAATACAATAATTCAGCGAACATTGCATTCTTCCTAATAGAACTGATTTACATGAAATTTTTTCACATAAAGAAAAAAGCATCAATGAAGATAAAGAGATTGCATGTTATCTACTAGGTGGTATCATTTAAATTTCTCATATTAGGACTTTTTAATGGTGCTTTTATACCTTATATATATATAAACAAAAAGACAATACAGTGCTAAGATGATAATATTTTTTAAAAAGCAACTTAAGGAAAAAGAATAAAAGGAATTGGCCTATTTCTATAGGGCATTCAGGGAAGTTGTCTGTGACAAAGAAACATTTGCAACTTGAATGAAGTGAGGGACAAAGTAATTTCACAATTGATCCAGGCTGATGGAATGACAGTGGCAAAGGCAGTCAGCTCGGCGTGGCTGAGGAATGGCCAGGACTCTGGTGTGGAGTGAATAAGCATAAGGTGGTGGGAATTGAGAACAGAGGCAAAGGCAAGGGCCAGACATAATAAGGGCCTTGAGACTTAACCCAAGAGCGATGAGATGCCACGAAAAAGGTTTTGAGCAGATGTGCCATGATCTAATTTATGTTCCAGAATGATGCATTTTGTCTTGAGTTTCTCACTCAGACTATATGAGGCAGAAGACTCCAGATTCACAAAGGATGATGTGTCTCCCAGGATAGAGTAAGATTTGCTGTCTCTACTCATAGCCTTTTGAATACTGAGCTAGGCCCAGGGAAGCTGGTCCACAGAAGCAAATACTGACCCCCAAACAAGCCTCTACTACAAAATACAGGCTCACGCATGTGCACGAATGTAGTCCGACTCCCCGTGGTTCCGAGGCAGGCTTCCCCAGTCCTACCCTAAACCCAACCCAGTGTTCAGAAGCAGAGAACACCACCGCTCCTCGCTGTAGCAGCCTCCACAGCTTGTTTATAAAGGCCCCATCTGGTAGTGCAGGGACCTTGTCCCTCAACCCAGTCCACCAGTGGAAGCATTTGGTAGAGGTAGAGCCTCGTCAAAGGTGGACAGCTCCTAGACCATTTCTAGTGCATCACTGAGGCTCTGCCGTGAGGGGGTCAGTGGGACCAAAGAGCCCCCGTTTATTTTGGCCTCTGGACAAGATCAAAATCTCGTTCATTATCGTCTTTGTTTCTGTTAAAATTACAAAATTGTCATTTGTGATTAAAATAAAAAGCAGTTTTAGTTTAGCTACTCAGAACTTCATAAGCTATTCCTTGTTTAAATATTTTCATGTGTTGCTCCAAGCTAGAGCATTGCTTTTAACTTTTTTGGAATATTTCTGCTATAGAGATGCTACAGGCCTTTTTATAAAAAGTGTGAGCTCCAACAGGCTTCATGTGAAAGCACATTAACTACTCTTAGAGATTACATTTTCTTATCTAATTAAAGACATGGTTATCTATTTTTCCCTCACTGAAATGAATATATATCTTTTGGTTCAGAAACCTTTATAATTGTAACAGCACTTTAATCAAAAGTAATCAAAGTTAGTATGCTTTGAAACTTTATTTTCTTAACACTTGTTAAAGCAGTGATCTTTATTCTGAGGCATAACATTATTCTTGAGTTCTTGGCACTTTTATGTAGAGTACTTGTCAATGACCGTGAGGATCCCTGGATGAGGTTTTAGATTGGCTAGGGCTATAATCTACCCAAACTGCAATTTTCAGTACACAGAAAAAAAGTTCAGATAGAATCAAATAAAGTGGAACTAAACAAAAACATTTAAGTTGACTTCAATAACATAGCCAAAGTTTCGGTTTAAAAAGATTCTGTTTCTATACTACAAATGGCTCAAAAACATTATCTTCATGAAATATTAAACCATAAAACCTATTGCTGGAAGATATTAAAAGGCAATATTTTCTTTAAAATACATTAAAAAGTATAATCACAACATTATTTTACCTCCAATGTAGAATTTGTTCAAATATTTTTGAAAAGAGGCATCACAACATTGTATAAATAACACTACAATTGGAATCAGAAAGTCTCATTTTGGAATTTGAAAGTTATGGTTTTAAATATTGTCTTTTACTTTGTGATATTACTATTCTTTTATTTTTTAGTTTATTTTTAATTGGGGGAAAATTGCTTTGCAATGTTATGTTAGTTTCTATACACAGCAGTGCAAATCAGCTGTGTGTGTGTGCATGCCCTCGGTCATGTCTGACTCTTTAAGAACCCATGGACCATAGCCCTCCAGGCTCATCTTCCATGGACTCTTCCAGACCAGAATACTGGACCAAGTTGCCTTTTCCTACTCCAGGGGATCTTCCCAACCCAGGGATCAAACCCATGACTCCTGAGGTTCCTGAAGTGGCAGACGGGTTCTTAGTGTCATTAGCCATAGTTAAACATATCTCACCTCCCTCTTGAGCCTCCTTCTCCTCCCGCATCCCACCCCTCTAGGTCATCAGAGAGCACCAGGCTGGGCTCTCTATGGTATATATTAATAGCAAATTCTCATCAGCTATCTGTTTTACACACAGCAGTGTATCCGTGTTGATGTTCCTTTCTCCATTCATCCCATTCTCTCCTTTCCCGACTGTGCCCACGAGTCCATTCTCTAGTCTGAGTTTCCATTCCTTCCCTGCAAATTGGTTCATCAAGTCCATTTTTCTAGATCCCATATATATGCATTATTATATGATATTTGTTTTTCTCTTTCTGACTTACTTTACTCTGTTTAACAGGCTCTGGGTTCATCCACCTCATTAGAACTGAGTCAAATTCAGTCTTTTTAATGACTGGGTAATATTCCATTGTATATTTACTATGTGATCTTAACTAGTGCATTTTACTTCCATACGATTCAGTCCCCTTATATATAAATGAGGATTATAACAATTATGAAGGTTAAACAAAGCCACGTGTAGACTAGAAAGCACTCTGCACATGTTAATCATTATTATTTTCATGGTATTTATTGAGCTTTACTCCTGTGAGCTTGGTGCCTGGAGAAACTTAACAGGCTACATCCTAGTAGGTTCTCTTATAATAAAAACTCTGGCACAGCCCCTGCAAGATAGTGTGAAACCTGGGCTTCTGAGTATTTCAGCTGATTCTCTTTACCAAACTGCTTATTTAGTTATATAATCACTCAGATATGGTTACCATGAGTCCATGTAGATTTAGGACCTGGAAGAAGTTAGCTAATCGGTTGAGTTAACATACAAATAATAACCAGTCTGTCCAGTTACTTTGATAGATTTTAACAATAATTTGGGGGGGTAGGGGCAAATAAGTGTAATATATCTGCCATGACTGCTCAAGGACTTCCTCACACGGGACCTAAGTGCCACTGGATCTAATAAGACCCTGAAAGTGGCATTAGCCTGTTCCCAGTAATGGGTGTTTCCATTTTGCAGTTCCTGCTCTACCATTCTATTATCCCTTGCCTATGATCTCTCTTTCCTCAGATTTCTCCAATGATTAATTTCATCCATCTGTCATAGACTCAAAAACAGATGCTGTGTGCTCACATATGCTAAAGAAAACAGTCAAGAAACTGAGAGAAGAATAGAAAAGAACATAGCTTTGTTTGTAGGAGAAAAGGAGGAAACCAAAATAATTCAAGACAGATAAGTGTATAGAAAATAACAAAGCAGAAGCATTACTGCATTAGAACAAATTAGCAATTATTTCTAAGGGCGTCCATCTGGCTCCCAGAGTATAGGTGTTGAATGTTTATGGACGTTGCAGAAACAGCACAAATTTAAAAGGCGTGGCTCTATTTTCAGCAAGTGGGTCCATTAGAAGATTGCTGCCTGGTATGCTGCTGCTGCTGCTAAGTCTCTTCAGTCGTGTCTGACTCTGTGCGACGCCATGGACTGCAGCCTACCAGCCTCCTCTGTCCATGGGATTTTCCAGGCAAGAGTACTGGAGGGGGTTGCCATTGCCTTTTTCGGCTGCCCAGTGTGAGCTGGCTTCATCTCTCTCGCTGCTGTGAGATAAATTCCCACCTGTACATCAAAAAATGCCTATAGTATCTGGAAGTCTTTGTTCTTGGAACAGTTAGTGTGGTACGAATTAAAAGAGATAGATATGGACTTCTAAAGTACAGTCTATGTTTAACTTTCAATGAGATGAAGATATTTCAGTTTTTTGAAACAGATGTTCCTAAGTACTTTATTTGGAGCAGAATTTGAAATAAACATTATATATTTTTTCTTTGATAAGCATTTGAAATCTGTATCCTCATAAAGGATGAAAACAGGCAAATAATATGAATTACAGATTTGTGTTACATGAACTTGAAATTTTGTTCTATTTCATACCAGTTGCAGATTGTATTTCTTTAAAATCAGAGAACGCTACTATGGAAACACATATTAATATCAAGGAAAAATCTTTCTTGATTGCAAGGAATATTTTTTATGTGCTGGGAAAAGAAGGGAGACCCCACTGCTAACAGAGTTCCATGTATTCAGATATATAATGGATATATTCAGCTATCTAATGAGATATCAGTGACTAGGAAACCAAAAGACATCCTTTCAGAAAATCTAAAATAGATTTTGGTTTTAATATATTATTTTAATTACTTATCTGCTGAGAAAGTCATTAGAAACTCAGAACAGTAAAGTTATGAAGAACCACACTCATTTACTTAGTCCTAAATCTTGTTCTCAATATGCACTCAATATGCCAGCAAATTTGGAAAACTCAGCAGTGGCCACAGGACTGGAAAAGGTCAGTTTTCATTCCAATCCCAAAGAAAGGCAATGCCAAAGAATGCTCAAACTACTGCACAATTGCACTCATCTCACACGCTAGCAAAGTAATACTCAAAATTCTCCAAGCCAGGCTTCAGCAATACGTGAACCATGAACTGCCAGATGTTCAAGCTGGTTTTAGAAAAGGCAGAGGAACCAGAGATCAAATTGCCAACATCCGCTGGATCATCGAAAAAGCAAGAGAGTTCCAGAAAAACATCTATTTCTGCTTTATTGACTATGCCAAAGCCTTTGACTGTGTGGATCACAAGAAACTGGAAAATTCTGAAAGAGATGGGAATACCAGACCACCTGATCTGCCTCTTGAGAAATCTGTATGCAGGTCAGGAAGCAACAGTTAGAACTGGACATGGAACAACAGACTGGTTCCAAATAGGAAAAGGAGTACGTCAAGGCTGTATATTGTCACCCTGCTTATTTAACTTATATGCAGAGTACATCATGAGAAACACTGGACTGGAAGAAACACAAGCTGGAATCAAGATTGCCGGGAGAAATATCAATAACCTCAGATATGCAGATGACACCACCCTTATGGCAGAAAGTAAAGAGGAACTCAAAAGCCTCTTGATGAAAGTGAAAGTGGAGAGTGAAAAAGTTGGCTTAAAACTCAACATTCAGAAAACGAAGATCATGGCATCTGGTCCCATCACTTCATGGGAAATAGATGGGGAAACAGTGGAAACAGTGTCAGACTTTATTTTTCGGGGCTCCAAAATCACTGCAGATGGTGACTGCAGCCATGAAATTAAAAGACCCTTACTCCTTGGGAGGAAAGTTATGACCAACCTAGATAGCATGTTCAAAAGCAGAGACATTACTTTGCCAACAAAGGTCCGTCTAGTCAAGGCTATGGTTTCTCCTGTGGTCATGTATGGATGTGAGAGTTGGACTGTGAAGAAAGCTGAGCGCTGAAGAATTGATGCTTTTGAACTGTGGTGTTGGAGAAGACTCTTGAGAGTCCCTTGGACTGCAAGGAGATCCAACCAGTCCATTCTGAAGGAGATCAGCCCTGGGATTTCTTTGGAAGGAATGATGCTAAAGCTGAAACTCCAGTACTTTGGCCACCTCATGTGAAGAGTTGACTCATTGGAAAAGACCCTTTTGCTGGGAAGGATTGGGAGCAGGAGGAGAAGGGGACGACAGAGAATGAGATGGCTGGATGGCATCACTGACTCGATGGATGTGAGTCTGAGTGAACTCCAAGAGTTGGTGATGGACAGGGAGGCCTGACGTGCTGCGATTCATGGGGTCGCAAAGAGTCGGACACGACTGAGTGACTGAACTGAAATCTTGTTCTAGAATGCTTTCAATATACTTAAAAATGCTGGCGTTTTGAATCTCACATTTCTTGAAACAATTTTGTTCAAACTGTGTCACACATCTTTGACATCAGTGACCTTATCATCACTTCTGCTACTTTTTGAATCTTTTTCCTCCCCAGAGCACTTTATCTTCATTTCCATCTAAGTTATTTAACACTCAGCAGTTTTAAAATCCTTTTCTATGCTACCACTAATCATGGTGGGGTTTTTTTTGTTTGCTTTATAGATACTAAAATTATAAACCCTTTTTTACCTCTTTAAATATTTCCTCCATTAATTTATTAGTATGCATTTTCACTAAGTTGATCTGGTGCTAAATTTTGTGGCCAATATCTGGGTCAAAAGGTCCTGATCCTATTTGAAATTCAAACTGTTGGTGAGAATATTTATTGCACAAAGTTTGTATTAAATCCATAGAACTAAAAAAAAATGATTTATTACAAACTATACATTTACCTTAAGACTTTAAAGAAAATAGAATGTATTTTGTTTATATCCTGCTTAAAAAAAGCACAATGAGCTTCAAACTGTAAAGAATTAATGAAACATGATTACGATTACTAGCAAATAGAAGCCCAAGGTAAATGTGTTCCCTCTCCACAGATTTAAGAGAGAAGGCCAGGACCTTGAAGTCAATTGTCACAGGTTTTTGCCATGCTCTCTTCCCAGAGTTCTAATGATTGAGTCAGGATGCTCTATAGTCTTTCAGCATTGCGAATACATGCTTTGGTGCTCCAGAGACCTCTTTTCAGATCCCAGTTTTGCACATAATTTCCTTTTTATGAAATAAGGATGCTGTTACTTTCCAAAGGTTGTTCCAAGAATGGGAGATGGTGTTGCTTTATTACTAGACATATATAGTGAACACTCAGTAAATTGTATGTATCATTGCTGACTCTGTGCCATTTTTGATCTTAGCTTTGAATACAGACCTCAGCCATAATGCCAAGACGCCAGTTGTTGAGGATATTTCTGATGTTGAAATCACACTTCCTAAAAATCTGTGTCCTTGCTGTGTCCTCCATCTGAGTGCTGACTGGTGGATCCATCTTGGTCATCCCAATTGTACCCCAGTTATGTGAACCGTGTATATAAACTGGAATTTTTAGATAAGCCTAAAAGATTTGCTTCTCCTACAGAGGACTGGCCTTCAGCCCATAGGTATCTTGTCCTTCCAGCCGTCACCCAGTACACTCCCTATTTCTCAGCCCTCTATTGCCCTCTAGTGACTGCTTTCAGCACTACCTCATCCAAGGGTTTATCCTTGTACTGATGCACTTGGTTACCTGGATTAAGAAATTGTAACAACAACTGGTTGAATTGAGACTCTACAGTGAATTAAATTACTTGGCATATTTGGAACAGTAACATATGTGTGAAAAAATTGGAAAGCAGCCATTCCATTGAGAACTGAGAAGTAAATGCATCAGAAACTGAAGGTATGTAGCATCCCAGTGTCAAAAAGAGAAAAGTCTGGATTTTAGGAGCAAGAGTGCTTAATTAATTATGGTGACCTGATTAAAATTTCTGCTTGACTAGGCAGTTAATTGTTATTGAGTAAGATTCCATCATTAAACTCTATCCCACAGTTATTGAGAATACATCCCTCTCACTTAATTTTCTTTGGGCATGCCAACATCAGGGAAGTTACAGGTATACAATATCTCAGTTTCAACAAATTTTATGGAAAAGCCAATCCTTTTAAATAAAAAATAGACTTAATGATAAGTAAAACGTTGAGTGAGCCATTCAAAGTGAACTGTGAAATCAATCAAAGTTAATCTGAGGGCAGGTCTCCAGTAACATTTTATGAGCCTTTGCTCTGAGTTAATGCTATCCCCTCAAAGTCTTTAACACATGAATCAGGTTTACCAAAACTAACAGGGATGGACTAGCTAACATACTGGACAACAGAATCAAGTATCTTCTCGGTCATCAAGTGGCAAGAAGAATGAGATTTAAAAAAAAATCAGGAAATGGGAAATTCTCTGTGTAGATTCACCAATTAAACTGTTCTTCTACAAGATGCAGGAAATCTGGCTTAAGAAAATCAAACATGAGAAAAATAACTTAAGGTTTTAGCTGCCTGTGAACTCATCATGTGCCAGCCATGTGAACTGCCAATAAATTGATGTGACTTCTCACAAAAGTGTAGACTGCACATCAAGGAAGGTAATAGTCCTGCTGAACTTTGCACTGAGACCACATCTGGAGTGTTATGTTCACCTCGCAGTACCCGATTTACAGAAGGACATTGATGAGCTGGACTGCGTGCCAGGGAGGAGATCTGCAACTGCTGAGTGTGAGGATAGGCTGGAAGAGCTGACACAGCTCTGCAACATGGCAACTGTCTTCACATATTTGAAGAACTGTAATGTAGAAGAGAGTCTGCATTTATTAAGATTCCAGACAAGTAAGTAGAGCCTGAATCAATCCAAATAAGAACCTTCTATTAGCAGACTCCTCAGTAAAAAAAATGAGCTGTCGTGAGAAACTGAAACTCCCATCTCTGGAGGCTTTCTAGAACAGGCAGTGAGACTAGGAAACACGTATGGCTCTTGACAACTTTACTCGTTGGGCTTTTACATGCCTTTCCTGTATATCTTTTAACGTCTATGATTCTGATTCCTTTCCCTCTTTTATATTTGTTTCTTTAAACATGGAAACCTTCACTTAGTTTCTTTTACTCCCCAGTTCGTGCTCCCGGATTTGTGAAGTTGGATGAGAAAGTGCTGTAAACAGAATTACATAGTATCCTGGCCAAGCCAGTATGCCAGTGTTTCCATTGTATGCAGATTTCTTTAAGAATAGGATGCTGTCTCACAACAGACTCCAGAGAAAACAATTCCTGTTTCTATGCCTAGTTATGGGATAATCAGAAAAGCATAACCTCTTAATATGCAAGCCTTTATATTTAGTGACTATAAAAATAAAGAGAATACAGACACTTTAGCATAAGCCTAAGGAGCTGGTGAGCAGTATTTTGATATTCATGTTACAGAACCAAATAGAATATATGTAATTCCAGAATTTGCAGGCCCTTTGAAATAAAATCAATCTCTTTCTCCCCACCCCTTGCTCTCTTTGTCTTCCTTTTATTCCCTCCTACCTCTGCTACATTTTTCCTCTTTCATTCAAGATTTTCTCACAGCTGTTGCAGAATGATTCAGTGGTGCCCCATTCCTGTGTTTCTCTTGAGCCGTTTCCTTATCACCAAACCAAGCCAACTGCGGGGTCCAGGGCTCATCTGGCTGGTACTTTGTACATCTGCTGTGCTAGGAAGAGCTTTCCCTTCACCAGCTGGCAGTAAAGTAGCTATGAGGTGCAGGGGGAGGCAGGTTTAGGGGGAGCATAAAAGGAACGAGGAGGGTGTAGAAGAGGAATCTCCTTTCTTCTCTGCAGTGGATTTCCTTCAGGACAGCGCTGGACAGCTGAAATTGCTTCGAAGGGAGGGACATAGAGAAGCTGTTCTTTCAGAAGCAGGTTTCTCCTTTCAGACAACCCCATCTTACGATTCAGTACATTTTATTAGAACTTCTTTTTATTTCCTGAGAAACCATGAAGTTTGCATCTGTGTAGCATACATTTCTGTGGACCCCGAGAGTCCTGGCATTTACAGCATCTGACTGCATTCCCAGATTAAACATAGGAAAAACCTAGGAAAGAAAGTTCCCCTTAACTTTTTTTTTCCTCCAGAGAGCCTTTAAAAATCAAGCCTTTAAAAATCAAGTGGAGAAGAGGCTTTGAGCCATAATAACAATGATCTTCATCTGCTTTGCAGGGGTGGTGGGAGGCACGAGGAACTAATATGTTATATATGGGGTGGGGTAACTCTACACATTGCAAAAGTGCTTTATTAGTCACGAGACCATCAGCTTCATCTCTTATGCCTTCATTTTTCCATATGTAGAATGACACCAGTGAACTTCCTGACAGTCCAGTGGTTAAGAGTCTGTGCTTCCGCTGCAGAGAGCATGAGTTGAATCGTTGGTTGGGATAATAAGATCATACATGCTATGCATCATGGCAGTAAACAAATATAAAATAACACTAGTGTATATAACCCATGGGGTCATTATGAGAAACTTATAGGAAGAAGGAAAGTCCCTTAGACAGGGACAGCCTGAAATCAAACCTCACTAACGCTCGGCTGTTAGCATCATTCTTGTCTGTTTTTAAGTTGGACTCGGAAGGGGGCATCAGTAAGTATTAGTCCAATGAGAGCTGGTCTTTGAATACCCGCCCTAGTTCACTGTGGGCAGACTACAAACTTTGTTGAGAAATGGCAGATTCTAGTGTGTGCCTCCTTAACTTTCATCCACATGCCTTTTTCCTCCTCCTTTGATGAAAGTCAAGCATATAGCAAAGATGGTTTCTGGTTTTCACAATATCTTCACTTCCAGGCAGGGGAAGAAAAAAAAAAAGTGCCATAGATGAGATTGCACGTTTCTTAAAGATGGACTTCAAGAACTCATTGAACATCTGTTGCAATGAAGACATAACAAAAAAATGAAGAGCAAAGCCAAATGAAGACATACAGAAATGAAGAGATCGAAGAAGATGCAGAACAGCACAGGGCTGTACACATCTCCTTCTCCTGTGCAGGGCTGTATAATTCATAGCAATAGAATTGCTATGTTTCCCAGAATAAGCTTTGGAATTTGGGTCTAAAATATGATTGCCTAGACATCAATAGATAAACTCAGTAAAGCACAGTAAAATTCAAGGCTATAAGGATAACATTAACAGTAAGCTAGGAAAAAATCCTAGAGTACAGCATGCTTGCGACTATTATCAAGGCATAAAAAGCTTACATGGTTCATTTCAAAATAAGTGAAGCTGCACAGATATTACAAAATATGGCATTCTGCATAGTTTTAAGGTTCCAGGGAATGTTCAAATCTACAACGATTAATTGTAAAGAAGGTTCCCAAGAGTAATAATTTTCCATTTTTTCCTGGTTCAAATTTCTTGGTGATTATAAACCATTTGAGTTTACTGATCTATAGTATGAAAGAATATACATTTCATCAAGTAATTCCCCACTCAGACTCCTGTAGATAAGATAGTAGAATGAAGTCATAAATAATTCACAAGCATATTTCTTCTGCAGAGGAGGAAAAATTCTACCCTTTTTGGGTCTCTGGCTGGGCCTAAGAACAGATGTAAGACAGATGAACAGGAGAAAAGTGTACAAAATTTACTGAATGTTTACATGTACATGGGACCCTTCACAAGAGAACGGAGATTGGAAGTAACCAGAGCAAGAAGCTCTTATACCTTTGGGGCAAAAACACATTTGTGAAGAATTGACAGACAAAGGGATTTGGGCTGCGGATAGTAAATGGTGAAGAAGTAACAACCAGATGCTTATACAACCTTCTCTAAATTTCCTTTCTCTGATGATGAGAATGTCTCCCTACCTCCTGGCAGAGGGGGCACCTTTCACAGAGGAGGCTTATCTCCTGCTTTCAGGGAAGAAGCAGGAATTTCAGAGTGACCTTTCTGCTTCTGCTGGTTCCTCAAACTCTTTCAAGCTTAAAGTATTCAATCTACTAAGTTGCCATATTTTGGGGTAGTGTTTCCTGAACCCCATCATTCATAATATAATAATACAAAATTCTATATTTTAATATATTTTGGTTAGATAAAAAGCTTCAAAACTTGCTTTCCAAAAGCTATAATTGAGGAAAATACTCTGTATCAGGTAAATTTAGTGATATGTTTTACATGTTACGCTTATCCCAAGTAAGTATAAGGTTTCCCAAGCTAAATGATCAAAATGGAAAGCAAAATTTAAGTAACTTGTAAAATGCAGTTTATATAATTTCTTTAATTAAGGCAGTTTGTTTTCTATTTAATAAAGATACAGCTATTTTTTCACTTTTAAATCACAATTAAAGTACCTATACGTAACAGTTTGAAAATTTTGACTATATTTGTCAAATGTTGTATGAAATGTCTTATTGATAAAAATAAAATTCAAATGTTTTCCACTTAGTTCATGGAATCAATACATGACATTCATCACAGTTTTTTAGTGAATCATCAAATATTGAATACCACTTCATTTTGTTGATGATGGATAAAAATTTGATTATATTAAATTTTAAATTACACAAATAACCTGTAACTATTATTACAGTATCCTTAAAATTTGTAAAATTAAGAAGTAGCAAATGTGTTTAGGAATAGAAAATAAAAACCCAGCACCACAGCATGTGAAAACAAAACAGCTATAATTCAAATTACCAAGATGACTTTAATACTGCATTTGCTTCCTCATGACTACCCACTGAACTCAACTGTAATAATGTGTGTGAAAATGCATAGTATAATTTATGCAAATACAAAATGTTATAGATGCAGTGTTACTGCTATTATTAAGGTCAAGGAGAAATGTAAATTTATGAACATGAAGAGTTTGGCATATTAACTATATAAATCATAGTTACATGTTTGTGTGTACATACATGTGTGTGTGCCTATATGTGTGTAGACTCTGATGCTGGGAGGGATTGGGGGCAGGAGAAGGGGACGACAGAGGATGAGATGGCTGGATGGCATCACTGACTCGATGGACGTGAGTCTGAGTGAACTCCGGGAGTTGGTGATGGACAGGGAGGCCTGGCCTGCTGCGATTCATGGGGTCGCAAAGAGTCGGACACGACTGAGCGACTGATCTGATCTGATCTGTGTGTATATATTACATTTCTTGATTTGTTTTTTACTCTAAAATGTTCATGTGCAAAGCTTGGTATACTGATCCAGTGTAAAATATGGCATTTTTAAGCTACCTTCAACATCTCACCATTTTACTCCTTTCAGTACATTTTTTTATCCTTATAAAATGGTACTTGCTATGAAAAGGAATCTTCTCTGTGTGAAATTTCTGTGTGCCTGTATTGTATTGTTGTATTTAGACTCAGTGGTTTGAGTCATTCTAAGATGGTGGTTACAACATTTAGGATTTATTTTCACTTTAATTTTGTAGAGCAAGCACAATCCCTGTGGTTTCCAGTTCTAGGAAAGCATGAAGGAAGCTTTGATAAGAGGGGTGAGAAATACGTCTAGGAGAATGGAGGAGTAAATTCCAGCTCACTTTTTACTTCTTCTCTAACCTGGGGAGTGTAGTTACAAGTGACTCGTACCTCCCTTATTTTAGGTTACTCATCCCAGTAACCACAAGACATATTATTTTATACCAAGAAGTGATTCTTAGTGGGAGGAATTAAAGAATAGAAGAAAGCACTTTGTGAGAAATTGCTTTCCTAGATCACTCTGCCTGCATCTATGAACAGATTGCTATTTTTAAGCCCCAAAGATCCTCTCCCAACAACCAAGATTGTTGGTTCAAATCAGAAAATAAGCTGTGTGAAAACTGGGAGAATTATTTTTCTTTTCATAAGGAAGAGAGTAAAAAGGAATCAAAGAACAGGCAAACTGTAAATACATAGGGTACTTATAAACAATGGTTATATCTATTTATATAAATGTTGAATACATAAAGGTAAACTGTATTAAGGATTTTAATATGGAAATGTGGCAATGGTCCAGACTTACAATGGCAGTTAAGCTACTTTTCTCATACTTGCTCACAATGCCTTTTTTGAAGGATGATCAAAAAACGAAAACCCAAAATCCCTTAGAATATGAGTATCTTAGTAACAATTCCACGTGTACTCTATCAAAATACCAATATGACGCATGTCTCTACTAGTAAGTTATAATACTAACTATTCAAAGTTTACTTATTTCTGTCTTTTCCTGTCTCATTGTCAGAAATGGACATTTTAAGAGAGATCACGAAAGAACTAATCTCAGCAGATAAATTTCCATTCAGATTTCAAAAATATCTCTTGATTTTTAATGCACTGTTTTTTAATGCATGTTAAAAGATTAAACTGAGGGATATTAGAACTTTTTACTTGAGCAAAAATCAAATCAAATTGGGCAACATCCAGTCTAGCAGATAGAAAGGAGTTCAGAGGGACCTATACAAAGTGAAACATGCTGTAGGCAAAAAGGAGCAGAATAAGGAAGTTACACTAGGGGATAAACAGTGGACTGGTTATTGCAAAGTTAATTTCTTTGGGGAATGGCAGGGGTCTGTCAGTCAGATTACCCAACTAGTGGTGATCAGGCAAGTCCTCACTGACTGGTTTTATGATTCATTTCTGGGAGAGCCTAAACAGTAATTAAGTTGTGTTGGTTTTTTGACATGAAGTTTTAGCACAAGTGACTCCATTTGGGGCTGATTGTCTGCTTTCTAATACATGTAATTTCAAAAGATAAAATTTTTTACTGTTTCTTATATGTAAAATAAGCATGTCAAAGATTTTATTAAAGTCATTAATTAGGGAGAGAAACATGACTATGTCAATATTAGTTCAAATGAGAATTTGAAATGATTATATATGCAATCATGAATGCTAAAATCAATTTATTAATAAGTATAAAACTGGTTAATATTCAGAGGGCAATAAAATATAATGTTTGGAATCATATTTTTTATAGGACAGAAATCGGTTGTATTTCGACTGGACAAAATTAATTTGCATTGCTATGGAAAAGAACCATTTATATTACCCTCAATTTTCTACCACTTAACTTCTAACCCCTACAGATGTGTACAAAAGCCAAGTCAGTTGTAAGACTCACCCCCCCCATAGAATTGATAGTCTCCAGAGGATCCCATAGAATACTAGATACCCCTGAAAGAACTCTTTTGCCCATTTCCAGATCTTGAACAATATTTCCTTGACAATGTATATAATTTTACTGAACAAGTTGGTCTTAGCTGTTTTTTTCTTTTAGGCAGTAAATCCCTTTTGGTGACTGGAAAACTCCAAAATTACGAGGAAATCTTTCCTCAAGACATCTGCCTTATGAGAAGCTATGAGATTAAAATGGCAGTGTCCAGTCCTTTAGACAGAGCTGTTGATTTCTTTTATTTTTTATTGGAGTATAGTTGCTTTAAATGCTCTGTTAGTTTCAACTGTACGACAAAGTGAATCAAGGGAATCAGCTATACATATACATATATCCCCTCTTTTTTTGTATTTCCTTCCCATTTAGGATGTTCCTTTTCTAGTTTTCCCATTGTCCACACAGTTGCTTAATCCCAAATCCTAGAAATAATCTTGGCTCCTGTTCAGCCATCTTTGTTGTTGTCACTCAGTCGCTATGTGTGTTCAAATCTTTGCAGCCCCGTGGACTGCAGCACGCCAGGCTTCCCTGGCCTTTACTATCTCCTGGAGTTTGCTCAAATTCATGTCCATCGATGCCATCCAGCCATCTCATCCTCTGTCACCCCCTTCTTCTCCTGCCCTCAATCTTTCCCAGCATCAGGGTCTTTTCCAGTGAGTCACCTCTTTGCATCATGTAGGCAAAGTATTGGAGCTTCAGCTTCAGCATCATTCCTTCCAGTGAATAGTCAGGGTTGATTTCCTTTAGGATTGACTGGTTTGATCTCCTTGATGTCCAAGGAACTCTCAAAAGTCTTCTCTAGCATCACAGTTTGAAAGCATCAGTTCTTTAGTGCTCAGCCTTCTTTATGGTCTGGCTCTCACATCTATACATGACTACTGGAAAAACCATAGCTTTGACTATACAGACCTTTGTTGGCAAAGTGATGTCTCTGATTTTTAATATGCTAAGTTTGCCATAGCTTTTCTTCCAAGGAGCAAGCGTCTTAATTTCATGGCTGCAGTCACCGTCCACAGTGATTTGGAGCCCAAGATCTGCTCTATCCCAACTATACACATACATGTGCGTATACACATCCCCTATCTAGCCCTGTCAGATCTATAAGCCAATCATTTCCTAAGTATCAGTTCTCTAAGTCTCCTGGTTCCAAGCCACAAACATCACTTGCCTAGATTATTACAGCAGCATTCACTCTTTCCTTTTTTGCCACCATAATTGCATTCTACACAAGTTAGCCATAGAGATTTTGAAAAGCTTAAATCAGATCATATCACTCCCCTGTTTAAAGCTTTACAATGGTTTTAAACCCATTTCAGTTAGAATAAAATCAAAATTTATGAAACAGTCTACACGGCCCAACATATTCTGGCCCCTCCTGCCATCTTCCCTCCTTCCTGTGCCCAGCCACACTGTCCTTCTCTCTGTTTATGGATATCTCTCTCTGTTTCCCAGCTCAGGGCCCTTTCATTTACCCTTACTTCTGCTCGAGAGACTTTCTCCATATCTTTACTTGGCTTCATCTCATCATTCAGGTGTCAGCACAAAATCCACACCCTCAAAAAAGTCTTGCTTTTCCCCCTACCTGATATATCTTTTCTCAGTCCCTCTGCCATTAGCTTGTTTTATGTTTTTTCCATAGAAGTTATCACTCTTTGGATTTTTCTTATTTGCTAATTGATTGAATTGTTATTATCTGACTCCCCTGGTTGGGGGTGGGGAGCAAGGCACTATGTCTCATGTATACTCTGGTGCTTGGCCCAAAGGAATGCTCAACTAGTATTTGTTAAAAGAAAGCATAGATAAGCCCCAGTAAACATGTTTGAGATATTTATACAGGAGTTTCTGCTCAGGGTGGAGAATGACTCTGCTCCATCGAATGTGTCAGAACATCACAAGATGGTACTCAGCATGGTGATCAGTCTAGTCCTCCATGTCACAGTGGAGCACAATGGTGGCAGAGTCTCCTGCACAGGTCTTCAGTAGATTCCTTAGGAGCAAGAGGCACCAGTCAGTCCTCAGTTGTGAGCTAAAGTGTGAAGTATAAGGATTCAGTCAGTTCTAATGAGGTGGATGAAACTGGAGCCTGTTATACAGAGTGAAGTAAGCCAGAAAGAAAAACACCAATACGGTATACTAACGCATATATATGGAATTTAGAAAGATGGTAACGATAACCCTGTATGCAAGACAGCAAAAGAGACACAGATGTATAGAACAGTCTTTTGGACTTTGTGGGCGGGGGGGATGATTTGGGAGAATGGCATTAAAACATGTATAATATCATATTTGATGCAGGATACAGGAAGCTTGGGGCTGGTGCACTGGGATGACCCAGAGGGATGGTATGGGGAGGGAGGTGGGAGGGGGGTTCAGGATAGGGAACACGTGTACACCCATGGCGGATGCATGTTGATGTATGGCAAAACCAATACAATATTGTAAAGTAAAAAAAAAAAAAAAAGATTCAGGATCATAGGAGCCCTAGAGAGGAACAAGAGCAGGGAGGGTGGATATTGGAGCCTATTGCAAATACTGACTCTTCTCTGTCAACTTTTAACAAACATCTGAGCAATTCCAAGCCCACGGTGGTGAACTTTGCTATAAGGATGTTAGTAGCTTCCAGAAAAACCCTGAGACCGCTTGGGTTTGAGGACACGTGTTGGGATCCTCTAAAGATCAGAGTCTACTTTTGTGAATGAGTGTCTTGGGATCCTTAATAAAAAGGTACTTTGACTGCTAGTTGTTACTGTTTTTTACTATCTAGGTAAATTTCTGACTCATTAGGCCAGCTACTTTCTTCACCCACATCTATTATCTATCAGGCAGTCAGTTCAGTCATTCAGTCGTGTCTGACTTTGTGACCCCATCACCAACTCACAGAGCCTGTTCAAATTCATGTCTGTCAAATCAGTGATGCCATCGAACCATCACGTCCTCTGTCGTCCCCTTCTCCTCCTGCCTTCAATCTTGCCCAGCATCAGGGTCTTTTCATATGAGTCAGCTCTTCGCATCAGGTGGCCGAAGTATAGGAGTTTCAGCTTCAGCATCAGTCCTTCCAATGAATATTCAGGACTGATTTTCTTTAAGATGGACTGGTTTGATCTTCTTGGAGTCCAAGGCACTCTCAAGAGTCTTCTCCAACACCACAGTTCAAAAGCATCAATTCTTTGGCACTCAGCTTTCTTTATGGTACAACTCTCACATCCATACATGACTGCTAGAAAAACAATAGCTTTGACTAGATGGATATTTGTTGGCAAAATAAAGTCTGCTTTTTAATATCCTGTCTAAGTTTGTCATAGCTTTTCTTCCAAGGAGCAAATGTCTTTTAATTTCATGGCTGCAGTCACCATCTGCAGTGATTTTGGAGCCCAAGAAAATAAAGTTTCTCACTGTTTCCATTTTTTCTCCATCTATTTGCCATGAAGTGATGGGACTGGATGCCATGATCTTAGTTTTCTGAATGCTGAGCTTTAAGCCAACTTTTTTACTCTCCTCTTTCACTTTCAATAAGAGACTCTTTGCTTTGCTTTGTTTTCTACCATAAGGGTGGTGTCATCTGCATAACTGAAGTTATTGATATTTCTCCTGGCAATCTTGATGCCAGCTTGTGCTTCATCCAGCCTGGCATTTGGTATGATGTACTCTACATAAAAGTTAAATAAGCAGGGTAACAATATACAGCCTTGAAATACTCCTTTCCCGATTTGAAACCAGTCTGTTGTTCCATGTCCACTTCTAACCATTGCTTCTTGACCTGCATACACATTTCTCAGGAGGCAGGTAAGGTGGTCTGGTATTCCCATCTCTTTCAGAATTTTCCACAGTTTATTGTGATCCACACAGTCAAAGGCTTTGGCACAGTCAGTAAAGCAGAAGTAGATGTTTCTCTAGAACTCTGTTGTTTTCTCATTGATCCAATGGATGTTGCAATTTGATTCTGGTTACTTTGCCTTTTCTTAATCCAGCTTGAACATCTGGAATTTCATGGTTCACATACTGTTGAAGCATGGCTTGGAGAATGTTGAGCGTTACTTTGCTAGTGTGTGAAATGAGTCCAGTTGTGTGGTAGTTTGAACATTCTATGACATTGTTTTCTTTGGGATTGGAATGAAAACTGACTTTTTCCAGTCCTGTGGCCACTGCTGAGTTTTCCAAATTTGCTGGCATATTGAGTGCGGTACTTTCACAGCATCATGTTTTCAGATTTGAAATAGCTGAACTGGAATTCCATCACCCCCACTAGCTTTGTTTGTAGTGATGCTGTCTAAGGCCCACTTGACTTCAC
Organism: Bison bison bison; assembly: GCF_000754665.1. Taxonomy (NCBI): domain Eukaryota; kingdom Metazoa; phylum Chordata; class Mammalia; order Artiodactyla; family Bovidae; genus Bison; species Bison bison. The sequence goes on from NW_011494961.1 coordinate 3,059,884, forward strand.
ATTCCAGGATGTCTGGCTTTAGGTGAGTGATCACACCATCGTGATTATCTGGGTCATGAAGATCTTTTTTATACAGTTCTTCTGTGTATTCTTGCCACCCTTCTTAATTTCTTCTGCTTCTGTTAGGTCCATACCATTTCTGTCCTTTATTGTGCCCATCTTTGCATGAAATGTTCCCTTGGTACCTCTAATTTTCTTGAAGACATCTCTAATCTTTCCCATTTTATTGTTTTCCTCTATTTCTTTGCACTGATCACTGAGGAAGGCTTTCTTCTCTCTCCTTGCTATTCTTTGGGACTCTGCATTCAAATTGATACATCTTTCCTTTTCTCCTTTGTCTTTAGCTTCTCTTCTTTTCTCAGCTATTTGTAAGGCCTTTTCAGACAACCATTTTGCCCTCTTGCATTTCTTTTTCTTGGGGATGGTTTTGATCACTGCCTCCTTTACAGTGTCACAAACCTCCCTCCATAGTTCTTCAGGTACTCTTGTCTGTCAGATCTAATCCCTTGAATCTATTTTGTCACTTTCACTGTATAATCATAAGGGATTTGATTTAGGTCATACATGAATGGTCTAGTGGTTTTCCTTACTTTCTTCAATTTAAGTCTGAATTTGACAATAAGGAATTCATGATCTGAGCCACAGTCAGCTCTCTGTCTCGTTTTTGCTAACTATATAGAGTTTTTCCATCTTTGGCTGCAAAGAATATAATCAGTCTGATTTTGCTATTGACCTTCTGGTGATGTTCCTGTGTAGAGTTGTCTCTTATGTTGTTGGAAGAGGGTATTTGCTATGACCAGTGTGTTCTCTTGGCAAAACTCTGTTAGCATTTGCCCTACTTCATTTTGTACTCCAAGGCCAATTTGTCTGTTACTCCAGGTATCTCTTGACTTCCACATTTTGCATTCCAGACCTATGATGAAAAGCACATCTTTTTTGGGTGTTAGTTCTATTATTTCCACCAAAGAGTTAATTATTCTAAGGCTATGATAAACATAAGACTTGGGTCTATTTACATAAAGACTTGCTATTTACATAAACATGTGGGAAATATGTTTCATATTTTAGGACTTTTTCATTATAGAATAAGTTCTGAAGTTCTAGCAGCACTGCCCATTATGTATGCCAACTTAAAATGAAGATCTGAAAAGATCACTCATATCCACTTCTTGCCGAATCTAAGAGCGTTCCCTAGGCATTCTTATTGTGTTCTACTTTGTGGTTAACGCAGAAAGGAAAGATCCATGGCAGAGGTGGCAATTACATTGGGCCTTTAAATATGAAAAAACAAATATGGAAGTGGTTCCAGAACAAGGATTCATTTTGAATAAAGTCACAGGAGTGATGTTGTTTGGGATTTATTTGAACAATAACAAGATGAGTCCTTGTTATTTGGGTCTCTGAAGATTTGCAGCTATTATTTCAAGTGCCTCGTGTTCTGCAATGTCTTTATATTATGTGTACTTTGCAGGTAACTTTTTTTAGCAACAAGATTATATCATTGGGCTTTATTTTGTAATATATTACTCCTGAAGCTTCTTAATAAATTAATTTGAGTAGAACAACAGAGAAAGTGAGAAGGGTATAAATATGAATTCAGAGGCTGTTACCATCATTTGACTAGGTCTTTTAGTCACCCCAGGATCTAATCTTTCTTTACGTTTTTGCTCACTACTCGTCTCGCGTTTACCTAACAAGATTCCTTGTAATTGGTATCCAGTCTTCTTCCTTCAGCATCTCAACAGTTTAATCATATTTCAGGAAAGTCAGATCCCTGACACTTTCTCCAACCTGTTCCCACTATCATCCCTACAAATCCACATTCTGGAAAAATGACCTCTTATACATTTCTTACCTCTCTAAACCTCTGATTTCTAATCTGCAATAACAATAACAATAAATCTAAGAATTGTGCTACAGTAGATAGTGAATAAAAATATTTTGAGTATTCTTATTTTTGAATTGCTCTGCTTTTAACTTGGCAATATTAATTTAAGATTTTGTCTTGCATGAATATTATACATGAATACTGTATGTGAATAATTTATATACATGAATTATTTGCTTCATTTAGATTATAATTTAAAGTGTAAGTTTTATATATATATATATTTTTTGTTTGTTTCCATCACAGAGTTTCTTATTTTGCCTTATACATTAGGTATTTAATTCATGTTTTATTTTGAATTAAGTGACAACTAACAGTTTTTAACAGCACATTTGTCTTGGATTGTGATTATTTGGGGGCTTCTGGGGAATCAGCTATATCCAATACTTTATTTCATTGTAAGTCATCTGAGGGCGGTTAGGCATGCCTTCCCATCTTTTAAACGCCTAGGATTTCTTCCATGTGGTATGAAACAAATAAATATTTGATGAACCAAACATGAACACAGAAGCAACTCTTGTATTATTTTAAATTCTCTGAAATGCCAAAGAACTACACATTGGCTTGCTTATGTATGTAACTGAAAAGTGGGGTTTTTTTGTTATACAACTTTTGAAGGCTTTAGGAACTCTGACTAGTGTATCTTATTTTCAGAATATAGAGGCTGTTCTCGTGTCCCTGTGTATCTCACATTTTCGTCTGGAAAGATGGCATTTTGTTCTTTCTGGAAATATTTATGAGCCTCTACAATGTTCCTGACTCTGTGGAGAGCACAAAAGTTCAGATGAAGAACCAAATAGAAAGAGCTGTTTGCTCTCTGTTAATATACCTTCAAAGGCTACTCAGCTGGAAGGCTATCTCCATTTTTTTCTGAAATCCAGAGTTTTACTTTAGGAGGGCCTTGTAGAAACTGGAAAAGAAAAAGGAAATCAGTTAGTTGTGCAAGGGAATCGTAAGAACCTTACCCCAAGAGTAGGGTTTTTTATGGCCTGTCATAATACTTGGATTTAACTGGAAAAAATTTTCTCTCATTTTAAATTTGTATTCCATTTTGAATTTACTCTTTAACTTTTTCTTAGAGCCAGTTCTAGATGAAGTTTTAAGGTGGATAAAAATCCATCTTTGGTAACTCCACCTCCTTCTCTGGGTTCTCTGTCTTTATCCTCATTTTCTAGGCATTCAGTATTATCCTGTTGCTTAATCCAGAAGGACCTTATCTCACTAAGGTTTTCGTATTTTACAGATGCATTAATGTTCCTCTGTTCACAGACTTCAATGCAATATAACTAAAAGTAGAGATATGAACCTATGAACAGAGGATACTAAAGGCACATTAATATTTCATTTGAAATAGCCAAATACTTACTTTATTCTTAAAGATGTTTTTAAAGTTATTTTGCTTCATTATTATTCTTCTTTTATGAGCTCCAAAACAAAAATTCAAGCTGTAATAAAATATCTTCACCTCTGTGATTAATGACAGCACCCTTCTAATTATTTTTAGATTTAAAAAAACCTACAGTGAATCTCAAGTCTGGTTGTAAAAGAATATGTACTAGTTTCTTTTTTTAATGATTAATTTTGTGGTTAGTTTATTTCAGTGTAGTATAAAAAGTAGAAACCACATTATTTTTTTAATTAGTACATTATTTTTAATTTTAGCTATTAGTTTTCTCTTCTTTATGTAGTAATTCTTTAAGCAATTCTCTATGTCTAATGAAAAATGCATTTTTCTGTGTGGGTTATGATGAGGAAGATCATATTATTGTCTTCATCTTATGCAAGAGGTAAAGGACACTGTAATTTTTATATTCATTGCTTTTTAGTGTGTAAATCCCATATAGCATCCTGCCAATGTCAAATAAATGGTGAATATTCACAAAGTACCAGTCATTAGCAGTGTGCCCATTTTTCCAAGCAGCTTTCATCATTTGTAATAGTTAACTTTATTCTTATTTCTTGGTCTTCATTCTGCCACAGGCCTGTAGTAAACACTCATGCTGGTACTACTTCATACTATGCACCAGACGCTTTGTAGTGCACCAAAAAGGTAGTGATGAAGAAGTCAGGCAGGGCCCTCACCTCATGGAACTTCCATTTTGGTTCCAGTAGAACTTGGAACTTACATTCTAGTTCCGGTGCACAGTGATAGGGAACAAATAACCCTATGAGAAGATAACTTCAGATTATGCTAGGTGGGAAATGCACAGGTTGAGTTGACAGAGAATACCATTTAAAGTTCAACCTTCACTTGTGTGTGTATTCATTCAATATATTTATTTCTTAAGTAGGAGTTATGTGCACCCGGAATTACAAACTCAAGTGCCTGGATGTGAAGTGTGTAAAGCAGCTCCCTAATGAAAGTTGTGCATTTCAAATGTTCTTCAATTTTTTTCTTTTTTTGCTGGCCAAACCAAATTACCCTTTGGAATACATCGGTCTAATCTATCTACCTCTGCATGGAAACGTCCTCTTTTTTAGAAAGTTCAGTTCAGTTGCTCAGTCATGTCCGACTTTCTGTGACCCCATGGACTGCAGCACGCCAGGCTTCCCTGTCCATCACCAACTCCTAGAGCTTGTTCAGACTCATGTCTATCCAGTCGGTGATGCCATCCAACCATCTCATCCTCTGTTGTCCCCTTCTCTTCTTGCATCCAGTCTTTCCCAGAATCAGGATCTATTCCAATGAGTCGGTTTTTTGCTTCAGGTGGCCAAAGTATTACAGCTTCAGCTTCAGTCCTTCCAATGAATGTTCAGGGTTGATCGGATTGACTGGTTTGATCTCCTTGCAGTCCAAGGGACTCTCAAGAGTCTTCTCCAACACCACAATTCAAAAACATCAATTCTTCAGCGCTCAGCCTTCTTCACAGTCCAACTCTCACATCCATGCATGACTACTGGAAAAACCATAGCTTTGACTAGACGGACCTTTGTTGGCAAAGTAATGTCTCTACTTTTTAATATGCTGTCGAGTTAGTCATCATGTACAGTGATTTTGGAGCCCAAGAAAATAAAGTCTGTCACTGTTTCCATTGTTTCCACATCTATTTGCCATGAAGTGATGGGACCAGGTCCCATGATCTTCATTTTGTGAATGTTGAGTTCAAAAACTCAAACTCTACTCTCTAGTAAATTATAAACCATGTGACATCCTTTCTGTTTGTCCAAGCAAAATTAGTTTCCTCCTCTTCAGGGCAGACAAATAATTTTCTGTTTTGCATGTATTTCTGTTTATGTCTTATTCTCCTTACTTAGCCCTTTATTACTTATATACCTTGGCATTCATCATGACATCTAAAGTTGTTCCTTAACCACAGAAATTGCTCAATATGTGTCTATTACATGAATGAGGAGAAGGTCAGACTAAGTCAAAATTATTACCTGTATGATCATTTTGTGTTTTCTAGCTTAAAGCATCATAGTTTGTATTTATTTACATTGTGAATTATGGTGAGGATATAATGGACAACACATTCCCTAATTATTTGGTTTTGTTGTTGTTCAGTTGCTAAGTCATGTCCGACTCTTTATGACCCCATGGACTGCAACACACCAGCCTCCTCTGTCCACTGTCTCCCGGAGCTTGATCAAATTCATGTCCATTGAATCAATGATACCATCCAACCATCTCATTCTCCGTCACCCCCTTCTCTTCATGCTCTCAATCTTTCCCAACATCAGGGTCTTTTCCAGTGAGTTGGCTCTTTGCATCAGGTGACCAAAGTACTGGAGCTACCTAGAGAAGCCCTGAATCAGGTTTACACCAGAAAACTGGTTTTGTTTGCTCATACTTTCTTGGATCAGTTCATATTCCAGTTGAACTTAAAAGAGAAACTCCACAGTCTAGAATATACAATTTTAAATTGTTTATTGTTTTGAATTTACATTTATTGTTTTGAATTTGTGACTTTTGAGGAGTGAGGTAAATAAAAAGTTTTATTTGAGCCTTGTTATGTATGAGGCAAGTATTAGATGTTAAAATGGAGTTATCATGTAAGCAATTAAATACAAGAAGCTGGGGTTTGGAAGAGAGATTATATATCTGAAGATATAAATGAAAGACATTGAAAGCCATAAGATTATATGGGATCCAAAGTTGAGCCTGAGCACTCCAGAGTTGAGTAGTAGATGGAGAGAGTCAAAAGGATACTAAAAGGAAGCAGCCAGTGATGTAGGAGGAAAACCAAGAGAGAGTGTTCTGGAAGCCAAGAGAACAAAGAATGTAAAGGAGAAGCAACTGTTCAACTTGCTGAAAGTTACTCGTGGAATCAAGAGAGAGGAGGACTGGTCATTGACCATTGAACTTAACAACATGGAGATCAGTGGTGATCTTTCAGTGGATGGTGGGTAGAAAAACCTACTAGAAATGTGTTCAAGAGAGAATGGGAGAAAACTAGGTGGAAATACATGTCAACAAATATTTCAAGGGGCAGTACCTGGAAAGGGAAGTAGTGTCAAGAAAAGACATTGTGTAAGATGGAATAAATAACAGCAACAGTGTTATGTAAGTTGCTGGGATTGGTTCAATAGAAAGGAAGAATCTGCTGATGCTAAAGATAGGGTAGCAGAATTTCTGAAAAGATGATTCCTGGGTAGATGACAGAGGTCATGAGATCTACTGTGCCAGGTGGAGGACTGGATCTGTGAATGAGGAAGGAACACACAGTGTATGAGCACAGAAGCAGGGAGCTGGTAGATTGGGATGAGTACCCTGTGGAAATTAGAATAGAACCTGAGTGGTTCTGCTTCCTCCTGTGAATCAAGAAGTAACTTTACGAGCTGAGAGTGAGGCTGAAGGGAGAGCTGTTAGAGAATTGAGAGGAGGAGTGTAAATATTTTATCTAAGGAATTGAGAGAGGTGATGAACATGGAAAATAAAGTAGGAATTAATGGCTATCACCAAGGGGCCCACTTGCAATTCATAATAATGACTTTAAAGTGAGACTGCTGCTGCTGCTGCTGCAAAGTCACTTCAATCATGTCCGACTCTGTGCGACCCCAGAGATGGCAGCCCACCAGGCTCCCCCGTCCCTGGGATTCTCCAGGCAAGAACACTGGAATGGGTTGCCATTTCCTTCTCCAATGCATGAAAGTGAAAAGTGAAAGTGAAGTCACTCAGTCGTGTCCGACTCTTAGCGACCCCATGGACTGCAGCCTACCAGGCTCCTCCATCCATGGGATTTTCCAGGCAAGAGTACTGGAGTGGGGTGCCATTTACTAGCACACATCATTTTAGTTTTTTTCTTTTTCTTTTTTTTTTCAAGAAATGGCTTAGGCAGAAAATTGGATTTAGATTAGCACTGAAGTTTACTAAAAGAATGTGATAAAGTTAGAAGGAAAGAAGAGTTTTGCACATGTACAAAAAGGTAATTACAAGGACTTCACATGGGATTCATACTAGGCAATGGTATAAGGATAGTGAAAAGGTAGTAAAATGAATTGATAGCTGGTCTCAGTGAGCACAGAATTAAAAAAAAAATTAAGTGCTAGAAGGAATGAGCTGGAAAAAAATAACTCAGTGCTTAGAGCATGCAGTGCTTGAAACTGTGACTTGAGTGGGGTTCCCATGAATGGTAATGATAAGATCTAAAACATGATCTCAGGAGTTGGTAGCTGCGGGGACAAGATCATGGGAATAGAGGATGTCAAGGAACTGAGTTCAGGATATTGGAGAATAATTCGTGTGGATATTGAAATTGAGTTGAAGAGTGTTTTGCAGTAAACCAAGAGCCAAAAATCTGTAAACCTGAAGGAGAAGAAAAACTGAAGTTTGGTATCTTATCTAGTCTGATAACATGGGATTCAGTGTTCAGGTTTATGGGGAGGAGGAGAACTGTTTGGAAGTAATAATGAAGTGCAGGTAGGGCATTTACCCTGCTTTCTGCCTGAGTGTTAGGAGCAGATGGAAGCAAGAAGGGCCACCACTGGAGGGAGCTACAAGGAGTGGAGTGCTGTCAGAGGAGAGCCAGCTGTCAGTGGCAACAAGATAAAGATCACATTCAAGAAAGGATTGAAGATTAAATTAACTTCACTTACACCGGCTCCAGAAGACACATGGTGTTGGGGAGAAGTTGAAAATGGGAGCAAAGGGAAGAATGAATATACAGAGCCTTCATGAAATTGGAGACAGTGATGTGAGGAAACTCAGGTTCCATCTGGCTTGTGACTTAAATAGGAATAAAAGACCAAATAGGAGTGGAGCTGAGCCAGAGCGTGGTGGGCACCTGTCAGAGTTGAGGGGAAGGGTCTTGCCAGGGGTCTGCAGAGCTAAGAATATACTATCAGCAAACATGCTTGACACATGAGATTGTGGTCTTGATGTTCATGAGTAGAAAGGTAGAATGTGAATAGAGAGTCTTGATTTTTGCTACAAAACTCTGATCATTTACAAATTGATGATATTCTATAGAAATATAGTCTATGATGTTTCTTACCTTATAAAGGAAAAGGCTTGTTTAGGGAATGATTTTTATGAGTTTTGCCAGATTTAGGCTGATATTGTGGTTCCAGGAATTCATATATGTTTTGTCATTAACTTCTTGGGAAAGTCTGGATTTTCACATAACACAATTTATAGATAGTATCCCCTCCCCATTATTTCCCTTCAGTTTCCCAGAGTCTAAGCTTCACTACGAATATTTTACTTTATTGTAGTTATGACGGGGACTGAGTATGCTGAGTGAATAAATTTCTTGGCCCATGCATCAGTTTTAATTATTTAAAAATACATTTATACTCTTAAATCTCCTGCTTAAGAGTGAAAATCAGGTAACTGCTTGCAATCTAAGTAATAGCAAATTGTTGACATCACTGAGCTGTTTCTTTTTCTCGCATTTCTTGCATCTTTCCCTTGTTGCCTTCTAGTGGATTCTCCTTGTTGCCACTTTTGAGGCTGTGATGTTCAGTTCCTGTCTTGGTTTCTTTGTTGGTTTATTACTTCTCATCATTCTTTTCTGGCTGGGATTAATAATTTCATTGTCCCTTTGTTTACCTTTCAGTTTACTTTGATTCAGCATATTAAATTGCGTTTTAGTTTCTCCTGGATTGAGATGTTCCTTGTTCTTCAATTCAGTTCTAATTTTTATTTATTTGTTCTTACAATTATTACATTTTTCTTGCAAATATTCTGAACACCTTGACATGAGTTCTTGCTTACATGTAAAACTTCCTCAGAGGAGAAAGATATTAGCTTCTCCTGTCCTAAAATAATCCAAGAATTATTTTGAACCATAACCAGGGGGAAATCGCTGGTTTGTTAACATCTATTTAAATAAATTTCAGTAACAAAATAGGGCTTCCCAGATGGCACTAAGTGGTGAAGAACCTGCCTGCCAGTGCAGGAGACATGAGTTCCATCCCTGGGTCAGGAAGATCCCCTGGAGGAGGGCATGGCAACCCACTCCAGCATTCCTGCCTGGAGAATCCCATGGACAGAGGAGCCTGGCGGACTACAATCCATGATGTCACAGAGAGCCGGTCATGACTGAAGCAACTTAGCATGCACACAGTAACAAAATGAGGAATGGAGTAGACAGGAGTATGACTGTTCTTTAAGTGGCTTTCCTCTCTTCTAAACAGATGGGGAAAGATGCTCAATTGTTCTTCTTTACCCTTTATAGCTTTGGTTATCTCATTCATTGCTTTTGCTCTTTCCTTCCATTTAGTTTTGAATCATGCTAGGTTCCAGAGGAGAGTAAGTTGTTAAAGAATAGGAAAACTTCACTCTTATTTTGCCTCTTGTTCAAAATACTGAATTTGGGCCAAACCAAAGGAAGCTAAGCCACTGACAGTCTTTACTTTTATGCATATTTATTTATACTTCTGTTGGCTCCATCTCAGAAACATATGTGAACCATATTGAAAAATCACACTAAAAAGCTGTATTTAATTATTGGTACTTAACTGGCTGATATTTAACTCAAGTTTTCATGGTTCAGAGTGTAGTATTTGAGTTTTCAGCCACTGCGTTGAAAATGGATCTTTTTCCTACAAATAGATGCTTAGTAGCTGGCATCATAAGCACATAGACCAAGTAATTATTTATTATCCTAAAATGCAAATTTTCATATGGTATAGAATGCTATTGTGTTGACATAACCACTGCATTCATTCTCTGCTTGATGGAAGCCAAATTATAAGCAGAAAATGGTTAGTGAGCCTAGAACTGGTGGACATGCTTATGATTCTAATGTTTTATAGCTTTCTAAGTTTGATGGATTCTAAGCTTTATTTTTTGATTGCAAACAACTTGGACATGCTTATGATTCTAATGTTTTATGGCTTTCAAATTTTATTTTCTGATTGCAAACAACTTGGAATTAAAAGATTAGCAGGTTCCCCCAACATATGCATATATATTTACTTAATCATGTATTACATGTATAAATACTATTTAATATGTATTATAAGAAATAATACCTCCCAAATCAGAAATTTTATAAGAATTTTTAAATATACACAGTATTTCTAATCTTTTCTTTATGCCTTGTACCTCCCCCACGGTGGACACAGCTTGGAAACCACTGACCAAGTGCTTTGCTGTAGAGGTAAACTTGTCACTGCTGCTACTGCTGCTGCTAAGTCGCTTCAGTCGTGTCCGACTCTTTGCAACCCCATGGACTGCAGCCCACCAGGCTCCTCCGTCCATGGGATTTTCCAGGCAAGAGTACTGGAGTGGGGTGCCATTGCCTTCTCCGAAACTTGTCACAGTTACCTGAAAATAGAAGAGCTGAACATCCAAGGCACTTAAATAGCAGAGCAGCCTTGGAGACACAAGAATGAAGACTGCCCCTCTCACCTCTTCTTATGGGTGACTTGCAGGCCAATGGTCCTCGTTCTGCATTACACAGTCGTTTTTATATAGGTGTGAATGTCACTGGTAATTGTGTCAGTGTGTCAGATGTCAGTGAGCATCTCCATCAAATGACTTTTATAGATA
>NW_011494961.1:3070924-3090858 GCF_000754665.1 Bison bison bison
CCCTAACCTGGTTAATTTTGTACTTTAATTCTGACAGGATACATCTTGGTCTTTCTTCTGAGTTTGTGAGATGCTGCTCTCACTCCCCGATTCAGAGCAGTCCACACTGTTGCATTGTGTGCGGTGTAGCTATTCCTCGTTCTGTGGAACATCCTCTGATTGCCCAGTCAGTCAGTTCAGTCAGTTCAGCTGCTCAGTCGTGTCCAACTCTTTGCGACCCCATGAATCACAGCACGCCAGGCCTCCCTGTCCATCATCAACTCCCGGAGTTCACCCAAACTCAAGTCCAACAAGTCGGTGATGCCATCCAGCCATCTCATCCTCTGTCGTCCCCTTCTCCTCCTGCCCTCAATCCCTCCCAGCATCAGAGTCTTTTCCAATGAGTCAACTCTTCACTTGAGGTGGCCAAAGTACTGGAGTTTCAGCTTCAGCATCAGTCCTTCCAATGAACACCCAGGACAGATCTCCTTTAGGATGGACTGGTTGGATCTCCTTGCAGTCCAAGGGACTCTCAAGAGTCTTCTCCAACACCACAGTTCAAAAGCATCAATTCTTCAGCACTCAGCTTTCTTCACAATCCAAATCTCACGTCCATACATGACCACTGGAAAAACCATAGCCTTGACTAGACGGACCTTTGTTGGCAAAGTAATGTCTCTGCTTTTCAATATGCTATCTGGGTTGGTCATAACTTTCCCCAGACGTTGTCAAAAGTAGGGTATATGAAGCTGGCTTCCAGTGTTCCAACCTTTTATTTCAGTACTTCCCTCCTTTATAGTGGGGCTTCCCTGGTAGCTCAGATGGTAAAGAATCTGCCTGCAATGCAGAAGACTTGGGTTCGATCCCTGGGTCAGGAGGATCCCTGGGAGAAGAGAATAGCAACCCACTCCAATATTCTTGCCTGGAGAATTCCATGGACAGGGGAGCCGGGGGGCTACAGCCCATGGGGTCGCAAAGAGTCAGACACGACTGAGTGACTCAACACACTCCCTTGCAGGGGGCTCCAGTGCACCATTGTGCAGTGCCCTGTTGGTATTCCTCATTGCCCAGTCCTGCCCTTTGAGGACAGCTCCTGGGCTTTATGCCTGTGTCCCCCACTTCCAATATTTTGAAACTTTATGTTTCCCCATTCCTTAGTAGAGGAATTTTCTCATGCTGTCACTCGAAAGCTAACATATCTTGAAGACAATAGAGTTCTATTGGCAAAGTCCAATCATCAGACACCCCAGTTAGCTAGTTTTACCTGTCCTTTATCACTCGAAACCCTCGCCAACATCCTCAACCCTGGCTCTTGCCTACCAGATTGAGCTACTTAAAATTCCACCATTGTGCCAGTTCACATCATTAAGCCTCTGCTTGAAAAGTTTATTCCTACCCTCTTCACTTTTGTGTTCTATATTCAAGACCCAGGGAATATTTCTTTGAACTTTCTTGAAATGCCAACATTTGACTTTCCATATCACACTGCCATCACCCCTATTTAAGCACTTAACTGGCTGAATTGAAATTACCTGGATGTTTACCTTACCTTTTATTGTTTGGCTGTAAACTCCTTGAAATAAGCCACTAGGTCTTACTCACCTTTGTTTAAGCAGCACATTGTTTGGGAAGAAAGAGAGGGAGGGAGGGAGGGAGGAGGGGAGAGAAGGAGGAAGTTAACTATAAAACTGAAGAAAACTAGAGAACTCTGGGTCGTCTATCTTTAAACAAATAAGTAAATATTTGCTGGAAATCTTTCATAATATGAAGAGTAGGACATAAATTTGAAGTTTTATTGTTATAAAATAAAAAACAAATTATCTTTGTTCCAACCTCTTCATCTCAGTATTCCTGCCTAATTTACATCTTATGATGCTTTTAGAATTTTATACCACTTTGATATGCAAATTTCAAACACATACATTGCTCTGGAAAGATAGTTCATATTTTATGGATTATAAGATGCCATTAATAGTAGAGAGCCCAATATATTAAATAAAATCATGTTAAATATGTAAGTTAATTATAAAATACTTAATTTTGAAATAGTTAAGTAATGAAAAATGAGTATTTTAGAATTAGGGACTATGGTAATATTACTAACAGTAAAATCTGAGAATTACTGAATGCTTACAAAAAATAAGTACTTTACATAAATTATAAAACTTATTGCCCAAAACAACCCTAGGTGATAAATTCTACTACTATTATATTACATAAGAGGAAACTAAATGCACAAAGTTCACATTGGTAATAAGCCCTCAAAATGTATATCTAGGTACTTTTATGCTAAAGAAATGTGGTCCAGTGGAACTTGTGTTCAATGATAAGAATATTCAATATCTGTGTCGTTCAGTATGGTAGTGACTTTGCAGCTTCAGCAGCAGCAGCCACTAGCCACAGGTGACTGTTGAAACCTTGAAAATGTGGCTATAAATGAGAAACTGAATTTTAGTATCAGTTCAGTTCAGTCACTCAGTCGTGTCCAACTCTTTGATACCCCATGAATCGCAGCACTTCAGGTCTCCCTGTCCATCACCAACTCCCAGAGTTCACTCAGACTCACGTCCATCGAGTCAGTGATGCCATCCAGCCATCTCATCCTCTGTCGTCCCCTTCTCCTCCTGCCCCCAATCCCTCCCAGCATCAGAGTCTTTTCCAATGAGTCAACTCTTCACATGAGGTGGCCAAAGTACTGGAGTTTCCGCTTTAGCATCATCCCCTCCAAAGAAATCCCAGGGCTGATCTCCTTCAGAATGGACTGGTTGGATCTCCTTGCAGTCCAAGGGACTCTCAAGACTCTTCTCCAACACCACAGTTCAAAAGCATCAATTAGTTTAGTTTAACTTAATTACTTTTAATAAAAACAGCTGCAGAGAGATTTATTTTACATAATTGGCTCACATGATTTTAAAAGTTGACATGTCCAAAAATCTTAAGGATAAGCCACCAGGCTATAAACCCTGCAGTTGAGTATGGAGGCACTATACTGGGAAAATTCCCCCTTCTTCAGAAGACTTCAGTCTTTTTCTATTAAGGCCTTCAAGTGCTTGGAATATGCCTGCCCACTTTATGGAGGATAATCTGTTTCACTCAATCTGCTGATTTAAATGTTACTCTCATCTAAAAATATTTTCACAGAAACATCTAGAATGTTTGACCAAATATCAGGGTACCATGGCCTAGCCAAGTTGACACAAAAATTAATCATCACATAGTTCATTCAGCACTTCTGTATGCAATACACAACAAACTACATTGTTCCGTAGATACACTAGAAAGGAATTTGGTAATAAATTGAATTGCTTTCATAAACTCAAACAAAACTGACAGGTTTAATAGATCATCAGATAAAGCATTCTAACTTAATGTTAGTTGTTTCAGAATATTCTAAAATTCTTTCATGCTGTCTCATTACTGTCAGATACTACCTTCTTGTTTCCTACAGTATATGAGGAAAAGTGTGAGGAGGAGGAGTGCTCAGTCATGTCCAACTCTTTGTGACCCCATGGACTGTAGCCCTCCAGGCTCCTCTGTCCATGGAATTTTCCAGGCAAAAATACTGGAGTGGGTTGCCATTTCCTTCTCCAGAGAATCTTCCTGACCCAGGGATTGAACCCACGTATCCTGCATTGACAGGTGGATTCTTTACCACTGAGCCAGCTGGGAAGCCCAAAAATATGAGGACTGAAGTAAATATTATCATTTTCCCGTATTGCATATATCATAATGATTGATGGGAGTTAAATCTACCATTACTTTCATAAAACAACTACAGAACACAACTAATATATTTGGGAAAAAGCATAATGATAGAGCTAATGGGATATTATGTTATACATCCCATAATTAAACATGGAACAATTAGCAAATCATAAAAGAATAATTAGAATATTTGTTAATAACCCTCCTTATAAACACTTATAAAACATAAAACACTTATAAAACTTAAGTGTTAAATTACACTTCTTCATTGACTGCAAACTCTTAGTAATTGGAATTAATAAAATGAATAACAATACTTGATTTGGGCTTATTTTTAATTTCATACCAAGGATTTTGGCTCAGTACTTTTCTAACAGAGCATCTTTGAATAAATCATGAAGTTTTACTTAAGCAAAGGGCTAGCTTGGAAAGAGAAGTGAAGTGAAGTCGCTCAGTCATGTCCGACTCTTTGCGACCCCATGGACTGTAGCCTACCAGGCTCCTTGGTCCATGGGATTCTCCAGGCAAGATTACTGGAGTGGGTTGCCATTGCCTTCTCCAGGGGATCTTCCAGACCCAGGGATCGAACCCGGGTCTCCCGCATTGTAGGCAGACGCTTTACCGTCTGAGCTAGAAGTAGACAGATATTTCCTGCAGTTTTGAGTGTTTTTCTCTGTAGCAGACATTACTTCCTTCACAAACTCTGATGTTGACATTGCTGTCTTTCATATTTGAATGAAGAAGATGTATCACAAGGAAGAAAACATCTGTCCTGTTCATGTCGTACAAGCATAGTGATTGTTATTAGTTTTTTCTTCTTAGAATTATTTGAGAATTCATTGATATTTAGATATTTAGACTCACTGTCCACCTGAAGTTTTCACCAAGACACCTCATTCCTGGTTGTTGTCCATCATGCTGTCTGTAATGTGGCTGTTGTGAAGGATGAAATTTTATGTTACATTTGGATTAGAAACGGCTAGAGGCAGCTATTATTTTAGTAATTTGCAAAATGGAAAGCTGAACTCAAGTAATTGTAGCTTTCTGACTAAGAACAGAAGCTATGCCATGTGTTGAGTTTAATTAACACAAGGCTGGTGAGATTATTCCTAGAATGACGGGTTAATAATCACTAAGTTGGTGGCTTCGTTTACAGCCTAGATAAGCAAGCCTTTTTAATCAGCTTTGTGGTTAACCTAGTCTCTTGGTTAAAAGTTACATCCCTGGTAGATTAAACAAATTTTATAGTTGCAGGTGAATAACTCTGAGACCCTCTTGTCCCCTCTCAATAAACATTAAACATAGGAGCTGTCATTCAAGATAATAAGAAAAAGAGTGCATAAGCTAAAAGAATCTTCTCTAAATCCTTTGCACACACCTCCCAATTCCCAGTCTCTTAACAGCCTGGTTCTTTGTGTTCTTCCTTCTGTTACTGGAATGAGTAATACTCAACACCGTTTATGGAAGTTGCAAAGCTCTTGTGTCAACAAGATTCTTTTCACTCAGGGCTTGTCATCAAATACCATGGTTTTCTATCCTTTCTTTTCATTTTAACCAAAGATGACTCAAAAGTTTAAAACTTAACAGTTTTTCTTTCTACACTTGGGTTTCCCAGTGGTTTCACAGTTATGGTTACTTAAAAATGTGTAGCTGTACATCTATTTCAGAGAATTTTAAACAATATTCTGCTCTCTTTGTTTGGTGAGTTGAATTCTACTCCATAGAATGTCCACACAGTTCAGCCGTCCCAGTCTTGCAGTAACCCCAGCTTTAATGCTCCAGGATATCATTACTGGTGCTATTGCTTTTTATCAAATACCTTCCTTAAACTTGGCAGTGGTCCAGATTAAATTGTTCAAGACTGAGAATGTGTCATTTCTGGTTATTCTGGACCTCAAAGCTATTCAAAAAATGTTCAAGTTCATTCTTATTCTAAAAGGTTTGATAAGGTACATTGAATGCAGATTGCCTTTCTCACAGTAGGCATTCAAAACAGGTCATGGTGATAACTCATGCCCCATGGGGACTTACATTTGGTGTGGACTTTGATTCTAAGTCTGTGCCGCTCCAGATTCTTTATGATTTCTCTCCTTAAAGTTTTCATTTTAGGAGAATTCAGGCCATCTTCCAGCTTCTAATGGCTAGTAAAAGTTACTGATTCATAGATTGTTAGAACAGAAAGGCCCTGGAGACTTCCTAATTCCATATTCCTTATTTTATGTAAGAACTTTTACAGTTTTGTGAAAGGAGTTTCCTGATTTGGCTAGTATATTTCTTTAGATGTAACACCTATAGTTATCCTAACCCATTTCTGCAAATGTACCAGTAGTCTGTAATGCACAGTGATTTTGCAAGTGATCCTGAGTAATTTTCATGTTTGCTGCCTTGTTTTATAAATGTGTACTTTGCTTGCTCACCTGTGTTCAGGACTTCCCTTGTGGCTCAAAAGATAAAGAATCTGCCTCCAATACAGGAGACCTGGGTTCAGTCCCTGGGTCAAGAAGATCCCCTGGAGAAGGAAATGGCAACCCACTCCAGTATTCTTGCCTGAAAATTCCATGGACAGAGGATCCTGGTGGGTTACAGACCGTGGAGTCGCAAAGAGTCTGACATGACTGACCGACTTTTTTTTTTTCTTTTGTGTGCTCACCTGTGTCCAATAGCTACTGAACACTTTTCTAAAGAGTATTTTATGAGATTTGAACATTTATGTAAACATTATATATGTTTACATAAATTTACATTTATGTAAACATTCTATAGAAGCCTTACCATTCATACTGAAACTGCCCTGTTAGAAGATCTAGAGAATAATTTTGATCTTTGGCAGAATGGTAGTATCATTTTTTTCTAACTCCCAGAAACTAGCTGTTGGCTTTTATACAAGGGAATATCAAGTTACTTTCTCTTTATTAAAATGCAAAGGGGTATAGAACAAAGTGTTCAGTATACAGAAGGAAGTGCTTCCTTTCCATAGAACTGTATGTTTCTAGTTCCTACTAGAAATCTTTAATAAAACATGACAATACTCACTTTACAGAGCTTGAATCCTGTTAGATGCAAAGCTGTTTCAACACCCAGATTGTCTCTATGAGAGGTATCTGCAGGATTCTATAAGTGATCTTATTCTTTTAGAATAAGGATGAAGTTTAATATTTTTTCAACAGGACTCTGTTTTGTTCTTATACTACTTAATAATGTTTACTAAAATTGTAGGGCTTCCCTGGTGGCTCAGACAGTAAAGAATCTGCCTGCAATGTGGGAGGCCTGGGTTCTATCCCTAGGTTGGAAAGACCCCCCGGAGGAGGGCATGGCAACCCACTCTCATATTCTTGCCTAGAGAATCCCCATGGACAGAGGAGCTTGGCCGACTACAGTCCATGGAGTCACACAGAATCAGACACGACTGAGCAACTAAGCACAGCACAGCAGCCCTAAAATTGTATAACACTTCATTCTCTATTAGAGGGCCTCTGTACATATTATCCTATGTAACTTTCACAGCAACCTCAAGAGAAAGACATGTGTTACAACTCAGATCGTATTAAGTGAATGTCAGATATCATTTGGAGCAGTCATTTAGGTAACCACCACACCCTCTTTCATAATCAGGGCTGGCCAAGGCCCTTCCCATCATTTCTCTGCCTTTCCTAGGCTGTGTTCCTGCATCTGTCCATCTTCCAGGTTCCTCTTCTGGTCGCTGACCCATGAACTTCTGCCCTCTCCTTTCTCCATAAGATTCCCAATACTTTTCTGACGGCTTACTAACTTTTCTGAAAACGTGGGGTCGTGTTGCATAGCAACAGGTTTCTGCCATCTCTCTGGCTTGCCACCTCACTAACTACCCCTGCTCCTCACACAGGAGGGGATACTTAGGTAGAGGAATAATAAGCAATGGATCCAAGTGATGGAGCATGACCTGAAAGCCATGTGTTCCGAGGACAGATCCAGAGCTCCACTTGTTACTTTAAAAATATCAATATTTAGCACATTATAGTTTACATAGACATTTTACTTATGTACACTCATTTTAATGTCTTTAATAAAACTGTGAGGTATTATCTTTCCATTTTGAAGAAGCAGATGTGGACACATGGAGAATTGACTTACTTTAGCCAATGCCTGTTTGTTAATGCTCAGCTTTACCCTTTTCTTTGAGATTTCATTTACCTAAAACTGATTTCATCTCTTTGTGGGGAGTCTTATGGTGTCCCAAGGATTTCTGTTAATTACTAGGGGTTCACACAGTCTCATGGTCATCTCTTCCTAGAGCTGAGCCCTGATCTCAGCTAAATTTCATCTTCTTCCTAGGACAATATACCTTTCAGCTTCAGTGCAACCCAGATATGAAAAATAGTCTTTTCTTTCTTTACTTATTTTACTTTTTTTGGAAAAACTAAAGCCAGCTACTCCAGAAGCTGAAGAAAGCAATAGAGAAAATTTTCACCACTGAATTTTACCAGAAATACTGTTTTGGCTTTAAAAAATCATTTTTTTCACTTTACTAGAGAGTTAACAGTGGAGTCAGTGTTAGAATTTCTACTCCTAATCTTTTGTTCTTTTTACCACAAGATACTATTTCTGAGAAGTATTTGTTAGTTAGGTTTGGTAATGATTGATATATCTATTCAGAAAATTTTAAATAGAATAATTAAGAGAATATTAAGACATCAATGGTTCTCAAACTTTTTAGGCCTCAGGGCCCTTTT
The DNA here is from genome assembly GCF_000754665.1 of Bison bison bison. NCBI lineage: Eukaryota > Metazoa > Chordata > Mammalia > Artiodactyla > Bovidae > Bison > Bison bison. Next base: position 3,079,318 of record NW_011494961.1, read on the forward strand.
GCACTCCCCAAAATCACAGAAGACTCCAAAGTCTTTTGCTTATTTGAGTTAATACTGTTGATTTTTGCCATAATAGAAATAAAAACTGAGAATATCTTAAAATATTTATTTTAAAATGACAAACCAATTACATATTAACATAAATAAGATAGTTTTATGACTATAACTATGCTCTTCTAACGGAGAAGGCAATGGCACCCAACTCCAGCACTCTTGCCTGGAAAATCCTATGGACAGAGGAGCCTGGTAGGCTGCAGTCCATGGAGTCGCTAAGAGTCAGACATGACTGAGCGACTTCACTTTCACTTTTAACTTTCATGCATTGGAGAAGGAAATGGCAACCCACTCCAATGTTCTTGCCTAGAGAATCCCAGAGACAGGGGAGCCTGGTGGGCTGCCGTCTATGGGGTCGCACAGAGTCAGACACGACTGAAGTGACTTAGCAGCAGCAGCATGCTCTTCTAAAAAGAAGTGAGAAAGGTAGCATTATTTTTAATTTTACTGTTCTCTTTAATACCTGACTTAATAGAAGACAATTGGATTTTCATTGTTGTTATATTTGAAGTATGTGAAGGAAACTTAGCTTCTTAAAGGTATATAGCTGAAAAAGGGAGATGTATTCAAATCATATTTTTAGATACTTTTGATACTCTTCTTCATTACGACACCAAAATTCGACAGGTGGTAATTATTGGAGACCACACAACAATCAAAGGTTTGGAAACGAGTTAAGTCTGCCAAAACTCTAGTAACTCCATTGAACCTTTTGGTTTTTGTTTTTTGTTTTTTGTTTTTTTTTTGGTTGTGTTTCTCTGTGCTAGACACAGCTTAAAGCACTTTGCATGGTGGGGGTGGTGGGGGTGGTTTAGTCACTAAGTTGTGTCCAACTCTTGTGATCCCAAGGACTATGGCCTGCCAGGCTCCTCTGTCCATGGGGTTTCCCAGGCAAGAATGCTGGAGTGGGTTGCCATTTCCTTCTCCAAGTACTTTGCATATACTAGCTTTTTTAATCCTCATAATAACTCAATGAGAAATGTGCTAATATTAACCTCATTTTCAGGTTACTGAAGCAACTGAGTAAACTGAGGCATAAAAATGGAAATGAGGAAACTGGTGAGTAGAGATTCTCTGCAGTGAATTTGCCATTTTAATCCTCAGCTCTGTTGTTTACAGGATAGTAAATTTAAAGTAAAATAACCCTTAATGACAAGGGCAAGTAATAGAATCACAGAGTTATTGATAAGTGTATTGAACACTCTAATAACATAATAGAGTGAGAAATATCAATAACCTCAGATATGGAGATGATACCACCATTATAGCAGAAAGCAAAGAAGAACTAAAGAGCCTCTTGATGAGGGTGAAAGAGAACAGTGAAAAAGCTGGCTTAAAACTCAGCATTCATAAAACAAATAAAGGGGGGGTGGGAATGGAAAGAGTGAGACTTTATTTTCTTGGGCTCCAAAATCACTGTGGATGGTGACTGCAGCCATGAAATTAAAACACACCTCCTCCTTGGAAGAAAAGCTATGACAAACCCAGATAGCATATTGAAAAGCAGAGACATTGCTTTGCAGACAAAGGTCTGTCTAGTCAAAGCTATGGTTCTTCCAGTAATCATATATGAATGTGAAAGTTGGACCGTAAAGAATGCTGAGCACTGAAGAATTGATACTTCTGAACTGTGGTGTTGGAGAAGACTCTTGAGAGTCCCTTGAACTGCAAGGAGATCAAACCACTCAATCTTAAAGGAAATCAATACTGAATATTCATTGGAAGGACTGATGCTGAAGCTGAAGTGCCAATACTTTTGCCACCTGATGCAAAGAGCTGACTCACTGGAAAAAAGACCCTGATGCTGGGAAAGATTGAAGGGGACGACAGAGGATGAGATGGCTGGATGGCATCACTGACTCAGTGGACATGAGTTTGAGCAGGCTCTGGGAGATAGTGAAGGACAGGGAAGCCTGGCTTTTTGAAGTCCATGGGGTCGCAAAGAGTCAGACACAACTGAGCAACTGAACAACAACAATCCTTCTTCTTACAAAACTGTCTCTATTAAGAACATTTATTTTTTAAAAGTAAAACTGAGTTTCCCTATAGATCAATGTGAATTATTTCTTTGCATTCTTCTATAGACATTTAAAGGAATCGACAAATTAGTCAAGTAAGGTTGAAAATAAGCAACCACATGGGGTAAACTTCAGTTTGACAATTGAAATTTCCAATCTGACTGTCAGGAAGAAAGACAGTGGGCAAGACAGTAATTCCCTCGTCCCAAAAGATGACATTATCTTTTGCTTTGCTTGGTTTCATCATTTGCACACAACAGAGCAGTGGGAGAAGGATGTGGAGTTAAGGAGTTCATGGACAGGAAATGCATAGAAGAGAGAAGGTACAATAATAGTTAAAACTAACATGTGTATGCCGGTTCTCAGCTGTGTCCATCTCTTTTCACCCCATGGATGAGCCCGCTGGGCTCCTCTGTCCATGGGATTTCCCAGACAAGAATACTGGAATGGGTTGCCATTTCCTACTCCAAGGGATCTTCCCAACCCAGGGATCGAACCCTCCTCTCCTGTGGCTCCTGCATTGCAGGCAGATTTTTTACCACTGAGCCACCTGGGAAGCCCAACACTTGTGTAACATTTCACAATGTTCTGTATGTTTTCTGTATTTTATTTTCTATAATCTTAACCAAAAAAGAAAACAAAACAAAACAAAACCATGTGTAGGGAGTCTTCAGGGCATGTTTATTTTTCTTTTTTATCTCCAATTTTTAGAATTATTATTACTATGAAGTATTTCAAGCATACTAGAACTTCTTAAGAATAATTTAGCAAATACTCTGGGTATTTTTCTACACAAAGGAAAAAAACTGAATCAAAGGAATTATTATATAAAATTAAGTCAGTTGTAACCTTATTCTTATACATGGGGTAGAAGAAAGATGATCTATAAGAATGATTAGGGCAAGGGAATCTGTTTAAATTTGCTAAATTTCTTTCATTTAACTACTTACAAAGTTCAAACCTCAGAATATAAAATATCAATTCCACTTTTTTATCTGCCAGCACTAATTGCTTGTTAATACTGCCACTTTAATAATAAATCCTAAGCTATTTAAAATAGTTCAATATCTGTATTTGGGACAGAATCAATAGTCGTCACTGTTAGCAAAGCCACCAATAAAAGGGCAAAGCCACCAATAAAAGGGCAAAGCCACAGATAGATTAGAAGTCCATAATTTTATCTTCTAGGAAAGAAAATATTTAATACATGTCAGTTGGTACCTGTGTTCTATTTCTAATGATGGCTACATGAAAATACACGGCTCTAGCCTTGAGAATTTAGTTATACCAGTTAATAGAATTTTTATTCAGTAATTGTCTTTACCTTCAGTTGCAACTGCTTTACAACAGAATTACAAGCTTCCTTTACAAATAATGCTAATTTATTGAAGTGCGTAAACCAACTGCCTTGAGGAATTATCGAGTATACTCTTTTCTAAGCTTCCCTAAAACATAAAAATCATTCTCTACTTTTGATTCTTAGTATATCATAAATGCCCCATAGAGTCATTTACCATAAGTTCTCGCTATCTGTCCCCTGCACTGTTCAGTGCCTGGAATGTTGTAAATTCTTCATAAACATCATTCTCGTTAAACCGAATTTGTGAATTTGTCTGAAGGCTGCCATCATTTTCTCTACTGAGCCACTGCAAGCCATGGCTTGCAGCTAAGACACTGATGTCTTCCACATGAGTTTGTCATGAAGTAATAAGAGGAGCTTATCATTCAGTTCAGTTCAGTCGCTCAGTCGTGTCCGACTCTTTGCAACCCCATGAACTGCAGCACGCCAGGCCTCCCTGTCCATCACCAGCTCCTGGAGTCCACCCAAACCCATGTCCATGGAGTTGGTGATGCCACCCAACCATCACTGTGTGGCTAATTTCAGGTGCAAAGATACTCAGTTATTTGAAAGAGAATTCCAAACCATGGGTGGGAGGAGGTAATCCTGCTCAAAGATGCAAGAATGTCACCACAGTTTTGTTGGTCCAATTTCTACAGAAGACACTTGGTGAACAGAAATATCAAGCTCTAAGTTTTCTTTTTTTTCCAAAGTCAGAACCATAAAGAAAATGTTGGACTTTACCAACATTTGAAAATATGGCAGTCCTGTTTTCAAGGGAATTAACTAAATGATGAACTGATAAATACAGAGAAAAGTGTATTCATAGTTTCAAAAAATATTTAAAAGATTTTTTAACAAGGAAGCTGTATTTTACATTGAAAAATTTCAGCAAAATATTAGCTAAAGATATTTTCTTTAACACATCCTGTCTCTAGGGCAAAACTGGTAACATGAAATGTGGTTTAATATTTAAGCTACTCTCTGTTCTACACCTCTAAGCACATTTGGTGTTTAGAACAGAGGAGACAAATCACATTTTTCTACATTGATTTAATAATACTCTATGGTAGTAGTGAAAATAGCAAGAAAAATAGAAATTTTATTTTGACAGTATGGGAACACTTTGCTTGATGGAATACGTGTGTCCTTGAAAAAGTCTCTGTAAGTTAAGTTATTTTAAATGTACTCTGGAGTTCCCTGTTAAATTTTACTCTGTAAATAATTTCACAAATAAGGAATCAATTGACTATATAAGTGAATGTTCATTTAGTTAGATGTTTGACAGTCTTTATGTTTTAAACTTTATTTTTTTTAAAATAATGAAGTGTAGAAAGTCCAGTATGTCTTTAAAAGGAATACATCCAAAAGATAATACAGGAAAAGGGGGTCATGGCAAAGTCTCTGTAGTTAGGGATGAAGCTTATTTTTTTTATGGAAACTAACAAAAATTTACGCACACTATGCTGCTGTTGCCTAAGTTGCTTCAGTCGTGTCCGACTCTGTGTGACCCCATAGACGGCAGCCCACCAGGCTCCTCTGTCCCTGGGATTCTCCAGGCAAGAACACTGGACTGGGTTGCCATTTCCTTCTCCAATGCATGAAAGTGAAAAGTGAAAGTGAAGTCGCTCAGTCGTGTCTGACCCTCAGCGACCCCGTGGACTGCAGCCTACGAGGCTCCTCCATCCATGGGATTTTCCAGGCAAGAGTACTGGAGTGGGGTGCCATCGCCTTCTCCGACACACACTATAGATGAGAGTAAAAAGAATGTTTTCAGAAAGAAACCACTTACCGTGTGACTTGCAGCCATGTGTTTTAGGAGACCAGGAAAACTGTAATCAGTGTAGCAAGTGCCTTCCAAGGATAAACAGCAGGCTCTGATGACCAGCAAACACCATTCAGAGGCATGAGTTGTTAAAATTATGTGATAAGTTATCCTTTTCCTTGTTTAGTAAAAGGAGACACCGGTGGTGTAGTGGTAGAGAATCTGCTTGCCAATGTAGTAGAGCGGGTTAGATCCCTGGGTCTGGAAGAGTCTCTGCAGAAGGAAATGGCAACCCACTCCAGTATTCTTGCTTGGGAAATCTCATGGACAGAGGAGCCTGGTGGGCTATAGTCTGTGGGGTCGCTATGAGCACAGAATTCATTTAGCACATACCATCCTCTTTCTTCTGTTCCAAAGGTAATCTCCCAAGTAGATGTCCTTACTGAGAAGAAAATTCCTTGATAAAATGAATTAGTGTTTCCATTCAACTGGCATTTAGATTTCTTTTTTTATTTACCAAGGCTAACTAATGCCTTGGTAAAATTAGTCCCATATTAATAATTAGTCCTAGTAGAATAAGCTAGTTATTTTGAGACTGATTCATCTGGATTTCGTCTATATATAAATTTATGTAACAGAAAGTGACAGCTTCTTCTTCTCCCACAATTATTATCCTCTGGAAATAATCATGTCTGAGGGTTTGGTGTGTATCTTTACATTTTCTTTCTCTCTCTCCAGTGAATGCTGCTGCTAAGTCGCTTCAGTCGTGTCCGACTCTGTGCGACACCATAGATGGCAGTCCACCAGGCTCCCCCGTCCTGGGGATTCTCTGGGCAAGAACACTGGAGTGGGTTGCCATTTCCTTCTCCACTCTCTTTCACACTTATATTTATTCATTCGTTCATTCAAAAAAAAAATACTTACTGAGATCCTATTATGAACTAAGTATTATTTTAGGTGGTGCAGATACAGCAATGAATAGACCCTGCCCTCATGGAACTTAAATGCTTTTTATTATAAAGAGATAATAATGCAGTAAGATATTCTGTAGGCAGATGTTCTTGCACTCACTCAGCAGTATGTCATATGCACTTACCCACGTCAGTGCTTAGAGCCACACATGTTCTTTTCTTATTTCTTTTTCACTTACAGTCTTGAAGTAGTCTGTGCTCACCATCTAGACATTTTCACTTTTCCAGTCATAGCTTACAAAAGTCTGGCCTTCTTCCCACACCATTCTACTAAAATATTATTTAACAGGTCACACATGCTCGTAAAATCCAGTGACCCTGCTCAGTTCTCACCTTCTTTGGCTCTTTCACAGTATGGAATGCTATGGCTCTGTTAAACAGGTGACTCTAACTCCCCTCTGCTACTCTATTTCACACAGTAGCTGTTTCATCTCAGACTCTCCCTGGTGCTCCTTGCTTTAATTCTAAGTGTTGGCATTTCCTTGGCTCTCAGTCTCTGTTCTGTCTTTAGATGGTGTCACGTGCTGTGGTGAATTCACGTACGACCTATATGCTGCTGCTGCTGCTGCTAAGTCCCTTCAGTCGTGTCCGACTCTGTGCGACTCCATAGATGGCAGTCCACCAGGCTCCCCCGTCCCTGGGATTCTCCAGGCAAGAACACTGGAGTGGGGTGCCATTTCCTTCTCCAATGCATGAAAATGAAAAGTGAAAGTGAAGTCTCTCAGTCGTGTCCAACTCCTAGCGACCCCATGGACTGCAGCCCACTAGGCTCCCCCGTCCCTGGGATTCTCCAGTCGAGAGTATTGGAGTGGGCTGCCATTGCCTTCTCCGACCTATATGCTAATGAGTGTCAAATCTTTGTTGTTTCATCCTGTGAACTATCTTACATGTGCCTCCAACGTGATGCAGAGCAGGATTCACCATCTTCCCACTCATTCCTGCTCCCCTTCCAGGATTTCTTAGTACAAGAAGCTTCTTTTCCCTCAGCCACCCTGATCAGACATTCTGAACTCATTCTCAACATTTCCCTCTCCCATGCTTCTCACATATAGCCTGTAACCCTATTAAAAGTCCCTCTTTATAATCTCTAATCTTCTCTCATTCTTTCTGTTACCCATCTTCGTTTTGACTATCAACATTTATCTCTTAGATTAGCACAAATCCCCTTGCTTAAGTCCTGTTCCATCCCAATGCATTCTTCACATTACAACTAGAGTGCTTTTTATAATGCAAAACTCATTATTATGTTATTCTCTTTTCAAAAACATTTCTCTGGATTCCTGTGAGCACTCCATTAAGCACAAAAGCCTTAGCAGAGCTGGAGGCTGTCGAAGCACTCTCTGGAATTCGGAACCTACTTGTCTATATACTCTCATCTCCTGCCAATTTGTCTGAATCTGTGTTCTCAGAGGGCCAAACCCTCTCTCCCTTTTTGTATTTGAACGTCATGCTTCTCCTGCTGAAACTCTCTTTGCCTTCCTTTCAGCCGTTCACCTGGATGGCTCCTCCTCTCTCAAGAATCATCTCAGCGTCATGTTCCCAAAAGCATGTGAAACTGCTTTTGTCCCTGTTGTTGCATTTTAAATATCTGTCCTTTTCCCAAATTCACCCAGATACTCCTGTGATTACACTCAGATCTAACATGGTCCCTCCTAGGAGCATTCCCTGACCCTGCTGTGAGTACCCAGAGAATGCTGTGGCTGTCTTTGTTGTAGCTTTTACTCCAGTCGTGATCCTTATTATCTGTAGACTGAGATCCTTGAGAGCAGGACCCATCTTATTCAACTTGGTCATCCCCAAAACTAGCAGTGTCTGACGCAGGGTGGGTAGAAGAGTGGTAAATAAGTAATTCATCTAAACTATGCCGCGTTTTCATCTCATAAACGAGTGGATGTTTGTTCATGAGATGAAAGACAGGCACAGACTTGGTGTGACACCCCTCTCCCACCCTCACCCTCCACCTAAACAATGAAATTACACCTGTAAATAGTTATACTCTTTGAGACCAAAAAAAAAAAAAAAGGATGCCACTTGGAAGGAAGGAATAAAGGAATACCTTTCAGAATATATATTCCTAACATACATATCTGCGTGACATTTGATTCGTAAGCTGTGATGATTTGTACTTGTCTCCTTCCCTTCAATTTCTTACTGCACTATTGGCTGCTTTTGTACCCTGTGACCATCCTGGACTTTAGAATCTGCGTGAAACTATTAGGATTCATTTCTTTCATTGTTGTGCTTGTACTTATAAGGCAAAATTAAATGTGTAACTGGATTAAAATAATAATATTGGATTATTATTTTAATATTAGACACTTTTTAGAAAGGAGAATTCAAACATTACTGCCACTGCCAGCACTCAGTAATATAAATTAATATTTTAAAAAATTACAAAACTTTTCATGTGTTCTAATGCCACACTGAAAGGTCCACTTAGCTCTTTTCTTTTAAGTTGGCGGAAAGTGAGAATGGTGGTTGTAGATTTAATGAGATTTGGCATCAGCTCTAGTTTTACTATTGTTCAAATGAAATTTTCTTCACATGGTAGCCAGATGGAGACAAAAAAAAAGTCCACTAAATTTCAAAATTAACTTATTTTTTACCAAATATAATTACAGTGTGTATTCAGAACACATTATGTGAAAAACCTATCTTTTAATCTAACTTTATATTGTTCAAAAGAAGTTAAATATATATTGATACATTGTGGAAACTTCTTTGTCAGTTGGCTGTACGTAATATAAACTTGGTTTTGTAAAGCTGCTTTGAGCTTATATGGAATTCTTTATGGAGACACTAAGCTGCAGTCCTTGACCCATGAATTTTTCTAGAAGGAACCTTAAGTGTCATTTAGTACTTCTTTTCCAGTTCAGTTGTGCCTTTTATAATATCTTTGGTAGATTTTTTTTGGTGTTTGTTTCTTTTCTTTCTTAGAATTTTTTTCCCCCCGCTTTGAGTTGAAATCTGCCTCCTCGCACTGTTACCCATCAGTCCCAATTATATACTACAGAAACAGAGACCAGATGGTCCATCTACCATTCACCAAGTTCTGAAAGCCACAAATCCAGAAGTCATTCTTGATTTTTCTTCCTTTGTCCTTCCATCATCCCTCCCTCACTGATTTAGCCCTAAAAGTTCTAAGTCCAAAGCATCCATTTGATCTATCCACTCCCATTTTTATGGCCACTAGATGGTAGTCCAAGCTACCATGATCTTTGACCCAAACTACTTCAATAGCCTTAAAAAAATCTGTGTTTTTGCTTTTCATCTGTCTACAATCTCCTTTCTATACCAGTGATCTGCAAATGTAGTCCTGACACCCCAGAGCAATGCAGGATAATTCATTAGAATGCAAGAAGAAATGCCAGAAATTCTATTTATATTTATTTTTACCTCATCTAATTTAATTTCTATTTTGTATACATTTCTATAATTATTATAATTAATAAAATAGTACAGTGTATATACTTGAGCTCTTATTTTTCTTATTTGCTTTCTATTGAATTCATAGTCTGATAGATTCAACTTTCCACAGTTATTTATGTATGTTGTATGTAACTAACATGTGGGCAGTTGATTTTTTTTTAATTAATATGGAATGCCTTTTGTTTAGATTTTCTTTTTAAAAATTTTGAAACCATCTTGTACTTACAGAACATATTCAAGTAGAGCACAACATGAATAACTTTTTTTTCCTGACCCATTTGAGAGTTAATTGCTGACCTGATGCCCCATGATATCCAGTACTTTTTTGTGTATGTCCTGCACAGATAGTTACCCACATTATCCAAAACACAGCTATCAAGAACATGAAAACACTTTATTCACATTTAGTTTTCAGGCTGCATTTAGGTTTTGCCAGTTTAACCATGTTCTTATTGTAACCATTTCAGTTCAGAATCACATATTTCATTTATTCATCATGACTCCTCAGTCTCTTTCAAGCTGGAAGTTTCTTAGTCCTTGTTTGTCTTATATAATCCTGATACTTTTTTTGTAGCATGTCCCTCAGTTTGGTTTTACCTGATGTTTACCGAGGATTGGATTCAGATTATGTACTTTCGAGCAGAACACTGTGGAATCAATGCCATGTTCTTCTCATTGCACCTTACCTGGTAGCACATGATGTTGATTTGTCCCGATTACTGACGATGTTAACTTTGATCATTTGATTGATGTGTTAATTGAACACTTCCACTGTGTGCTTACTCTTTTCCATATAAACAGTTAATAAGTGTTTTGTGGGGAGGTACTTTTATATCATATTACATATCAAACTTTTCCTGTTTACTCATTCATATTAGTATGAATTCAAGGTTTCCTGTTCTATTCAGTGGGTGTAATTTATTACTATCACTGTTTATTTTGATCCTTGCATTGTCCCAGAGTAGGCCCATTAAGACTTCCTTAATTTAGTATTCTACACTTTTTTTATATATTCCCTTTCAGTCTTTAAGCCCTTCCTTAACTTTATATTTCATTGTATTTGTTTCAACAACAATTCAGGTCACTTAGATTACTTTGAGTTTTCATTATCCACTTTTAACTATTCCTCCTAGATAATAAACATGTCTTCTATTTCTTTATTCCAATCGTAGATAATAATAATCTATGAGTTGAAGCCAAAGAAAGGGTCCAGTTGTGCTGTTTCAGAAACTACCTTCCGGATTGGGAATTCTCAACCAGTTAGTTAATGTTAATCAATGTGCTATTTTGTAATTTTTGTGAAGAATTATCTGATTGGCCTTCCAGTTGGTTGTTGCCAAGTCAGTGTCACTGACAAGCCAAAGACTCTATCAAGAACTTCCCTAGATCCCAACCATCTCCTTAAAAAAAGAAAAGTTGTTAACATTCAGTGCTGTTCTCCATGACTGATAGTGCTGACTCCACCAAATCCCAGGGTTCAGAGAACTCATACCTTCATTGCTAGTAGGATCGTTACTTACAGCCAACTTAATATAACAGCTCTGGGAGCAGGGGGAGAAACAAAACAAAACAAAAACTTAATTCCTGGCACACATCATACACTCAATAATACTGCTTAACTAAGGAAATGAATAAATAGTGAAGATTAATGCAGATAAATTAATCCAAACTTTCAATTCAGTTCAGTTAGTCACTCAGTCGTGTCCGACTCTTTGCGACCCCATGAATCACAGCACGCCAGCCCTCCCTGTCCATCACCAACTCCCAGAGTTTACTCAAACTCAGGTCCATCGAGTTGGTGATGCCGTCCAGCCATCTCATCCTCTGTCGTCCCCTTCTCCTCCTGCCCCCAATCCCTCCCAGCATCAGGGTCTTTTCCAATGAGTCAACTCTTCTCATGAGGTTGCCAAAGTATTGGAGTTTCAGCTTCAGCATCAGTCCTTCCAATGAACATCCAGGACTGAT
>NW_011494961.1:3091077-3149122 GCF_000754665.1 Bison bison bison
ACTCTCCTCTTTCACTTTCATCAAGAGGCTTTTTAGTTCCTCTTCACTTTCTGCCATAAAGCTGGTGTCATCTGCATATCTGATGGGTCTAACTGTAGCTGTAAGTATACACTAGAAAGTTTACAAAGCCCAAAGTCTGGATTCCAGTACAAAACTCAAAACTTACAGCTATAAAACTTAGGAAAGCCCCTAAGTTACTCTGAGTTTCGGTGTTCTTTTATTGTTGTTGTTGTTGTTCGATTGAATTAATAAATGGAACCCCCCTGACTGTTCCACACAGTTCTGGAAACCAGAGAAGATCATGTTAATGAAAATTTTCTCTTTGCAATTAACTGATATGAAAGAATAAGATCATTCTTATTGTGAATATGCAGGGCTGTCATCCAGTTGATTTTCCATTATTTTATTAAGAAAAAATTAAGGGCAGATTTTTCAAATGCCTGTCATTTTCCTGGGGCTTCCCAGGTGGCTCAGTGGTAAAGAATTCACCTACCAAGCAGGAGATGCAGGTTTGATACTCGGTCGGGAAGGTCCCCTGGAGAAGGAAAGGGCAACCCACTCCAGTATTCTTGCCTGGGAAATCCCATGGACAGAGGAGCTTGGTGGGCTACAGTGTATGGGGTTGCAAGAGAGTCAGACACAACTTAGCGACTGAACAACAACAAAATCATTTTCCTAATCTACTTTCTTAATTCTCCTCCTTTTTAGAAAGAAAATGAAGCTAATTTTGCAGGACTTCTCTTTTTGACCCTACCTAATTTGCTTTAAAAGAAAAACGCTCAAAAATTATCTACTTAAAAATACGTTCTCAAATTTTTCTAGGATCAGCATAAGCCTCATTATTTGGTTTATAAATTCTTCCTGTCTGTAATTAGAAAGTTAGATTAACTTCTCAAGACTGACAGTATCTCTCCTCTGCTCCTTGATTTCTTACGAAGTGCTGGACTTAACTCTTGAGGAGACAGGAAGAGTATCCAGTTTAGCCTGTGTTGTTCAGGAGCCCGTATCACAGCCTGGTGAAGCAGGCTGGAGGAGGTGGGGGGATATCTCTGTGTCTCTGTCCTCCCATCTATAAAATGAATGTAAACAATCCTACTTCTCACCCTTGTAACGAGGACTAAACACAAAATGCATGCGAAAGGTCTGTCGGTTATAAAACTTGAAAGACATATGTTAGTAACATGATTCAGAACTCTGGGATAACAGTAGTAAAACCTATGACTTATTGAATGCACTCTCTTTATCAGATTCTGTGCTCTCTTTCAGGGCTACAGCAATCCAGTATATATTATTATCCCTCTTTTACAGATGAGGAAATGGAGAATCGGGGGGGTTAAGTACTGCTCAGAGTCACACGGCTAATAGGCAGTAGAACAAATTCAAACCCTGATTTCTCTGACTTCCAAAATAAAACATACCCTTAACCCCTACCTCTGATGCTGCATCAAACATCTCTTTGGTCCCAGAGTCTTGAACTCATTTAAGCAGGAGCTTCCCTGAAAGCTCTATTCTGTTAGGAACTGCTGCCAAACCTTTATATTGTTGATTCTAAATTTTCCAATATGAAAATCATTCTATGCTGGAGAAGACAGAGACCACACAGTTGATTAATAGCTCTGTACTCTATTCTGTGTCTGCCAACACTGTACCATCTTCTGAAAGCAGCAGACCTCTTTCCTACTCTTTCTGTGTGTGAACAGTTTCTGTATTTTACACTTTTCAAAAGCCTCAATTCTCTTTGCCCTTAGTACCATGTGCAAAAGTGCCCAGTTTTAATTAGAAAGACTTCAGTTGGTTAGCTGTTCAATGAATTAAATAGATACTCTGGCCAACTACATTTTCTACATAAGACAATTAGTAACCCATGTCCACAAATCCTTCCCCACAGTCTCACAACATACAGATTTCTCCTTTTTAAATATCCTCAGTGTTTATATTGATGGAGAAGGCAATGGCACCCGACTCCAGTACTCTTGCCTGGAAAATCCCATGGACGGAGGAGTCTGGTAGGCTGCAGTCCATGGGGTCGCTAGGAGTCTGACATGACTGAGGGACTTCACTTTCACTTCTCACTTTCATGCATTGGAGAAGGCAGTGGCAACCCACTCCAGTGTTCTTGCCTGGAGACTCCCAGGGACGGGGGAGCCTGGTGGGCTGCCGTCTATGGGGTCACACAGAGTCGGACACAACTGAAGTGACTTGGCAGCAATGTTTATATTGATAGGTGCTATCAATTTGTCATGTGCTTATACAGAAATTAGTGGCTTTAGAAGTTAATGGTTTAGATCTTGAACTGGATCAGAAACTCTCGAGCAATAATACTTTATGAATTTAGGACTAAATTATATTTATTAAAACCTTGTTTCTTTGGAGTTCATTACCGTATTCATCGTGAACTTCAACAGCTAAATGATAAGCAGAGTAGATGGGGCCCATATGAATACTGCCTGGACATTACTACAGCTTCTGTAAACCTTCAGCCTGTTACTGCACTTGACACTTTGAAAGAACTCATAGTTGCATTATATTATCATTTGAACATTTAAAGATAAACTAGTCAATCCAAGGCATATATAACATGTTGGACTTTATTCAATTGATTTTTTAAAGTTATTTTTTTTATCTCAGTATAACTCTTTGTAATTTGATTCCAGGAATATTTTGATTTTTACACTAACCCTTTTTGCAAACTTTGTTTTCTCAGAATGTCTATATTTCCTATTCAAAAATTGTTTTGAACTTATATAACAAAACTATAGAATTAATCATTTTTAAGATGGCATGAACTAGTGGGCATATCTTGACCCAATTGAAAATTCATACACTTATGTAATAATATGGAGAAGAAAATGGCAACCCATTCCAGTATTCTTGCCTGGAGAATCCCATGACGGAGGAGCCTGGGGGGCTACAGTCCACGGGGTCGCAAAGAGTCTGACATGACTGAGTGACTTCACTCACTCACTCGTGTTATAATAACCATTCTCGGGGGGGATAAAAGCCCTTGGCAAATATCCTTGGGAAGAGAACAAGGCCAGAAATCAACATATATTTAATTTTAATGTATAGAAAGGTTACCTCTATTTCTTATACTAAATTGTAAGTGAATGTAATTTTCTTAAAAAGAGACAGTGGGAAACATATGAAAGGATTCATTTCCTACTGTTCTTAGAAAAATGTAATCTTTCCTTAGCGCTAGCTAAAACACTTTCTAAAATGGCTTTTCAACAACAATATATTGTGATTCAGAGATGTTCTGTTTCTCTCTACAGAGATTTAACAGGTTTTGACAATCAAACGAGATTTTTATATAATTTTTATATGTATTTTTAGTACTTTCAAATCAGCTTGAAATAAATTATTCAGAAAAATGATTTAGGAGCTAATGTGAGGTCTTTCGGAGAAGGCAATGGCACCCCACTCCAATACTTTTGCCTGGAAAATCCCAGGGACGGAGGAGCCTGGTGGGCTGCAGTCCAGGGGTCGCTAAGAGTCAGACACGACTGAGTGACTTCTTTCACTTTTCACTTTCATGCATTGAAGAAGGAAATGGCAACCCACTCCAGTGTTCTTGCCTGGAGAATCCCAGGGATGGGGGAGCCTGGTGGGTGGCCGTCTATGGGGTCACATAGAGTTGGACACGACTCAAACGACTTAGCAGCAGCAGCATCAGTGAGGTCTTTAGACCAAAAACAACAGTAACAGCAACAGCATATTACGAAACCAAACTTGAATCCCCTCACCTGGGTTCAGTAAAACCAATCTACTGATACTGGGTTGTGGTGAAGGAAAAAGTGTTTATTGCAGGGCCCCCAAGCAAGGAGTCCAGACAACTAATGCTCAAAAGACCCAAACTCCAAGATGAATATTCTTCTGATTGGTTGATGGTGATGTAATCAGGAATCAACATCTTCAACCTTCTGATTCCAACTGGTCTGGGTTCTTTGTGCTTGTGGTCAACATATAGTTAACTTCTTCCACCTGGTGGGGGATTTCAGAATCTACAAAATAGCTAAAAGATAAAGCTCAGAATATTATTTATGGCCACTAAGGAGAAACTAAAGTTCTTTGACTTTGTTTAATGGCTAAGTTATTATTTTTTTCATACTTGAATGTTCTCCTTTGTTTCTACATTTTCTCACTTCTTTGATTAAATATATTCTTTGGAATTTGGGGAAGGCCTAGAAGGCAATGGCACCCTACTCCAGTACTCTTGCCTGGAAAATCCCATGGATGGAGGAGCCTGGTAGGCTGCAGTCCATGTGGTCGCTGGGAGTCAGGCACGACTGAGCGACTTCACTTTCACTTTTCACTTTCATGCATTGGAGAAGGAAATGGCAACCCAGTCCAGTGTTCTTGCCTGGAGAATCCCAGGGACAGAGGAGCCTGGTGGGCTGCCGTCTATGGGGTTGCACAGAGTCGGACACGACTAAAGTGACTTAGTGAAGTGAGAAGGGTATAGTTTTCCTACAAATAAGAAGCAGGAGAGGACATGGGAGTGTGGGAGTGGTGGGGAGGGGGAGCGTGGTCTGTCCTGAGAAGGCCCCATAGGATCCTTGTTGTTGTTATTTTTGAGTCACAAAGTCGTGTCCGACAGCACATCAGGGCCTTTTCCAACGATTGGCCTCTTCACATCAGGTGGCAAAGTATTGGAGCTTCAGCTTCAGCATCAATCTTTCCAGTGATATTCAGGGTTGATTTCCTTTAGGATTGACTGGTCTGATCTCTTTGCTGTCCAAGGCAATCTCAAGAGTCTTCTTCTCCAGCACCACAGTTGGAAAGCATCAATTCTTCGGCTCTCAGCCTTCTTGATGATCCAACTCTCACATTCATACATGACTACTAGAAAAGCTCCTCCGTCCATGGGATTTTCCAGGCAAGAGTACTGGAGTGGGTTGCCGTTGCCTTCTCCAAGAGAAAAACCATAGCTTTGACTATATGGACCTTTGTTGGAAAAGTGGTATCTCTTCTTTTTAATATGCTGTCTGGGTTTGTCATAGCTTTCCTTTCAAGGAGCAAGCATCTTTTAATTTCACGCTGCAGTCACTGTCCACAGTGATTTTGGAGCCCAAGAAAATAAAGTCTGTAACTGTTTCCATTGCTTCCCCATCTATTAACCATGAAGTGATGGGACCAGATGCCATGATCTTAGTTTATTGAATGTTGTGTTTTAAGCCAGATTTTTCACTTTCTTCTTTCACCCTTATCAAAAGGTAGTGTCTCTTTGCCTTCTGCCATTAGAATAGTATTATTTGTATATCTGAGATGGTTGATATTTCTCTCTGCAGTCTTGATTCCAGCTTGTAATTCATCCAGTCCGGCATTTTGCATGATGCACTCTGCACATAAGTTACATAAGCAGGGTGACAAGCCTTGTCATACTACTTTCCCAATTTTGAACCAGTCCGTTGTTCTATGTCCGTGTCTAATTGTTGCTTCTTGAGCTGCACACAGGTTTCTTAAGAGACCGGTAAGATGGTCTGGCATTCTCATCTCTTTAAGAATTTTCCAGTTCCTCCTGATGCACACAATCAAAGGCTTTAGTGTAGTCAATGAAGCAGATTTTTTTTTCTGGAATTCTCTCGCTTTTTCTATGATCCAAAGGATGTTGGCAGTTTAATCTCCGGTTCCTCTGCCTTTTCTAAATCCCGTTGTACATCTAGAAGCTCTCCATTCATGTACTGCTGAAGCTTAGCTTGAAAAATTTTGAGCATTGTCTTACTAGCATGTGAAATGAGCACAACCGTATGGTAGGATCCACAGAATCCTGCTTGTTTACAAACACTTAAATTTATATTCTTTACTTGATCATGTTAGTTTGGTGCATCATATAATTAATTGAATAATTAAAGTTTATTCAAATTAATTCTGTTATAAGAATTTTAAAAAGACTTTGAAATAAGTAATGAAATTTTAGTTTCAAAAGTACTGATTTAAAGTGAAAATGTATTTCAGATGTTAAATGTGTAGCTAATTATGGCAGGACTTTTGGGTCAACAGGAGAAATACTGAATTGATCATATTTTATTTGGGGTAGCATTTATCTTCAAAGAAACATTATTTAATAGAAGAGTCATTGTTTTCTGTGGAATCTCTCTTTTATCCTGCACTGACACATTTTTTACTCTTTTGTTAGGTATCAGATACACACCGGACTTCAACATTCTATCATAAGACCTACCCAGCCCAACTGCTTACCTCTGGACAATGCAACCCTACCTCAGAAGCTGAAGGAGGTTGGATATTCAACACATATGGTTGGAAAATGGCACTTGGGTTTTTATAGAAAAGAATGTATGCCCACCAAGAGAGGATTTGATACCTTTTTTGGTTCCCTCTTGGGAAGTGGTGATTACTATACACACTACAAATGTGACAGTCCTGGAATGTGTGGCTACGACTTGTATGAAAATGACAATGCTGCCTGGGACTACGACAATGGCGTATACTCCACACAGATGTACACTCAGAGAGTGCAGCAAATCTTAGCTTCCCATGACCCCAGAAAGCCTATATTTTTATACATTGCCTACCAAGCTGTGCACTCTCCACTGCAAGCCCCTGGAAGGTATTTTGAACACTATAGATCCATTGTCAACATTAACAGACGCAGGTATGCTGCCATGCTTTCCTGCTTAGACGAAGCAATTAATAATGTGACCCTGGCTCTAAAGATGTACGGTTTCTACAACAACAGCATTATCATATACTCTTCAGATAACGGAGGTCAGCCCACAGCAGGAGGAAGCAACTGGCCCCTGAGAGGTAGCAAAGGAACCTACTGGGAAGGGGGGATCCGGGCTATTGGCTTCGTGCACAGCCCGCTCCTGAAAAACAAGGGCACCGTGTGTAAGGAGCTCGTGCACATCACTGACTGGTACCCCACTCTGATTTCACTGGCTGAGGGGCAGATTGATGAGAACATTCAACTGGATGGCTATGATGTCTGGGAGACCATAAGCGAAGGCCTTCGTTCTCCCCGTGTAGACATTCTGCACAACATTGACCCCATTTATACCAAGGCGAAAAATGGCTCTTGGGCTGCAGGCTATGGGATCTGGAACACTGCCATTCAGTCTGCTATCAGGGTGAAACACTGGAAATTGCTCACAGGGAACCCAGGATATAGTGACTGGGTGCCCCCTCAGTCTTTCAGCAACCTGGGGCCAAACCGGTGGCACAATGAGCGAATTACCTTGTCAACGGGAAAAAGTGTGTGGCTGTTCAACATTACAGCCGACCCCTATGAGAGAGTAGACCTTTCCAACAGGTATCCCGGGATCGTAAAGCAGCTCCTCCGGAGGCTTTCCCAGTTCAACAAAACTGCAGTACCTGTCAGGTACCCCCCGAAAGACCCCAGAAGTAACCCTCGGCTCAATGGAGGAGTCTGGGGGCCATGGTATAAAGAGGAAAGCAAGAAACAGAAGCCAAGCAAAAAGAAGGCTGAGAAAAAGCAGAAGAAAAGTAAGACGAAAAAGAAACAGCAGAAAGAGCGCTCGTTTCCAAACTGCCGTTCAGGGATTTCTCGTGGATAAGTACAAATTTTTTTCTTGTCTTCAGTTCAGTTCAGCTCGGTCACTCAGTCGTGTCCGACTCGTTGCGACCCCATGGACTGCAGCACACCAGGCTTCCCTGTCCATCACCAACTCCCGGTGCCTACTCAAACTCATGTCCATCGAGTCTGTGATGCCATCCAGCCATCTCATCCTCTCTCATCCCCTTCTCCTTCTGCCTTCAATCTTGCCCATCATCAGGGTCTTTTCAAATGAGTCAGTTCTTTGCCTCAGGCCAAAGTATTGGAGTTTCAGCTTCAGCATCAGGCCTTCCAATGACTATTCAGGACTGATTTCCTTTAGGATGGACTGGTTGGATCTCCTTGCAGTCCAAGAGACTCTCAAGAGTCTTCTCCAACACCACAGTTCAAAAGCATCCATTCTTCAGCACTCAGCTTTCTTTATAGTCCCAACTCTCACATTCATCCATACATGACTACTGGAAAAACCATAGCTTTGACTAGACGGATCTTTGTTGGATCCATTGGATTTTTGTTGGATCTTTGTCGGATTTTTCCTCTCTGGTTAAATTTAAATCAGTGCCAGGTTTTTCACCAGTTTCTAGGTGAACCAGCAAATTTGACTCAATAGGATCCCTGCCATCAGCACCAGACAGTTTTCATATTGTGCTACTCCAGAGACTTCTGCCAGCTGGAAAACTTGTGCTCAAAGCTAAAGGTGCTACTCTTGGGAGCCACGCTTAAAGCGGAATGGAGATGTTTGTTTCTCTTGCTCCTTTATGAAAGGTGGTCTGTGATGAGTTCAACTGTTGTGCTTCCGTCAGTTGACCAAACACTATGTTTTAAATTATATCATTAACTTTAACTGGCAATTGATGGACATGCTAATTTAATGGAAGTTACAGGGTAACATGATTAAAAACCACCTTTGATAAGTCTAGTCAAAAGTTGTATCACCTCAAAGGCCTTGAAAAATGCTCTTTTCTTAGTGAATTTTTGTATTTCTATCACAGGACACTTGGGTTTTTTATGAATTCTATTTCATACATCATTTCCTTTCCTGTGAAAATAAGCTGTTTTTCTCACATGTGAACAGCTTGCACCTCACTTTAACATGCATGAGAGAATGGCAAATAAGAATGTTTCAGCACACTGCCAAAACGTGAATGTAACTATTTTCTAAACACTTTAATAGAATGATGTTTCAACACAAAGTACATAATTTATTTTTACAGAAGAAATATTAATTATTTTGTTTTCATAAAAAGTTATACAAATGAATTTTAATTATTTTATTTTATTTTCTATGTACCATTATAAGAATTTTATTTCATATTGTCAAGATTATCAAGCACTGTAATACTACAAATTGTGTGTGAATTTGTAGAATATAAAATTAAAAAATTATAAACATCATTGTTCAACCATTATTGTGAATGTAAGAAGATGAATATATTCCTTACAAATTGCTTGGAAATTCAGTGTTTGTATAGAATTGAGAGACAGCTCTATTGTTTCTATCATAAACACTTTATTTATGTATCTTAATTATTAAAATGACATATTTTTTAGCACCAGAAAATTGTGTGGCTTTTCTGATTTAATGTCTCTATAGAATTACATTAGTCATTTTAACAAACAAAAGTCTTTACCAGTAGGCAAATGAAAGTATGATATGCTAACAAACATAGTAACATAAAATGGATTTTGCAAATAGGCGGTGTTTACACCTGGTTATTGCATGGAGAAGAGTATTCTCTTGTTAATAAATACAATTTATAATGACCCTACTCTTACACCAAGTGACCATGGTGGGAAGATACAAAGAAGTGAAAATATGGCTCCTACCTAGAGTAGTTAAACATCTAGTTTGAAACTCACACATGCAGACATCATGAGGCGGCTTAAAGGAGCACGATCTGTAGTGAAGTTTATCATGAGTGATCAGTGAGGACAAGTTGGTGTGGTCCCTGTCAGCCCCGGAGTTGTCTTTAAGGTGCTTTCTCCTAATATCTGGAGTTAGAACCATGATGTGTGATATTACAACTGTGATTAAAGAAATGTAAGCAAATTTTTTGTTTGTTTCTTGAGGTAACAATGGAATTTTACTCAGCCATAAAAAAAAAAAATGAAATAATGCCATTTGCAATAACATGGACAAACCTAGAGATTGTCATACTGAGTGAAGTGCATGAGACAGAGTCATATCACGTTGCTTGTATATGGAGTCTTAAAGCATGGTACAAATGAATTTATTGCAAAACAGAAATAGAGTCACAATGTAGGAAAAAACTTAGGGTTACCAAGGGGGAAACAGCAAGGGGAGGGGTAAATTGGAAGACTGGGATTGACATATATACACTACTATGTATAAAATAGATAACCAGTGAGGACCTACTGTATAGCAGAGGGAACTCTACTCAATCCTTTGTGATGACCTATATGGGGAAAAAGATCTAAAAAAGAACAGATGTATGTTTATGTATAATTGATTCACTTTGCTGTACAGCAGAAACTAACATAACTTTGTAAAACAATTGTACTCCAATAAAAATCAATTTTAAAAAAAGAAATGTATGAGGTGATATTGTTGTTGTTTTAATGTCACTTAAGTCATGTCTGACTCTTTGAGACTCCATAGACTGTAGCCCGCCAGGCTCCTCTGTCCATGGAATTTCCCAGGCAAGAATACTAGAGTTTCTTGCCATTCCTTCTCCACGGGATCTTCCCAACCCAGGGATCGAACCTATGTCTCTTGCGGCTCCTGCATTGGCAGGCAGATTCTTTACCACTGAGCTGCCTGGAAAGCCCCTGAGTTGGGATGGTCAGTTCAGTTCAGTCACTCAGTTGTGTTCAACTCTTTCCAACCCCATGGACTGCAGTATGCCAGGCTTCCCTGTCCATCACCAACTCCCGGAATTCACTCAGACTCACGTCCATCGAGTCGGTGATGCCATCCAACCATCTCATCCTCTGTCATCCCCTTCTTCTGGTCTCAATCTTTCCCAGCATCAGGGTCTTTTCAAATGAGTCAGTTCTTTGCATCAACTGGCCAAAGTATCAGAGTTTCAGCTTCAGCATCAGTCCTTTCAATGAATGTTCAGGACTTATTTCCTTTAGGATGGACTGGTTGGATCTCCTTGCTGTCCAAGGGACTCTCAAGGGACTCTCAAGGGACTCTCAAGGTGGTATGGTAGCATACTATTAAATGTGTTTATATCAGAATTCAAAAGACAGCTTCTGACAGTCTTTGGAAATATATAAAAGAATTGATAGACTTGCCAAAATTACTAAAATGGACAATAATACAACTTTTAAAATTTTTAATTTTTCATGAAAATATATATATTTCCATTTTATTATGTAGAATAAAGTACTATTTGAGTTTGTGCTTTGTCAATATTTAAATGAGTCTTAAAAATCAAAGGCATGCTGTCAGTGTTTTCCTTTCTTAGTGGCACATAAATTAATGAGTTGTCTTAAAATAGATGGTATCTTATAACATCAAAGATAGAGTTATTATTACATTAAAAAAGAGTTCTGAGAAAAAACAAGTTTGGGAAATGTGAAGTTAAACAAGGTTAAAGGGGTCCATTTATGCAGACTTTCTTACAGTTTTTAAAATCCTAGCTTGCCTTGTAAACCTCTAACAGAAGGCAGTTTTTATATAATGTTTTCTAATTTACTTCATCATAAAACCCTTGTCTATAGCAACTTACATAGGACTAGACAAAGTGTGAAACAGACTTTGGAAATTTTTAGTGTAAGCATAGAATCTTCTAGAAGTCCCAAGCAAGACATAAAGGAGCAAAAGGCAAATTAGGATCATAAAAATTGCTCACATTTGAGCCCAGTGGGTATTATGTAATATGGTGGGATTTTAAATTCTCTATAAATGACCATAACTTTCGCAAGGAGAATAACCCACAGTTTTCTACCTGGAAATGATTTCAATGATGTTCACTCTTTTTTTTTAACTAATTTTTACTGGAATGTAGTTGCTTTAAGATGTTGTGGTAGTTTCTGCTGTACAGCAAAGTGAATCATCCACACATAGACGTATATCCCCTCCCTTTGGGCTTCCTGTTGGTTCAGGTTGCCACAGTGCATTAAATAGAATTCCCTGTGCTATACAGGATGTTCTCATTAGTTTTCTGTTTTAACATAGTATCAACAGTGTTTGCATGTCAATCCCAGCCCCACAATTCCTCCTATTCTGCCCTTTCCCCCTTGGTATCCATATATTTGTTCTTCATCATCTCTACCATTTTTCTGGATTCCACAAGTTCACTGTTTTTAAGAGAGTACCCATCCCCCACACGTGACTCTGGGTAGGCTGTGATTTAGAAGTCTATGTCTTGCCCTTAAGGAACTAAAATCTAATATAGTAGTCATGTATAAGTAATGAACAGAAATGTTTCCAAAATGTTTCAACAAATCACTAGGTGTTTCAGGATATCCAGGGAGAAAAATACTGTGCACTTGACTTCTACGCCACAAGCATTAAAACTATGATCATATGGGGCATTTATTTGCAGGTGTCATTTTCCTGAACTCTGATTCTTAGGTTGTACTTCTAGAGTTGCCTGTGGCTTTTCCAAGTGTAGATGGCACCTCTTTAAAACCTCTGATCCTTTTATTAGGATAACAAAGGAAACTCCTGGATTGAAATATAAGTATCCCCCTAGCTTTGTCAGAAAATAAATGGTGGATGTGGCTTATGTGTCTTGTATAGGAAAGGATCAAAATCATTTTATTCAAATAAAAATCAAAACTCTGTGGTACATTTCAATCACTGAAAGAATCCACACCAGGACTGTCAAGTCTTGTTTCATTTACATACTTTTCTTTCACTTTTCCCTTTTAAAAATCTTTAGAAGAGAAGCTGTCCCTTCGATAGTTGGATGAGTAGATAGTACATTTGATATTGTTGATATTTCTCTCTGCAATCTTGATTGCAGCTTGTCATTCATCCAGCCTGGCATTTTGCATGATGCACTCTGCACATAAGTTAGATAAGCAGGGTGAAAAGCCTTGTCATACTACTTTCCCAATTTTGAACCAGTCTGTTGTTCTATATCCATGTCTAATTTTTGCTTCTTGACCTGCATTTGATATTCCAAGGTACATGAATTTGGCATCAGAATTAGTTTCTTAAGCATTTTATTCCCAGGATTCTTGGGTATGTACATTGTGAATTTGTCAGTAGCCATCAGAATGTGTGTTATTGGCAGGAATAAACTGGCTTGCTAAAAG
This sequence comes from Bison bison bison, assembly GCF_000754665.1. Classification (NCBI taxonomy): domain Eukaryota; kingdom Metazoa; phylum Chordata; class Mammalia; order Artiodactyla; family Bovidae; genus Bison; species Bison bison. The sequence continues at coordinate 3,103,847 of NW_011494961.1, forward strand.
TAGCAAACAGAATTCTTTTGTCAGAAGTTAATAACTTCATTGATTCCTTTTAGTGCAATCACTTACTAAAATTCATTCATGCAATAAGTTTTTATTAAATCCTACTGCCTGCTTGTTAGGCAATATTGGTGCTTGAGATTCATCAGTGAACAAAATAAGTAAAACTTCTTATTGCTTGTGCAGGTGACTGTCTAGCCCAGCAACACAGATAATAAATAATAAACATAAGTAATAAGTAAATTACATTCTACATAAAGTAGTGTGAAAAAGAGAGAGTAGATCAGGATAGGGGGAGGAATTATTTAACACCGGGTATATCCATCCATTTATTCAACACTTGGTAAGTGCCACATCTAATGATACACACTGGGATATGGTGACAAGCAACACAGGGAAGAGTCCCTGTCTTCAGGAAGTGTATGTCTATGCTCCTGGGAGACACAGCTGTCTCCCAGCAAGTGTATGTCTATGCTCCTGGGAGACACAGCCGTCAGTCAAATAAACAAACACCCTCCTCTCCACTCTCTTCCCCTACTTGCTCTTTCAGCATAGACTTTTCACCCTTTAATATATTTCATACTTTACTCACATATTTTATTTCTTCTCTAGCTTATTTAGAAAAGTAGTTTATCTCTACTCTCCATCTGTATGGCCAGTATGTAAAACAATGCCTGGCTCCTGGTCAACATTCAATATAGATCTATTTTTTTTGAGTGAATTGATAAAATAATTACAAAAAAAAAACCACGTCAACTACATTTGCTTGGGTTTCCACTTCCATTGTTGGGTAGGAATTTCAGTGTTGAAAAACAGAACTAGTCATCTCTAATACTCTAATACCATTCCTCACAATAATAGCAATGATATAAAATGCAAAAGTGTCTATCTAGCATTAGAGAAAACTAACTTAATAATGTATAGCTAAGGAACAGAATAGTACAGCAAAAACCAAGCAAAATCACAAAAAGTTGAGAGTATATTTTATCTTTATTATCTAACAGGGCAGAACATAATTATTGTAATACTACTTTGAAAATAACAGAATACAGTAGTTTAAATGAGAGTTTTCAGAAAGGAGAAGTAGAGACTTAAATTATGAATAATTTTTGTAGCAAGTCATAAAAGAGAAAATATAAATGGTGAATAAACCTTTGTTTCTTCATAGAATTATGAAGCAAAATGGACTATATCTCACATCCTTGGGTATCTTAAGAAACTCTCCAGTTTGGCAGAGGAAGAATTGTGCTTCTTTAAAGGTAAGTTTTTCTTACGTATTTTATTGGTTGTAGCATTTCTGTGGAGTCCATTGATTAGACTGACAATATGAAACACATGACAGCCAGTGTTGTCATTGGGAATCAGGCAAACTTGAACACATATACTTACCTTTCCATTTCATATCTATGATTAGAAATTTCCTTCCCCTCTCAAACTTTCTACAATCCTATACTATTCTTTTTCAATTGGGTTATGCAACTTTGAATAAAATCAATCTTAACAAATGAAAAGGTGTAAGAAAATAACAAATGCTTATTAAAAATATCTATCTATTCACTCTTTGCAGAAATCCTTTAGCTGTTAATCCTTTAGCTTTCTCCACTTATTAGTGGAGAAAGTGAAAGTGTTAGTTGCTCAGTGGTTTCCGACTCTGCAGCCCCGTGAACCGTACACACCAGGCTCCTCTACCCATGAATTCTCCAAGCAAGAATACTGGAGTGGGTTGCCATTCCTTTTTCCAGGGGATCTTCCTGACCCAAGGATTGAACCCCGGTCTCCCACACTGCAGGGCAGATTCTTTACCATCTGAGCCACCAAGGAAGCCTATAGTATCTTATCTAATGAACCAAATAGAAATAAAATTTAGAATAAACGTCCAAAAACAATTTTCAACATGACATATTAATTTCTCTGGAAATAATACTTTAAGAATTAAAGTCTGTTCAGCCTTAAGAGATGTGAATGACTGGGGAGTAATTTCAATTGAAATCTAAATTCTAAACAACTGTGGGAAAGAATGTTTTTATAACCAAGGTTAAAAAAGTAAAGCAAAACTTGGATTTTACTTAATTATCTGAAACTATATTCTTATGTCACCACCACCAGAACTTACAGAGGCTCCTTTTCAGCAAAAATAATGGCAAAACTCATTAGTCATAGACTCATTTTGTCTCTAATATGTGTCCCACTAATATCCCTCTATTTTAAGGTTTTCCTGATTGGAATAATCAATCCCCTCTAGCACCTAGAAGGTAGGGAATTATCGCATATAACACCCACATTATCTACTACTCATTCAGACTTAACAGCAACAAAATGTAGCCGTTCAGACCAGGTCGTTCCAAAACATGCCTCATATTGGAATGTTAGTTATTTTGACTTAAAGTCACTTTAAAAGCAGCAGATCAAGCAGGACACTTTGGTCTTCCTTTTTTCTTCTGGAAAGGAGACAAAAATCGCAGGTGAAAGTAATCTTCTCTGTATCAGGAGGAAAGAAGACATTCTTATCACCAGAGATGGGAAGTTAAGGCTGAGAGAAATCGGTACCAAGGAGCTTGTTAAACCAATCCTCATCTTCCTCGTCACATTTCCACAAATCACTGTGCTAGCCCAAACCCCTTTGCCTTGTCACGTCTTCACAGTTTACTATCCTTTGTCCATCCCAAGCCATAAGCTCTAATTGCTTCTTTGGGTCTTCATTTTCCTGGGAAGGTGCCCATGTACATGTAAAAATAAAATATAGTCTTTTTATTAAATTTGTTTTTCTCTTCTTCAATTTTTGTTCAGAGCTGTAAGAGTTAACTTAGCATTTCAAAGGTCACACGAAGCTATCATCTTCCTGCAGGGAGGAGTTTGAAGTGACTGTGTAGGTGGGGAGGATAAGTGGAGAGGTTCTCCCCTCCTTTTTTCCTTGGACTCTGTGCTTGCGCACTTCCAAGCGCCTGGACTGTCGCTGGACTGTTTCTTCCTGTCCTTTCACATAGAACCATGGCTCCACATGTTACATTCATGGTACTTTTATTATCCATCTTGGAGTCCCACACCCTTTCCTGCCCTAGAACTAGGCACATAGATGCCTGTGTCCAAAAGATTGTTATTTGAATCCGTCCCATCCTGAAGTTTCCTGGCATAAAGGGATGCGTGTGTAGAGCTACCAGCCAGTTGATTAGTCGCTACGTCATGCCTGACTGTTTGCAACCCCATGGATTGTAGCTTGCCAGGCTCCTCCATCCATGGGATTTTTCAGGCAAGAATACTGGAGTGGCCTGCCATCTCCAGAGGATCTTCCTGACTCAGGGATCAACCCTGCATCTCCTGTATTGGCAGGTGGATTCTTTACCACTGAGCCACCTGGGAAGCTCTCCCTTGCCCGAAAGAGAGAGAGTAAAACCCAACAGCACCATTTAGACTGTTTGTCTCAATCCTACCTCCCAGTCCTTGGGGAGCAAATGTCTTTCAGTCCTTTCAACCTGTCGGCTACTGGTTTCTGTGACCTTCTTTCAAATCCTGTCAGCCTATGGGGATCTCCTCTGTCTCTCTCAGCAAATCATGTTTCAAACAGGAACCCATCCTTGTCAGCAAAACTGATATATTTTTACTCCCTATATTTCTTCATTGTCATCCAGAAAGCAACCATGAAGCTTCCAGAGGAGAGATCAGTCGTCATTTTCATTACTGACTATAGTGACTGCACCAGTTGCCTTCCTTCAGGTTACCAGATTCTGTGTTTCCCAAACTGCAGTTCTTGATGTTGCTAAACCTGGACTCGGGTCCACTCATCAAAAGTGCAGCAAAGCCAACCTACTGACAATGGGTTGTGTTGAAGAAAAGTATAGCTTATTTGTAGGGCACTATTAAGGCAGAAAGTGAAGAGGAACTAAAAAGCCTCTTGATGAAAGTGAAAGTGGAGAGTGAAAAAGTTGGCTTAAAGCTCAACATTTAGAAAACGAAGATCATGGCATCCGGTCCCATCACTTCATGGGAAATAGATGGGGAAACAGTGTCAGACTTTATTTTTGGGGGCTCCAAAATCACTGTAGATGGTGACTGCAGCCATGAAATTAAAAGACACTTACTCCTTGGAAGGAAAGTTATGACCAACCTAGATAGCATATTGAAAAACAGAGACATTACTTTGCCAACAAAGGTTTGTCTAGTCAAGGCTATGGTTTTTCCAGTGGTCATGTACGGATGTGAGAGTTGGACTGTGAAGAAAGCTGAGCGCCGAAAAATTGATGCTTTTGAACTGAGGTGTTGGAGAAGACTTTTGAGAGTCCCTTGGACTGCAAGGAGATCCAACCAGTCCATTCGAAAGATCAGTCCTGGGTGTTCTTTGGAAGGAATGATGCTAAAGCTGAAACTCCAGTACTTTGGCCACCTCATGCGAAGAGTTGACTCGTTGGAAAAGACTCTGATGCTGGGAGGGATTGGGGGCAGGAGGAGAAGGGGACAACAGAGGATGAGATGGCTGGATGGCATCACTGACTCGATGGACATGAGTTTGAATGAACTCTGGGAGTTGGTGATGGACAGGGAGGCCTGGTGTGCTGCAATTCATGGGGTCGCAAAGAGTCGGACACGACTGAGCAACTGAACTGAACTGAACTGAACTGAAGCAATGAAAATGGGCAGTTCATGCTCAAAAGACCCAAACTCCCCATAGTGGTTTTCAGGGGAGGGTTTTCAAAGGCAGTGTGAGGGGTTGCTGCGGGGTGCCTGATCACCTTGTGCTCGATTCTAGCATTAGTTGACATCAAGGTGAAATTTCTAGCATTGTCAGCCTTCTGGTTTTAACTGAACTAGGTCTACGTGATTTTGGTCAGCAGTTTTCATCTGGTGGGGATCTGGTTTCTGTGAAGACAACTTAGGAATGTGTGTCAGACCTTTATCTATATCTCTGAGGGAAGTGGGAGTTTGGTAACTCTGCCATGTGGCTGATTTATAGTCCCACTTGTTACCAGTTCCCCAGCCCAACAGCTAGTCTTTGTTTCTACATGTTTACATTCCTAATTATTGACTCTTGAACCAGCTTTTGAGACTCAGGGGAGGCCCTGAGACACTAAAGCAAAAGTTGTTTACTTCAAAAGATGGGGACATAGGGGACTGTATACAATTTGGTTCAGTTCATTTCAGTTCAGTCGCTCAGTCGTGTCCGACTCTTTGCGACCCCATGAATCGCAGCACGCCAGGCCTCTCTGTCCATCACCAACTCCCGGAGTTCACCCAGACTCACATCCATCGAGTTGGTGATGCCATCCAGCCATCTCATCCTCTGTCTTCCCCTTCTCATCCTGCCCCCAATCCCTCCCAGCATCAGAGTCTTTTCCAACGAGTCAACTCTTCGAATGAGGTGGCCAAAGTACCGGAGTTTCAGCTTTAGCATCAGTCCTTCCAAAGAAATCCCAGGGCTGATCTCCTTCAGAATGGACTGGTTGGATCTCCTTGCAGTCCAAGGGACTCTCAAGAGTCTTCTCCAACACCACAGTTCAAAAGCATCAATTCTTCGGCGCTCAGCCTTCTTCACAGTCCAACTCTCACATCCATACGTGACCACAGGAAAAACCATAGCCTTGACTAGACAAACCTTTGTTGGCAAAGTAATGTCTCTGCTTTTGAATATGCTATCTAGGTTGGTCATAACTTTCCTTCCAAGGAGTAAGCGTCTTTTAATTTCATGGCTGCAGTCACCATCTGCAGTGATTTTGGAGCCCAGAAAAATAAAGTCTGACACTATTTCCACTGTTTCTCCATCTATTTCCCAGGAGGTGATGGGACGGGGTGCCATGATCTTCGTTTTCTGAATGTTGAGCTTTAAGCCCACTTTTCACTCTCCACTTTCACTTTCATCAAGAGGCTATTTAGTTCCTCTTCACATTCTGCCATAAGGGTGGTGTCATCTGCATATCTGAGGTTATTGATATTTCTCCCGGCAATCTTGAATCCAGCTTGTGCTTCTTCCAGCCCAGCGTTTCTCACGATGTACTCTGCATATAAGTTAAATAAGCAGGGTGACAATATACAGCCTTGATGTACTCCTTCTCGTATTTGGAACCAGTCTGTGGTTCCATGTTCAGTTCTAACTATTGCTTCCTGACCTGCATACAGATTTCTCAAGAGGCAGATCAGGTGGTCTGGTATTCCCATCTCTTTCAGAATTTTCCACAGTTGATTGTGATACACACAGTCAAAGGCTTTGACCCCAAATAAACTCTTTCCTTATCTGCAGCTTCTTGCATTATTTTCTTTTGGTTGACAGTAGGAGTGTCTACTATGCACTTACCCTGTGATGCAGCAACTCCACTCCCGGATATTTACCCCAAGCTAGTGATCAAACCAGTACATACCTAGCAAAGCGTTTTGAACACCAGTATTTACTTAATATTGAACACAAAACAAAAAAGGCCTAATATAATCACTTGATATTTTAATCATTTTTCTACCATGTTAACCAACACGTGGACATTAGTGGAACCTAAATAAACATCTTACCCGCTACATATTATAGAGGGCTGCCACCAAGTGTCATGCCAACAAGTTTCCTTCAACTGGTTGAAGCCATATGTAACTAACTTTTAGTTATTTGAGTCAAATCCTTTAAAACCGGAGCTTTCCTGGTGGTCAGATGGTAAAGAATCTGCCTGCAATGCAAGAGACCTGGGTTCGATCCCTGGGTCAGGAAGATCCCCCCCTGGAGAAGGAAAGTGACATAATGTGAATGATTTGATGAATGTTGAAAGTGTTGGTCATTCAGTCATGTCCAACTCTTTGCAACCCTGTGGACTGTAGCCCACCAGGCTCCTCTGTCCATGGAATTCTCCAGGCAAGAATACTGGAGTGGGTAGCCATTCCCTTCTCCAGAGGATCTTGCCAACCCATCGATTGAACCCAGGTCTCCCACATTGCTGGCAGATTTTTTACTTTATATTGAATGGTAACTACAATTAAATCTGTATATACATTTCACTCACAATTGATCCATGTCTAATCATCATGATTAAAATTCAATTCTGACCAAAATTGCTAATAAATATAAACGGAAATAAAAAGGCATGCTGATATGCATATATGACTTTCTATTTGTATGATACACCACCGAGGAAACTAGAATACTCCTCAGATCTCTCCATGTCGTTATCTCTGCAGTGACTACCCTTTCGTTTCTCTGCCCTGCCCCACTCCACCACTGCCTCTTTTCTTCTGCCCACTTGTCTGTCTCCTACTCCCCTTAGGCTGTCCTCTTTCTTGTACTTTCCTAACCTTCCCCACCTTTCAATAAATATAATATATTTAATATCTCTAAAACACTAAACAAACCCACTTGTTGAAATTTAATGTTAACTCCTGTTAGTTCTGATCACCTATCTTCAAAGAAAGTCATTGAGCAAACTTTCATGTTTAGGAGAGTCTATTCCAAATTGCCGTTTATGTTCCAACCTAATCTGGGAGTGAACAAGATTACTGATTGAAATTTGTATTTTTACCTACAATCAAGGTAGTGATAATATTTCAACACAGATGACTTTATTTACTAGTACCAGATTCACAACTATTTTTGTGTGTGGATTTCTGTATTTAATTATAATCATATAATGTTTGCTTGAATTATGGTTACAGAACTAATTACAGCTATTACTGGCCATTAAATGAGGAAATGTGTTTGCAGCTCAAAAATTTGTCTTGTATTTCCTAGTGGAAAAGGGCATATACTGACAGTTATATAAAATTATAACTAATTCTAAGTGGATTCACATTATTACCCTGCATAATAAAACAATAAGCAAGTCTCTGCTTTATAGATTATGAATTGTTAAATATTTATATTATTTCTGCTTGCCTAAATTGCCAATATTTTTATATTTATGTTAAGTTTTGTAAGTAAAATTAATGTAAGATTTAAATAGTTATGAACAAAAGATGAATTACCATTTTTCTATTAAATTGCATTAATTCTTTCCATCATGAAGTAGTTTATTAAATTATCTCCTATTCACTTTCAGAATTGATGCATTTGTCAATTATCTAACAGGTTGTGTTAAAGGATAATTTCAGTAGAATATATTTTGAATTATTCTAAGTTGTGACTGACACAATTTAAACAATTAACACAGTCTAAATTATGACTAACAATTTTAAAGAAACTATTTCATGAGTTACCTAATCCTATGTCTAAATTTCACCTAACCCTTCCTATTAAAAATGAAGTTATAGTTTCAATAAATTTAATATTATTAATACATTATAGTCCCCCTTTTTCCTCTAAACATCATTTGAATATTTTTTCTACCATGAATTATTTTGTTTCCTTTAAAATTCTAAATAAATGTTGGATTTTTTTGTCAATATGGAAATATTTTAATTTCCTTATAATTCATACTAATTTACTTCATAATTTATTTTTTCTTTATATCATCTTTCTCTTTTGACATTTGTCTTTAAAATGTCTTTTTAAGCTGCCAGTCACTGATCTGAACCATTTCATTAGTTGATTTTGATGTTGTCCATGCTTATGAAATACTGCCAAGTAAATCCTTGAAAATTTTTCTTATCATTACTTGTCTTTTCTCTTACACTAAAAAAAAAAAAAATTGTGTACTATTTCCATGCAAGATATAAATTTCTGATATCTGACTTCTAAAGTCTATTATCTCCACTTCAAGAAGTGAAGAAACTTGAACAAATAGATTTCAGCTATTGTTCAAGGGTTTTATCCTTTTATCTTATATATATACACTACTGATATTCTTACTATTATTATTTAATATCTCTTTTTAAAACTTTGATGTATCCTTCAAGATTTAAGTAAATCTTGAAGGATATAAATAATGAACAATACAATTGAATTTGCCATGCTAAAACCCTTCACCTAGTTCTCACATTCACAATGTGTCACTTAGAAATTCTCCAGGAATCAAAAATTTAACCAGTGTTACTGAATGAACTTTCTATAATTGTGTGTGAAAATAGAGGAAATGTCTATTTCATAAAAACACTAATAACTTAACTATATTCATTTTACTGCCGTTCTCTGAATCAGAAACCCAATCCTGATATATAAGTAGAAGAAAAGTAGTTATCTGGAAGCTTCAAATTATTGAGATATATATATATATATATCCTCTACAGAGAAAAAACAAGAAACGCAAAAATTTTATTACTCGGATCCAGGTCTTTAATTTTGTTTTTTTGCAACATGAGAAACGCGAGAAGTCTGTAGGAAAACTGTGTTCTCTTAGACCATTTGGACAGGGCATGCATTCTTATTCATTAGGGTTACTAACAGAAAAAGGATTACTAGGAGGCATATCATTGTTAAACATATTATGAGAGACAGTTTAAACTCACTGGAGCTCATGACTAGATTAAAATGTTTTTAAAACTGCATGCATAGGACTAACAGACTGAAATGACTGACAAGAAAATTTTGGCTCAATATAAGCAAGAACCTTCTAGCATTTCGTGCTGCTGTCAGTGCAACGTGGTAGACTCAAGAAACACTGTGTTTCTGTTATTCAAATAAATCTAACAGAAGTGAAACACTACACGTGAGGGGTATATCCAGACCTGGTGTGTTAATTGGAGCCAGGAGAGTCACCCAGAGCCCAGACTGCTATATAGTAGTTTGGGTCCAAAACCACCTTACACAGACAACCAGAAAAATGACCTCCCATGGTTTCCCAGTCCAAGTTTCCTTCCCAGGAGTGATTGTAATGAAGTGAGTATGTGTGTACATTATTTATTTTTCCTGACTTCGACTGAAATCAGTAAAAAAAAAAAAAAAAGAACAAGAGGTTTGTGCCATACTCAGAAGCTGGTGAGCATACAACTTCTCACTCTGGGATATCATTCAAATCTCCAGTCTCATGACTTCATCTTTAGTTGATGGCGTACACCCATTCCAAACTCATTTCCAAACCTATCTCCAAGAAAGATAGGGCCACCTCTATTTGTAATTTACTTCATGTTCATGTGGTTTTCTCATTAAAATGTCTTCGCATAAGAAGACACACCTGTTGCCAGGGCAACCTAAAAGCACAATTTGTCTCCTTAAAACCTACGCTACCTGGACAAATTCCCTCTGTATTCTTGGTTGGCCTCACTTTTGTGCTATTAAAATGCAAGCATTCTGCAGTTTCCTCATTATTTTTCCTGTTTTTTCGCAGTCTTGTCGATCTATACTCTTTTCCTTTGATTCGCTGATATTTTATTTTTATTGACTAGTTTGAATGCATTTCCTCACCTTGAAAGCATGGTAGTTTTCCCATCTTTTGCATATGTCTGTGTCAAAATTTTTATCTTCATTAAAAAATAAAGAGGGATCAACTTTTGTATTTTAAAATCCTATAGTTAATAAAATCTTCAGTATATGTTAGTAAAATCTTCAAGGAATGGAGGTTAATACATTGCATTTTTGTACAAGCAGTGGAACCATGTATGAGTGTTACAACCACTTTTTAACTTGTGCTATTTTTATTTCATCACAGAATCTTATCTCCTTTAACTTGCTTAACATGCTCAAATCAACTGTAATCATTTATTTCCCTTTTGACATTAAAATTGAAATCCTGGCCCCTGGTAGCCCTCTCACAAACTAACCGCTTGTCTTTTTCCATACTACCTCAGATATTTCTGAAAGCATCTTGTGTTTCCTACTGTCTATGGGTCTCTCAAGGCAAGAATACAGAAGTGGTTTGCCATTCCCTTCTCCAGTGGACCATGTATTGTCAGAACTCTCCACCACAATCCATCCATCTTGGGTGGCCCTACACAACACAGCTCATAGTTTCATGCAGTTAGACAAGGCTGTGATCCATGTGATCAGTTTAGTTTGATGGACATGAGTTTGAGCAAGCTCTAGGAGTAGGTGATGGACAGGGAAGCCTGGGGTGCTGCAGTCCATGGGATCACAAAGAGTCAGACATGGCTGAGCAACTGAACTGACTGAACTGATCTTAGGGTTTGATAACATTTAAGATATGGCAAGCCTATTCTTATTTTTCCATTCCTAAGAGGTACAATCATCTATGTTTCAGGAAGTTCTGGATTACATTTAGAGGCAAATAATATCAGAAACAGTAATATTGACATTAAATCATACATTAGACTATTCCATGTGACTGCAAGAGGCAAGAAGTGACACCAGAGGACCCAAGAAGTGTCTGCTTGCTTCGTTAACACATACTGAACATTAAAAAGTATGTTCACAAATAACATAGTGAAGCATAATATTTTAGCTTATTCAAAATTATGAAAATGTTAAAAGGGCAAACAGATTACAAAAGAGAAACTTCATAATAGTGTTTTTCTTTGCATGTTGAAACAAATCATATGCAACAATAGAATTTTCTCAAAAAGAAGAGACAATTAGAAGCAATAGTTCTTGTCAATAAAATGTCCTGCCCTTTCCTCTAATATATTCAAGACTGAATAATGCATCTTAAGGAACTTTAAAGTTAGTTCTTTTCTATAATGATAGGACTTTTAAATTGGTAGCTTGGGAAAGAGGTCAGAGGACCTATTTTTTTCTTATGCATCTTAGCCAGTTAATTACTATAAAAAATCAGTAAATGAGGGAACCATTTCATATATGTTTATTTTGAATAATTAGAAGACATTTCCAAAATGAAGTTCTGATAGTATATCCTAGAGATATATTTCTTCCATAAAATGAAATTTTAAAAAATATTTCTTTTTCCTTGAAGTATGGCTTTGTGGATTTATGAAAAATATTGTTCTTTATTTTAACTGACTATGGAAATGATAGGGAAAGGCCAATCATTGCCAAATTTCATTTAGCCAGCAGTCATTCATATAATGCAGATATGTGTGATCAAGCCTCCTTAGAGAGCTTAATGTTGCATCAGAAGGCAAGAGTCAGCTCAGCTATGTTTCCAAGAGCTATCATTTTTCCTAATTATATCAGCTACAAGTGTGCTAAATTTATTCATAGATATATACTAAGCATCACATCAAAATCAAACTTCATTCATCACACCTATTCCTTACTTTTTAATTACTGAGAAGCTTATCAATGGGTAAGACATACCTTTGAGTTAGGATTTCTTAATCATTTTCCCCCCCTGAAGAAGTATAATGGCTTTGAACGAGGTTAGATGTGACAGGGATTTGAGTTTTCTTGAAGGACCAAAGTTTGAAAATAACAGTTAGTATAAAATCGTTAAGAATTTATGAAGAAATAAATATATAAAAACAAACTCAATTGATCTTTGACCATCAGGTGAGAAGGCAAGGTCTTGAATCAACTTTTTATTTAATTATACCTTGGCTGAATATTCTAGGTAGAAAGAACTTACCTTTTTCTTATACTAATTTGTAGAGACTAGATTAAAATGTTTTACATAGCCAAATTTTTTACTATTGTGTTCTATACTAATTTGACTAAGTATAGAGGAAATAGAAATGAGAATAGAAAATGAATTTTTTTCTAAGTGTTACATAGTTTAGGACTCAGAATAAGTCTCTTGGAAGAATGAAATTGAATGTATGAAGGAAATTAGCACCCTAAAAGTTTCTCAGGTTGAGTAACTCTATATACTGTTCATTCTGAACAATTCAGCAAACCACAGGGCTTTCTTATCTATATTTACCTGTACAGACTTTACCTTCACTGTGTATTTCTAATGCTATTTATAGTTTGAAGTTATTAGCAACTACTGTTGTCCATATTTTAAAATGTGTATTGTTTTCCTACAAACATTAATTTTTAATATAGTACAGAGAACTAAATGATTGTCGATGATGTTTACAATCAGATTTATGGAAAAGGCAATGTTTGTCAATGATGATAAGCTATGATGTTATAACATGGTGTTGGTAGACCACCACTGGAAAACTTTATTACAGTCCCACAATTAATGCCTTAGGGTTCACAGTATAACGCCAAGTGAGGCAAGTATATTTTCCTATTTTCCCAGAATAAATGTCTAAATCCACGTTATGTCAAGTAATATCAAATTCCAAAATCAAAAACTATCAGCTTCAGAGCCAACCACTTTGAAGAGAAGGTGGCTGAGATGCACTGTTTCAGCTCGGTTGGAACCATCCAGCACCCCAACCCTCCACCTCTCTACTTCCTCTAACTATATAAAAAGAAGGAAGGCTGGAAGTCATCTTTTAAAGGAATCAGGGGTGATGAAGCTGTTTTCCGTACTCCTCCAGTCAGTGAGGAGGAGTATTTCATTTATTTTGTCCCATCCTACAATGTTGAGGATGCCAGAACCTTTATTCTTTCCACTAAATTATGGCTGCTGATCATCTTTGGGGATATAAATATTACTTTCTCAAGGCCCTGTTTTCTGGAGACTGTTCTGTCTTACCCTTTCCTTATGTGTTCTTTCTCATACCCTTAAGACAGATATCTTGACTGATACGGGTGTTCTGTGGGCAGAACAAACTTCCTTATCTTCAAAGCCTTACTATACGACTCCCTTGTCCAAGAGGGAGATTCAATAAATATGTACTCAGCGTTTTCTCAGAGAGGTGCTCTTTTGCGAGCTCTCCCTGTTCTGTCTTTCATAATACTGTGTGGCTCTGAGAATTAATTCAATGTGACTCCACCACAGTCATCCACCTTGTGAAATTTTCTAAGCTACTGAACCAGCAGGGTACTTGGTTTTCTGGACTTAAAACTGGTAAGAGAAGAGAAGAGCAAGAGACAAGATGAGGAGAGACAACTGCAAGGGGACATGGCCTGTACTCCTACTGTGTGTGTGGCAAAGATACCTGTTTCCCACAGTTATACGGGGAGAAGGCAATGGCACCCCACTCCAGTGTTCTTGCCTGGAGAATCCCAGGGATGGGGGAGCCTGGTGGGCTGCCATCTATGGGGTCGCACAGAGTCGGACATGACTGAAGTGACTTGGCAGCAGCAGCAGGTTTGACACAGAGTTATTTTACCAGCACTCCCTAAGAGAAGTACAGTCTAGGATAGAACCCCCAACCACAAGAGGTAATGAAGCAAACTTCTCTTCGCTTTATTTACCTCTTTGGAATTCATTGGTTGTCCTGAATTTAATATTGGTGTATCTCAAATGGTAATTATCTCTTCAAATAGTTTCTTTACACCATCTTTATATTTTATTATTCTGGAACTATCATTAGGAGCATGTGGGAACACTTCCCTCTTTTCTCTCTTAAACATATTTTCATTTCCTTCTCTTTCTCTGCTGCACCCCAGGTAATTTCTTTGTCATTTAGTGATTTCTTTTTTCAACTGTGTAGTGTCGTATTTTACCCATCAATCAGGTTTTTAAATCTAATTTTATATTTTAATTTTTAGATCTTCTGTTTTGTTCTTTATTAACAGTAATTTGGTCTTTGTTTACATTTTTGATTCATTCTTTTTCTTTAAGGAATTAAAAAATACTCATTTATTTATATTTTTCTGATTATTACTATTAGGTAGTTAGAATAGGAAAAAGGAGTCCAAAATGGTGGTGGCTATAACCCAAAGAAGGAGAAAAGCCTGCAAAAATGAAGCAAAAGAAAATCCATGGACTGGAGTGAGAATTTCAGGTGAAACAAACACACCCCCTTCTTGGCTAGCCCAGTTTGTACAGGGCAGGCTCAGGGCAGGGGAGGAGACAAACATATATAAAAGGAAGAAGCCAAGATGGACTGAGGCCTCTACTTTGGGGTCAGCCTGCTCTCACGCCTCGAGGGTGTACTATACTTTGCTTGCTAAATAAAACTGAGCTGTAACCGAGCTGTAACACTGATCCACCATTTCAAATTTTTGCTGTGGTGAGACAGAACCAAGGAAATTACATGCTCCCCTGACATCTCAATATCTGCAGGCTTTGCGAGTATGGTTCATAACATTCTGTTTCTGCTAACCTTCAGTTCAGTTCAGTTCAGTTCAGTTGCTCAGTCACGTCTGACTCTTTGCGACTCCATGAATCGCAAACACCAGGCCTCCCTGTCCATCACCAACTCCCAGAGTTCACTCAGACTCACATCCATCGAGTCAGTGATGCCATCCAGCCATCTCATCCTCTGTCGTCCCCTTCTCCTCCTGCCCCCAATCCCTTCCAGCATCAGAGTCTTTTCCAATGAGTCAACTCTTCACATGAGGCGGCCAAAGTACTGGAGTTTCAGCTTTAGCATCATTCCTTCCAAAGAAATCCCAGGGCTGATCTCCTTCAGAATGGACTGTTTGGATCTCCTTGCAGTCCAAGGGACTCTCAAGAGTCTTCTCCAATGCCACAGTTCAAAAGCACCAATTCTGGTGCTCAGCCTTCTTCACAGTCCAACTCTCACATCCACACATGACCACTAGAAAAACCATAGCCTTGACTAGACGGACCTTTGTTGGCAAAGTAATGTCTCTGCTTTTGAATATGCTATCTAGGTTGGTCATAACTTTCCTTCCAAGGAGTAAGCGTCTTTTAATTTCATGGCTGCAGTCACCATCTGCAGTGATTTGGAGCCCAGAAAAATAAAGTCTGACACTGTTTCCACTGTTTCCCCATCTATTTCCCATGAAGTGATGGGACCAGATGCCATGATTTTAGTTTTCTGAATGTTGAGCTTTAAGCCAACTTTTTCACTCTCCTCTTTCACTTTCACCAAGAGGCTTTTTAGTTCCTCTTCACATTCTGCCATAAGGGTGGTGTCATCTGCATATCTGAGGTTATTGATATTTCTCCCAGCTAACGGCTTATTTCTTCATGTTTTGAATGACATTTTATTAGGAAGTGATATTCTTTGGAATTCAGAGAAATATTTGAAAAATGTAAGTTCTTCCCAAAGAATATTTGCATGTTCTTTTGCTGGGCTCTTGGGGTCACTACCAGTCCAGAATCACTTTGGCTTAATTATTGGCTTGGATTTTAAGTCACACAGTAGTATGAATATCCATGGTCTTGGGGTGATGTAGGGAAAAAGGAATCTTAGCTTGGTGTGTGAGAGTTAGGTAAAGGAGGTGGTTGAGGATATGGACTCAGGATCATTTGGTTTGCATATGAAAGGCATGCTCTCAGGTAGTTGTTTGCTGACTCTAGGAATTAGGGAGCCCTGGGCAGGGCAGTCTCTCCCAGATAAGGAAGACCCCAAAATATTAAAGTATCATAAAATAGTAAAAATCACAATACACAGGCTAGACTGGCAAATACTCTCAACATCTTCCTCTGAAGGGGGATTTCTCCTCAAGTTCAGTCACTAAAGGTGTTGTCCTCTGGGAAGTGGGGTCTCACATTTTTGAAGTTATCTCTGACCCAGCCTTCTATGACACTTAGACCCATGCTTTGCCTCCAGCCTCCCTGGGTGCCTGGAACTTTAATATCCAGGCCCAGGACTATTGACAATTGTTAGATTCTCTCTAGACAAACAGTGACTCCAGTGCTCATTTATTTTCTGGATTTGTGTTTTCTTGTCACTTCTGCTCTCTGATGGTTTTTCTTCATTTACTACCACAGTAACAATGATTTTTTAAAACTTTTCTTTTTTTAACACTTAACTAATTATTTCAGGCACCTGATGCTAGGAGTGTTTTTTATGCTCAACTAGTCAAACATTTTTTCTAAAATTAAAGTCTTAGATTTACACTGTAATGACTCTTTGCTTTCTGAAAATTATTCTTAGCAAATTCTATTAAAAGCAAAGGCAAAAAACCCTAAAATAGTATCTAATGAAATTTTAATCTTGAAATTTTTTAGGGCTTTCAAACAATTTTATGCATTTTGAACAATTGCCACCAGCATATAAGCTACTTAGAAACTTTGTTTTGTAATTACTGTTTTCTCTAAGAAATTTAAAACTTTTCCTGTAGTTATATATATTGCAATCTGAAATCTAATTTTAAAATGTGAGAACATCTGTCTTCCTTTTTCAATATCGGAACTGTTTTTTTAGGGATGTAAATATTTTTAATATTTTCTCATTCAGTGATCTTAGAATATAGAAGCCATTGCCCCTATCTGCTGAATACTCAATATCCTCTAAATGGGTGGTAAGAAAACATTTCAAAGCCAAACAAAGAAAACTCAATATGTAGTAGACAAGAATATAAATGTGTAGTTCCTAAATTATATTCAGAAAATAAAATTTGAATTGCATGTATATTATCTGCAATTTAAATATCAATTTTGTCACTTTGTTTTAATTTTCAAGTTCTGATAATACCAAAAAAAAAAACAAAATTGATAATACAGCTCAATTATTATAAAAACAACTATTATTGATTATTCAATAGAGCAGTTTGAGTTTAATTTGTAGCCTCTCTGTTTAATTTTTTTTTTTTTAATTTATTTAGCTGCACCAGGTCCTGATTGCAGCACAAGGGATCTGATCTTGGTCCTCCTTGCAGCACATGGGACCTTTTTTAGTTGTGGCATGTGAACTCTTAGTTGCAACACGTGGTATCTAGTTCCCTGTGAAAGTGAAGAAAGTGAAGGTGTTAATCGCTCAGTCATGTCCAGCTCTTTGCAACCCCATGGACTGTAGCCTGCGAGGTTCCTCTGTCCATGGAATTCTCCAGGCAAGAATACTGGAGTGATTGCCATTCCCTTCTCTGGGGGATCTTCCTGACTCAGGGATCAAACCTAGGTCTCCTGCATTGCAGGAAGATTCTTTACTGTCAAACTTGGGCCCCCTGCATTGGAAACAAGGAGTCTTAGCCACTGGATCACCAGAGAAATCCCTCATTTTTTATTATAATTAAACTAGCTAGATGCTCATAAGAGTCAATGTGTTTTATGTTACCAACTAATATTGGGAATTCAAACAACTATTGTCACTAATTAATCATTATTTTAATTTTCTTAGGAATCAAGCCAGATTTGAGAACTATTGATCAGGAAGTTCGGGAAAGACCTGTTTAGCAAAAGGAATATGGACAAATATGTTTTGCATGTATTGACTATTCCAAAGTTATCTGCCAGTTAAGTTATCTACCTTGCAAGAAGCTTTCTAATATTTATGTCAAGATTAGCAGACAGAGGAAAGATGAAGGAAAAGTTCTGAATAAATAAATTTTCCTTTCATGAGAATTGGCTCAATCTCAATAACAAAGAAATACCATTTAAAACAAGGTATTTTTCAACTAACAGATTACCAAAGAAAACAGTGTATATTACCCGGGTTAGCCAAGGGGGAAGTGAAATCAATGTTTTATGCACTGCTAATTTATATATAAATTGCTATCAGCCACAGGAGGAAAAATTGACACTATGTATTATTTAAAAAATTTTTAATGTGTACATAATCAACTAAACCTTCAGTACTCTTCCTAAGAAGTAAAAATGTATGTTAAAGATGTAGATACACAAATGTTTATCACAGTTTTGTTCACGATTCTGAATGTTTCTAACAAGAGTGAGGCTCTATACTAAAAATATAGGCTAAATAATTTGCATAGCTCTGCTCTTTCAGGAAGGACACACCTTCTGATGACTTAACTTGGGAGGTTACCTCTAACCACACACCTCTCCTCTCTAAGGACTCCTCCTGCCAGCCTGCCTACAGCGTGGCTGAGTTTTCTGCCTGAACGAAAAATGACTTCTTTGGTCCATCACCTCAATATTGACTTAAAACTTACTATTAATAACTTGTATGATGTTTACTCCTGATTTTTATTCTAATTTATTTTATTTTTGTATTTTAGATTTTCTGTTTCTTATTTTTTGACTTAAAAACTTATTCCTACATTTTTAATGTAATGTAACTTCATTTTGTAGTCTTAAAACTTTTAGTCTTAATAATCTTTTTCTTAACTTTTTACTGTTTAGACCTAGCCTCTTTGACATCTATTTATTTTCAACTTTCATTTTCTTAATTTAATTGCTTTTTTCATATTTTAAAAATTATATTTGTCTTTATAAATTTTTTTACCTTAAATTAAACCTTATTTCTACTTTTTTGTTTTAGACCTCACCTATTTAAATGTCTGTTTCTTCACTTATGATTTCACTTTAATTTTTTTTTCTATTCTGTTAAACAATATCATTCCATGGTTCATGGTCATGAGGAGAGTCCTGGTCCTGCCCACAGATGACTCCTCAGCCCATCTGCGTGTATAGGTAGGGTGGCTCTCTGTTCTCACACAGTCCTTGCTGAACTCAACTTGAACAAGAGAATGTCATTTCTCCTTGCCAGCTCCACTGAAACTTAACTGGCAATAAACTTGAAATGTAACTGGCAGTGTGTTGTAAAGGCAATCCAGTTCTTAACAAAGACTCATTCATTTGAAAGAAACATGGTTGATTAAAGATTGCATAAAAGTTGTGTAATCCTTCCATGTCTCTCTAGGTGCTTCCATCCAAAAGTTGGTGCC
Source organism: Bison bison bison (assembly GCF_000754665.1). Lineage (NCBI taxonomy): Eukaryota > Metazoa > Chordata > Mammalia > Artiodactyla > Bovidae > Bison > Bison bison. The sequence continues at coordinate 3,123,132 of NW_011494961.1, forward strand.
TGAATTTTAGTGTTCCAGTCCCATCTAGATTGATCACACAAAATCACACTTTGGTGTGCTCTCATTGGCCTATTTTGAAGAATTGCATAATAAATTGCCCTATGAAAGTGTTAATGCATCTACTGTGGAGAAGTTCCTGGAAGCACAGGGCTTCTGGGGCCACTGGGTTTTTTTTGGTATGGCTATTGATACGGTCAGCTTTATCTTATTGACTCTCTAAATTATGTAAACCATTGTTTTTTCATTGGCTGCTAGAGAACACAGAGTCAAAATCATGGCCCATATCCAACAAGCACCCAGTATCTCTTGGCAAACATTTTACTACTCCCCATTTCATTTCTCTCATTTCAATATTCCCTTTGTGGTGGTTTTCTTAGTTATATATTTTTATTTTATCCAGATACATTATATGCATTGTGATACTCCACTATAAAAAATTTAGAAAACAGTAATACTCTGAAAAAGAGAAACACAAAGAAAAGGTCAACATTATAACCCAATTTTGCACATTAAAAAACCAGGACAATGTGATAATTATAGGCACCCAGTTATTAGCAGAACAGAAACTGAAACATCCGCCTTTAAGTTATAAAATAACTTAAAATTCAAAGCCATCAGATTCTGTTGCTATGTTACAACTGCCAGATTTCCATCAACAGTGGGGATTAAGCACCAGTCAGAAATAATCAAATTCCTTGTGCTGTTTTCTCTACTTTATTTTGAGTAATATTAAAGTTCCAGAAATATATCAACCCAGAAAAATCCAGTGAGTATAAGTAACAGAAACTGTTAGCTCCCTGCTCTTTGCCATATGCTCAGAAAAATCTTAGGCAAGTTCAACTAGATGTTTTCTGAATAACCATCTAGAAATACTACAGTTTTATTGGGTGGGGTATTGTGATAATTTTAAACTATACACATTTAGTCGAGAATATATAGAAGAGCATAAGGTAAAGATTCATTTTGCAATTTAATATTAAACAAAATATTTAAATAATACCGATGAATATTTCAGGTAGTTAATAAATATTTCCAAGCTGCAAAACTTTGAAACTCAACCACTTTTCAATGGAGTTTTATATTTGCTTTGGAGTTCAATACTGTATTCAGTTCAGTTCAATTCAGTTCAGTCTCTCAGTTGTGTCTGACTATTTGTGACCCCAAGGACTGCAGCACACCAGGCTTCCCTGTCTATCACCAACTCCTGGAGACTGCTCAAACTCACGTCCATCAAGTTGGTGATGCCATCCAGCCATCTTATCCTCTGTCGTCCCCTTCTCCTCCTGCCTTCAATCTTCCCCAGCATCAGGGTCTTTTCCAATGAGTCAGCTCTTCTCATCAGGTGGCCAAAATATTGGAGTTTCAGCTTCAGCATCAGGCCTTCCAATGAATATTCAGGACTGATTTCCTTTTGGATCTCCTTGCAGTCCAAGGAACTCTCAAGAGTCTTCTCCAACACCACAGTTTAAAAGCACCAATTCTTCAGCGATCAGCTTTCTTTTAGTGCAAATCTAACATCCATACATGACTATTGGAAAAACCATAGCTTTGACTAGAGAGACCTTTGTCAGCAAAGTAATATCTCTGCTTATTTTTTAATTTATTTTTTATTGAAGGTAATTGCTTTACAGAATTTTGCTGTTTTCTGTCAAATCTCAACATGAATCAGCCATGTGTATACATATAGCCCCTCCCTTTTGATCCTTCCTCCCATCTGCCTCCCCATCCCATCCCTCTAGGTTGATACAGAACCCCTGTTTGAGTTTCCTGAGCCATACAGCAAATTCCCATTGGCCATCTAGTTTACATATGGTAATGTAAGTTTCCATGTTACTCTCTCCATACAGCTCACCCTCTCCTCCCCTCCCCCTATGTCCATAAGTCTGTTCTCTATGTCCATTTCTCCATTGCTGCCCTGTAAATAAATTCTTCAGTACCATAGCTCTATATTCCATATATACATGTTAGATATAATATTTATCTTTATCTTTCTGACTTACTTCACTCTGTATAATAGGTTCTAGGTTCATCCACCTCAGTGGAACTGACTTGAATGTGTTCCTTTTTATGGCTGAATAATATTCCATTGTATATATATACCACTACCTCTTTATCCATTCATCTGTCAATGGACATCTAGGTTGCTTCCATGTTCTAGCTATTGTAAACAGTGCTGCAATGAACAATGGGATACATGTGACTTTTTCAATTTTGGTTTCCTCAGGTATATTCCTAGGAGTGGGATTCCTGGGTCATGTGATGCTTTTATTCCTAGTTTTTTAAGGAATCTTCCACAGTGGCTGTATCAGTTTACATTCACAGCAGTACAAGAGTGTTCCCTTTTCTCAACACTCTCCCCAGCATTTATTGTTTGTAGACTTTTTGATAAAGGCCATTATGACTGGTGTGAAGTGTTATCTCATTGTACTTTTGATTTCCATTTCTTCAATGAAGAGCATCTTTTCATATGTTTGTTAGCCATCTGTATGTCTTCTTTGGAGAAATGTCTGTTTAGGTCTTTTTCCCACTTTTTGATTGGGTTTTTTGTTTTTCTGACATTGAATTATATGAGCTGCTTGTATATTTTGGAAATTAATCCTTTGTCAGTTGTTTCATTTGCTATTACTTTCTCCCATTCTGAGGGCTGTCTTTTCACCTTACTTATAGTTCCCTTTGCTGTGCAAAAGCTTTTAAGTTTAATCAGGCCCCACTTGTTTACTTTTGTTTTTATTTGTGTTACTCTAGGAGGTGGATCACAGAGGATCTTGCTTTGCTTTATGTCATCGAGTGTTCTGCCTATGTTTTCCTCTAAGAGTTTTATAGTTTCTGGTCTTACATTTAGGTCTTCAATCCATTTTGAGTTTATCGTTGTGTATGGTGTTAGCAAGTGTTCTAATTTCATTCTTTTACATCTAGCTGTCCAGTTTTTCCAGCACCATTTATTGAAGAGTCTGTTTTTGCCCCATTGTATATTCTTGCCTCCTTTGTCAAAAACGAGGTACCCATAGGTGCACGGGTCTATTTCTGGGCTTTCTACCTTGTTCCATTAGTCTGTATTTCTGTTTTTATGCCACTACCATACGGTCTTGATGGATGTAGCTTTATAGGATAATCTGAAGTCAGGAAGGTTGGTTGCTCCAGCTGCATTCTTCTCTCTCAGGATTGTTTTGGCTGTTCAGGGTCTTTTGTGTTTCCCTATGAATTGTGAATTTTTTTCTTCTAGTTCTGTGAAAAATGCCATTGGTAATTTGATAGGGATCACACTGAACCTGTATATTGCATTTGGTAGTATAGTCATTTTCACAATATTGATTCTCCCTACCCAGGAACATGGAATATCTCTCAATCTGTTTATGTCATCTTTGATTTCTTTCATTAGTGTCTTATAATTTTCTGTGTACAGTTCTTTTGTCTCCTTAGGTAAGTTTATTCCTAGATGTTTAATTCTATTTTTTGCAATGGTGAATGGGATTGATTCCTTAATTTCTCTTTCTGATATTTCATTGTTAGTATATAGAAATGCAAGTGATTTCTGTGTACTGATTTTGTATCCAGCAACTTTGCTAAATTCACTGATTAGCTCTAGTAATTTTCCGATACTGTCTTTAGGGTTTTCTATGCATAGTATCATATCATCTGCAAACAGTGAGAGCTTTACTTCTTCTTTTCCAATCTGGATTCCTTTTATTTCTTTTTTCTTCTCTGATTGCTGTAACTAGGACTCCCAGAACTATGTTGAATAACAGTGGTGAAAGTGGACACCCTTGTCTTGTTCCTGATCTTAGGGGGAATGCTTTCAATTTTTCACCATTGAGAATAATGTTTGCTGTAGGCTTATCATATATGGCCTTTACTACGTTGAGGTAGGTTCCTTCTATGCCCATTTTTTGAAGAATTTTAATCATAAATGGGTACTGAATTATGTCAAAGGCTTTTTCTGCATCTATTGAGATGAACATAAGGTTTTTATCTTTCAATTTGTTAATATGGTATATCACCTTGATTGATCTGTATATATTGAAGAATCCTTGCATCCCTGGAATAACCCCAACATGATTATGAGGTATGAGCTTTTGGATGTGTTGCTGAACTCTGTTTGCTTAAATATTGTTGAGGCTTTTTGCATCTATGCTCATCAGTGATATTGACCCATAAAATTCTTTTTTGTGTTGTCTTTGTCTGGATTGGTATCAGGGTGATGGTGGCCTTGTAGAATGAGTTTGGAAGTGTTCCTTCCTCTACAATCTTTTGAAAGAGTTTTAGAAGGATGGGCCTTAGCTCTTTTCTAAATGTTTGCTAGAATTCTCCTGTGAAGTCATCTGGTCCTGGGCTTTTGTTTTTTTAGGAGATTTTTTATCACAACTTCAATTTCAGTCCTTGTAATTGGGTTGCTCATAATTTCTGTTTCTTCCTCGTTCAGTCTTGGAAGAGTGAACTTTTCTAAGAATCTGCCATTTCTTCCAGGTTATCCATTTTATTCCCATGTAGTTGTTCATGATAGTCTCTTATATTCCTTTGTATTTCTGCATTGTCTGCTTAACCTCCCGTTTTTCATTTCTAATTTTGTTGATTTGAATCTTCTCTCTTTTCTTCTTGATGAGTCTGGCGAAAGGTTTGTCAATTTTGTTTATCTTCTCAGAGAATCAGCTTTTAGTTTTATTAATCTTTACTATTGTTTATTTCATTTGTTTTTCATTTATTTCTGCTCAGATCTTTATGATTTCTTTCCTTCTACTAATTTTGGGGCTTTTTTATTCTTCTTTTTCTAGTTGTTTTAGGTGTAAAGTTAGGTTGTCTATTCGATGTTCTTGTTTCTTGAGGTAGGGTTGTATTGCTACAAACTTTCCTGTTAGAACTGCCTTTGCTGCATCCCATAGGTTTTGAGTTGTCCTGTTTTCATTGTCATTTTTTTCTAGAAATTTTTTGATTTCCCTTTTGATTTCTTCAGTAACCTGTCCTGTTGGTTATTTAGAAATGTATTGTTTAATCTCCATGTGTTTGTGTTTCTTACACTTTTTTTTCTTCTAATTGATATCAGTCTCATAGCATTGTGGTTGGAGAAGATATTTGATATGATTTGAATTTTCTTAAATTTATGGAAGTTTGATTTATGACCCAAGATGTGGTCTCTCCTGGAGAATGTTCTTCTGCATTTGGATGGAATGTCCTGAAGATATCAATGAGATCCATCTCATCTAATGTATCATTTAAGATTTGTGTTTCCTTATTAATTTTGTTTTGATTATCTGTCCCTTGGTTTGAGTGGGGTGTTAAAGTCCCCTACTATTATTGTGTTACTGTCAATTTCTCCTTTTGCGTCTGTTAGTGTTTGTCTTATGTATTGAGGTGCTCCTTTGTTGGGTGCATAGATATTTACAATTGTTTTGTCTTCCTCTTGGATTGATCGCTTGATTATCATGTAGTGTCCTTCCTTATCACTTGTAATCTTCTTTATTTTAAGATCTATTTTGTCTGATATGAGGATTGCTACTCCAGCTTTCTTTTGCTTCCCATTTACATATAGTATATTTTTCCATCCTCTCACTTTCAGTCTATATGTGTCTTGAGGTCTAAAGTGGGTTTCATGTAGACAGCATATACATGGGTCTTGTTTTTTTATCCGTTCAACCAGTCTGAGTCTTTTGGTTGGAGCATTTAATCCATTTACATTTAAAGTAAGTATTGATATATATGTTCCTACTGCCATTTTCTTAATTGTTTGAGTTTGGTTTTGTAGATCTTTTTTCTTCTTTTGTATTTCTTGACTATATAAGTCCCTTTAACATTTGTTGTACAGATGATTTGCTGGTACTGAATTTTCTTAACTTTTGCTTGTCTGAAAAGCTTTTTATTTCTCCATTAATTTTGAATGAGATCCTTGCTGAGTACAATAATATTGATTGTAGATTTCTCCCTTTCAGTACTTAAAATACATCCTGCCATTCACTTCTGGCCTGCAGAGTTTCTGCTGAAAGATCAGCTGTTGAGCTAATGGGATTTTGGTTGTATGTGACTTATTGCTTCTTCCTTGCTGCTTTTAATATAATCTCTTTGTATTTAGTCTTTGTTAGGTTTGATTAGTATGTGTCTTGGCTTGTTTCTCCTTGGGTTTACCCTGTATGTTACTCTTTGTGCCCCTTGCACTTGATTGGCTGTTTCCTTTTCCATGTTAGGAAAATTTTCAACTATAATCTCTTCAAAAATTTTCTCATACCCTTTCTTTTTCTCTTCTTTTTCTGGGACCCCTATAATTCAAATGTTGGTATGTTTGATATTGTCCCAGAGGTCTCTGAGACTATCCTCAGTTCTTATCATTCTTTTTACTTTATTCTGCTCTTCAGAAGTTATTTCTACCATTTTATCTTCCAGCTTAATGATTCGTTCTTCTGCTTCAGATATTCTGCTATTGATTCCTTCTAGAGTATCTTTAATTTTAGTAATTGTGTTGTTTGTCTCTGTATGTTTATTCTGTAATTCTTCTAGGTCTTTGTTAATTGATTCTTAAATTTTCTTCATTTTGTTTTCAAGGTTTTTGATCATCTTTACTATCATTATTCTGAATTCTTTTTCAGGTAGTTTGCCTATTTCCTCTTCATTTATTTGGACTTCTGTGTTTCTAGTTTGTTCCTTCATTTGTGTAGTATTTCTCTGCCTTTTTTTTTTTTTTAACTTACTGTGTTTGAAGTCTCCTTTTCCCAGTCTTCAAGGTTGAAATCTTTCTTCCTTTTTGTTTCTGCCCTCCTAAGGTTGGTCCAGTGGTTTGTGTAAGCTTCATATAGGGTGAGATTGTGCTGAGTTTTTGTTTGTTTGTTTTTCCTCTGATGGGCAAGGCTGAGGTGGTAATCCTGTCTGCTGAAGATTGGGTTTGTATTTTTGTTTTGTTTGTTGTTTAGATGAGGTGTTCTGCACAGGGTGCTAGTGGTGGTTGGGTGATTCCTGGTCTTGTATTCAAGTATTTTCCTTTGTGTGAGTTCTCACTATTTGATACAACCTAGGCGATGGCACCCCACTCCAGTACTCTTGCCTGGAAAATCCCATGGATGGAGGAGCCTGGTAGGCTGCAGTCTGTGGGGTCGCGAAGAGTCAGACACGACTGAGCAACTTCCCTTTCACTTTTCACTTTCATACATTGGAGAAGGAAATGGCAACCCAGTCCAGTGTTCTTGCCTGGAGAATCCCAGGGACGGGGGAGCCTGGTGGGCTGCCGTCTAGGGGTCACACAGAGTCAGACACGACTGAAGTGACTTAGTAGTAGTAGTAGTAGTAGGGTTAGTTCTCTGGTAATCTAGGGTCTTGGAGTCAGTGCTCCCACTCCAAAGGCTCAGAGCTTGATCCCTGGTCAGGAACAAACATTACACAAGTGGTTTGTTATGGCATTAAGTGAGATTAAAATGAATATCCAAAAATGAGAAACCAAAGATGAACCCCAGACAAATGGAAACTACAAAATCAGGCAAATATTAACTAAAATCATGGAATCTACACATATACATATACACCCATGAGCAAAGTCAAAACAGTCCAACAAAAATAAAGTGCAGTAGATTGACCCAGGGAACAAAGGAAATCAAAAATTATATTTACCAGCTAAGAACAAAACTGACTAAAGCAGTCAAACTGGAAAACAAAACTAAACCTAGGTGCCAAGTGGGGAATAAAGTAATGAAAACAAAACCAACAAATATGTTGAGAGGGAAGGAAAGAAAGAAAAGAAAGAATACATATGCAAAGTTAAATAGAGGTAGATGAAGAAGATTTATATGCATTAGAGATTAACTGTAAGGGGAAATGAACAGTAGGAAGAGCAAACAAAGGAATAAATGTAGAAAAAATATAGTAGGTTTTAAAAAATTAAACATTAAATTTATTTTTTAAAAAAAGAGAGAAAAGAGGAAAAAATGGAAAAAGAAAGAAAAAAGGAAAACTCCACAGAACTGCAAGAGGCCAACATAGAGACAGAGGTTTATAACAATAAAAAGTGTGACTGAATATACACATATACATATACACCCAAAAGCAAAATCAAAACAGTCCAACAAAAATAAAGTACAATAGATTGATCTGGCGAATGAAGGAAACCAAAAATTATATCTACCACAACAAAACTAACTAAAGCACAAACTGGAAAACAAAACTAAAGTAAGGTGCCAATTGGGGAATAAAACAATGAAAATAAAACTAACAAATATGTTGAGATGAAAGGAAAGAAACAATAGATATGCAAAGTCAAATTGAGGTAGATGAAGAAGATTTATATATACATTATAGATTAACTGCAAGGGGAAAAGAACAGTAGGAAAAGCAAACAAAGGAATAAATGTAGAAAAATAATAATAGATTTTAAAATTTTTTAAAAGAAAAAAAAAACTCCATAGAACTACAAAAGCCCAACTTAGAGGTAGAGGTTTACAATAACAATAAAGAATGTGACTGAGGAAAAAAAAAAAGCTCAAAAGCTTAATTAGATTTCATAGTGGGCCTTAGGAAGCATCACTACAAACAAAGCTAGTAGAGGTGATGGAATTCCAGTGGAGCTATGTCAAATCCTGAAAGATGATGCTGTGAAAGTGCTGCACTCAATATGCCAGCAAATTTGGAAAACTCAGCAGTGGCCACAGGACTGGAAAAGGTCAGTTTTCATTCTAATCCCAAAGAAAGACAATGCCAAAGAATGCTCAAACTACCACACAATTGCACTTATCTCACATGCTACCAAAGTAATGCTCAAAATTCTCCAAGCCAGGCTTCAACAGTATGTGAACTGTGAACTTCCAGATATTCAAGCTGGTTTTAGAAAAGGCAGAGGAACCAGAGATCAAATTGCCAACACCCACTGGATCATCAAAAAAGCAAGAGAGTATCAGAAAAACACCTACCTCTGCTTTATTGACTATGCCAAAGCCTTTAACTCTGTGGATTACAACAAACTGTGGAAAATACCAGACTACCTTACCTGCCTCCTGTGAAATCTATATGCAGGTCAAGAAGCAACAGAACTGGACATGGAACAACAGACTGGTTCCAAATCGGGAAAGAAGTATGTCAAAGCTGTGTATCGTCACCCTGCTTATTTAACTTATATGAAGAGAACATCATGCGAGATGCCTGGCTGAATGAAGCACAAGCTGGAATCAAGGTTTCCCAGAAAAATATCAGTAATCTCAGATATGCAGATATGCAGACACCACCCTTAGGGCAGAAAATGAAGAACTAACGAGCCTCTTGATGAAAGTGAAAGAGAAGAGTGAAAAAGTTGGCTTAAAACTCAGCATTTAGAAAACTAATATCATGGCATCAGGTCCCATCCCTTCATGGCAAATAGATGGGAAAACAGTGGAAACAGTGACAGGGTCGGGGGGGGGGCCTCCAAAACCACTGCAGATGGTGACTGCAGCCATGAGATTAAAAGACACTTGCTCCTTGGAAGAAAAGTTATGACCAACCTAGACAGCATATTAAAAAGCAGAAACACTACTTTTCCAACAAAGGTCTGTCTAATCAAAGCTATGGTTTTTCCAGTACTCATGTATGGATGTTAGAGTTGGACTATAAAGAAAGCTGAGTGCTGAAGAATGAATGCTTTTGAACTGTGGTGTTGGAGAAGACTCAAGCGTCCCTTGGACTGCAAGGAGATCCAACCAGTCCATCCTAAAGGAAATAAGTCCTGAATATTCATTGGAAGGCCTGATGCTGCAGCTGAAACTCCAATACTTTGGCCACCTGATGCAAAGAACTGACTCATTTGAAAAGACCCTGATGCTGGGAAAGATGAAAGGTGGGAGGAAAAAGGGATGACAGAGGATGAGATGATTGGATGGCATCACTGACTCAATGGACATGAGTTTGAGTGAACTCCAGGGGTTGGTGATGGACAGGGAGGCCTGGTGTGCTGCAGTCCATGGGATCACAAAGAGTTAGACCTGACTGAGCAACTGAACTGACTGCCAATAAAATCAACAACTACAACAAGGGGGTGGGGGTGGGGGAGGAGAGAAGAAAAGAAAAAAAATACAAAAGAGTCTACGGAACAAGTGAAAACATAAGAATAATAAATGTTTATCTTGAGTCACTGCTGTCAGAGTCCTTTCCCTCACTGGGAGTCACAGTCCACCTCACCTCCCTAGGATGCCCTCCAACACTGTCCTGGTCTCTGGACCTGCTGTGGGGGCAGCTCAGATTCTAATCTGGTCCTACTCTTGTGTGTTCTTGCCTCCAACATCCACAGCTATCAGAATTACTGCATTTTCTTCTGTGGGAGCTCTCAGTGACCTTTTATATATTCCATAGACAGAGTCTGCCTAGTTGATCATGTTGATTTAATCTTCAGCTTGTACAGCTGGTGGGAAGGTTTTGGGTCTTAGTCACACTGCCCCTGGGTTTCCATTGTGGTTTTATTTCCACCTCTGCATGTAGGTCGTTCACTGGGGTTTGCTACTCAGGATGCCCTGGAGGGCTTGGGTTTGCCCCTGTGAGGGCCAGGTGTGGAGGTGGTGCAGCTGCTTGGGTTGCAGGAGTTCTGGCAGCACCAGGTACTCAGGGGAGTTGGTGGCTAGGGCAGCAGGAAATACAGTGCTCTAGAAGGGTATGGCAAGCAGTATTGGCCAATGCGCTCCAGTATTCTTGCCTGGAGAATCCCCTTTGCTGACAGAAGCCTACAAGGTCACAAAGAGTCAGACACTACAGAAGCAACCCTACATGCGTAGATGCAAGAATTTTTTTTTTCCTGTGGCAGCTCTGCCCCAGTGAGAGTTGAGCGTGAAGGTGGCACAGCTGCTTGGCTTGCAGGGACTCTGGAGGCACCAAGTTTGCAGCAACACAGACTGCCTCCACCACAGGAGTTATGGCCCTATCAGAGTCTTTTTTCGAGCCTCTTTGTAGCTGGCGATCAGAAGGCCTCTTTGGCCAGTCTTTCTCTGTAGCTCCACTCGTTCAGGCACTTAGAGTGCTCCCTTACCCGGGGTCCTTCTCTGTTGTTTGGTGCATCAGGCACATACAGGGCCCCCCGTGGCTGGGGTCCTACTCTGTAGATCTGCATGTCAGGCATTTAAAGCGGCACCCTGGGTGGGGTCCTATTCTGTAGGTATTTGATGGTCTGGTCTCTCTTTTGTTCAGCTGCGGATGCTGGCATGTGGGGAGAGAGAGGCTATAGTGATGGCTCCACCCGCTTTGCGTGACTTAGCAGTATCACCTTGCTTCCATGGCTGCCTGGCTTTCCTCCCCTGGCATTCCCACCACAATCTCCTCGCTTGCATTGCGTGGATCCGTTTCTCCACAGTCAATAGCAGCCCTTGCCCTGGGATTGCCCCACAATCCCTAAACTCCCTGCGTCGCTGTCCAGAGTATGTATGGCTGTGGTAAGGACTGTCTGATTCTCATTCCATTTAGGCTATCTGTCACAGATCAGCTGTTTCACTCTCAGCCTTAAGTGCTTCTCCTCTGACTCAGACAACTGCCCCGCTGTGGGGATCGGCCCCTGCTTCAGCTCCCCCACCCGCTGAGGGCAGGCCCAGTCCTACTAACACTCCTGCTTTTCCCCCTAGTGCCTTTGTCCTACCCAGTTTCGCCTGGGTCTATATATTCTTTTCCGCTGGTCAGGTACTCCTGTCCGCTCTCAGCTGGTGTTCTGCATGCACTTCTGTGTCTGAAGGTGTATTCCCGATGTATCCATGGAGACAGATGTACTCCACGTCCACCTACTCCTCCGCCATTTTGTTCTCTTGTGTCTTTGTATTTTAATATGCTGTCTAGGTTGGTCATAGCTTTTCTTTCAAGGAGCAAGAGTCTTTTAATTTCATGGCTGCAGTCACCATCTGCAGTGATTTTGGAACCCAAAAAATAAAGTCTCTCACTGTTTCCATTGTTTTCCCATCTATTTGCCATGAAGTGATGGGATCAGGTGCCATGATCTTAGTTTTCTGAATGTTGAGTTTTAAGCCACCTTTTTCACTCTCCTCTTTCACTTTCATCAAGAGGCTCTTTAGTTCTTCTCTTTCTGCCCTAAGGGTGGTGTCATCTGCATATCTAAGGTTATTAATGTTTCTCCCGGGAATCTTGATGCCAGTTTGTGTTTCATCTACCCCAGCATTTTGCATGATGTTCTCTGCATATAATTTAAATAAGCAGGGTGACAGTATACAGCCTTGACATATTCCTTTCCCAATTTGGAACCAGTCTGTTATTCCATATCCAGTTCTAACTGTTGCTTCTTGACCTGCATACAGGTTTCTCAGGAGGCAGGTAAGGTGGTATTACCTTATACAGTAGACAATATTGTATCGGGTTGGCCAAAAAGTTCGTTCAGGTTTTTCCATAACATCTAACAATATAAGTACCATCTAGAGGTTTTTCTACAAAATTCTTTGCTCTTCTCTGTTTTCTGATTTTAAGATTAATTATTGTAGAAAACGGAAGAAGCAAAATAGACAAATGAAAATGAAAACTTTATAAAACAATTATAAGCTAGCATTTATTCAGTGCTTACAAGTATGAACACAAATCTAAGAACTGACATATTTTTTCTCTACCTCCCAACAACACTGCATAGCAACTACACTGCTTACCCTTATTTATAAGTGAAGAAAGCAAAACTCAGTGAAGTTATTTGTGATTAAAGTAGTGGACCACTAATCATAAAAGGTGAAAGTGGATTTTGATGTATTACATCCCATTTTTGTTCACTTATTCATTTTGATAGATGATAGATGGCTAGATAAAGAGAGAGATGATAGGTAGATAGATACCTAGATAGATAGATAATAGGTAAATAGACCTTTCTTGATTTCTAAGTTGGTTTAAATTACATTTGGCTGGAAGGGACAATAAACCTAACAGATATCTTTAACATTTAAACACACAAGTGCTTATTCCTCTACAAGAATTCTAGAGATAGGCAGATGTAAGGCAGTTATAGTCGTTCAAAAATGCCATCAGCAAGCTTTCCATCTTTCTTCTTGCTATACTTAGCATAAAAGGCTTCATCCTGACTCTCATCACCTTGTTGTCATATGGTAGCTGCTGCATCTCTAACTGTCATATTTCAGGAAGGAAAAAAAACAAGGGGAGGAAGGATCATACCCTTGGCCCTGTGCCTTAGAAGCCCCTCTTTTCATTAGCCAAATCCAGTGCATATAGTATTTCAGCTAATTCAGTAGTGCATAACAAATTATCCCAATACTTTATGGTTTAGAACAACAATGAAACGGCTGACAACTCTGCCTTTGTATAGGTTTGGATCGGTTGCACTAGGGGTAGCTAGTCTCTGCTCCAGGTGATGGGGTCAGCTCACTTGCGGTTGGAGGATCCAAAATGCTTCACGCACAAACCTGGCGCTCACCTGGGCACTGAGAATGACTGGGAATTGACTAGATCTCTCTCCTTTCTTTTATGATTTCTCATCCTCCAAGGCCATCCCTATCTCCCCATGAACTTTTCCTAGCCAGATAGTTAAAATTCTTTACATGATGCCTGGCTTCTAAGACAGTGAAAAAACAGAAGCTGCAAAGTCTCTTCAGATATACGCCCAGAAGTCAACCAACACCACTGTCACAGTTCACTGGTCAAAGCCACTGGTGGGGCCACTGTTGGGGCCACTGCTGGGGCCAGCTCAGATTCAAGGGCAGCAGAAAACAAATTCGACCTCTAGTTGGAAGGAGAGGTGTACGTGTACAGGGATGGAAGGAATTTGGGGTAGCCGTCTTCACAAATAATCCAATGCACATGTACGCTCTTATTCCAATCAGTGTCTACAGAAAGCTGTAGTAGATCAAAAAAAAGCCAGGCAACAATGGGTCTGCCTTAATTCAAGTCTCTTTTTTAACCAAGGAATTCCTATTCCCTCTTTCTCTCTCACCCTCTAGCTGTCTCATTCCCTCTAGCTCTGTTCTTTCTCTCCCTCTCTTTACCACACATAACACTCATATATAATCTCCAGGATAAATTTATACAAAGTGATAGGTTAAGCATTAAATCTACAGTCAATCTTAACTTTAAAGATAGGAAAAAATTACACCTGAAAAAGTCTTCTTGGGGCAGGGAGCAGTGGGTAGGGAGAGTTGAAGGAAATCGATGATGAGATCAGGAGGTACAAACTTGCAGTTATAAAATAAATAAGTCATGGGGATATCATGCACAGAACTGGGAATACAGTTGATAATATTTTAATAACTTCATATGGTGACAGATGGTTACTAGAATTACCATGCTGATCAATTCCTAATATATATAAACATCAAATCACTGCATTGTATACCTGAAGCTGATATAATATTGTATGTCAACTATATTTCAATTTAAAACAGAAAAAAAATATTTCTCTGTATGGTTAGGTTATCAGTAATCTTTTTGTTTGTTTATTAGGTATTTTTTTAAACTATTTTCTGATTTTCCACCAAGTGGTATTACTTCTGTATTAAAAAATAATAATAAATAATTTTTTAAAATCTGAATTTTCACCAGTGATCTAATATTCCATTATATAGATGCAACAAAAGGGTTACACCATTTCCTTATAATTGAATATTTAAGTTGTTTACAATTTTTCTCTTTAAATCATGCAAAGATAAATGTGTATAAATAAAGGTAAATGTGTTTTCTTAAAAATTGCTTTCCAGGAGATGTATTTTAGACTTTGACTAGCAATTTATGTAACAGCCTTTCTAATCATGTTCAGCACTACTGGGTATTTCTGCAGTTTTTAAAATTTATAACAGCTTATTTTTTATTGCATCCCTTTTATTAATAGTGAGTTTGATAGTTTAAAATTATATTTATTGGCAGTTTGTATACTTTATTTTATTTTAATTGGAGAAAACATGAAGTAGCTATACATATACCCCCTCTCTCTTGAGTCTTCCCCACCCCTCTCCCCCACACTCCACCTCTCTATGTCATCACAGAGCACTGGGCTGAGCTCCCTGTGCTATACAGCAGACTCCTGCTAGGTATCGATTTGACACATGTATGTATCTGTCAGTGTTACACTCTATTCATCCCACCCTCTCCTTCCCCTCCTGCCTTTGTATATTTTCATGTATGAATTGTCTGCATCATTTCCAGTTTATCTGTTAGAACTAAAGTTGTGTTTCATTTATCTTTAAAAATCTCTCTATGAAAAGTATATTAACTTCTTGTTTAACTTGGTTTATTATGTTTTCCTAATTTCTCATCTGCTGTTATGATTTTTTTCTCACAGAAAAACTTAAAAATGTTTTAGTTTTGAAATCTATCAATATTTTCATTTATATTTTCTCCCACAGCATATATATCCTCATATATTCTACCCTCATCCTGAGATATTTTCAGTTAAATTTTCTTCTAGTATAATTTAAAATTTGCTTTACTTAACTTTTTGATTCACTTGGGTTTTATTTTGTTATATGATGAAATGAGAAGGTTTAAACTAACACATCCTCTCATAGTAAAGGCTGTTTTTCAACACCATTTATTGAAGAACTCATCAATCCACAACTACATATATATGTATAAATTATAATACATAATATTTTGTATATTTATAGCTGGCTTCCCTGATGGCTCATATGGTAAAGAAGCTGCCTGCAGTATGGGAGACCTGGGTTTGATCCCTGGGTTGGGAAGATCCCCTGGAGGAGGGCTTGGCAGCCCACTCCAATATTCTTGCCTGGAGAATCTCATGGATGGAGGAGCCTGGCAGGCTGCAGTCCATGGCATCGCAAAGAGTTGGACATGACTGACCACAGAAACAACAGCATGCATATATGTGGGGCTTCCTGGCGGCTCAGATGGTGAAGAGTCTGCCTGCAATGCAGGAGACCTGGCTTTCATCCCTAGGTCAAGTAGATCCCCTGGAGAAGGGAATGGCTACCTTCTCTAGTATTCTCACTTGGAGAATTCCATGGACAGAGGAGCCTGGAGGGCTACAATCCATGGGGTCACAAAGAGTCTGACACAACTGAATGACTAACACACACACACACACACATATACACACCCACACATACTATGGTCTAATTAGTTTATCTACCAGTTCCTATGGTAATGAATAGCACTATTTGTAGCTTTATAATATATTTTAAAAATCTATTCATTATTAGGGCAAGATCCCAGTCCAACTTTTCCACGCTTAAAATAAAAAAGGAAGAAAGAAAAAAAGTTTGGTTTCTCTCAATTTTCTCTTTTTAACCATTCCAAATAAATATTCAAATGTGTATTTTAAAGTTTTTGAATGATCTTACAATTATTTTCACTTAGAGTTATAAGAAGTGTATGAATTAATTTGGGAAGAACTGACATGATTACACTATTCTCACAAAAAGTTTTATGCCTGTACGCATGAGAATTTTTCTTGTTTTCTAGTAAATTTTTTCAATTTTCTTAATGTGGATCATGCTTTTTCTTCTCAGAATGTATCCCGTGGTAGTATTTTTTGCTGTTTGGAATGAAATACTTTTTTTTCATTATATCTGCTAAGTGATAATTATTTAATGAAAAGCTATTGTTTTTCATTTCTTTCACACACCTGATCCTTTTATTGAGTTATTGTCTGCTTTCTAAGGGTTTTCAAATAATTTTCTTCAGTATTCTTGGTATATACTGTATCGCCAGAAAATAAATATTTTCTGTCTCATTCACTGCAAAATAAAAATCTTATTTTTTTTTTCTGTTTAATGTCTTATACATTGGCTCGCATCCCAGAAGAGTGTCATGATATGCTTGTTCATTTGACTGATATTTTAGTGAGTGATCAGCCCTTCTCTGGGTCCTAATTTGTGCTACAGTTAGGTCATTTTGTAATTTCAGAACCACATGATTGTTCGAAGTTCTCATTCTGTTTTTGTAATTACATTTCCTATACCAGTATTCAGACTTTTCACAGGGAAAATTCCTCACACCACTTTTTTTCTTCTTCTTTTTTGGTCTTTGCAATCCCAGCACAGAAATTCAAATATTATGTATTCACTGGGTGTTTGATGAATGGAGAGATGAATGATGCAGTGTGTCGTTGGAGCCTTGTCTATGGAGAATGAGCTGAACAGGATGTGTTCACTTACATACACAACATTTCCACCCACCAACTTTCTCAGCCTCCAACCAAAGAGCTGTGATTTTGGAGAACAAAAATAAATGAGAAGTACAGCTGAACTGAAGGACTTATTCTAAAGAATGATCTGGTGGTGAAAAGCAGCAGGAAGCACAGAGGCTTTATCAAGAAATCTTATTTTTAGTCTGCTTATATGCAGGATGTTCATGCTTGTCATCACTCAGGAGTTTCTAAGGAGTAAACTCAGAACAACCTCTCTTCAATTTTTGGTAATGGGTTAATTATGGGAATGTAAAGTCATTATAGCTACACAAATGAAACTAAGGATTTCAGTATTAATGTGTATGCAAAGTTTAACTCAGACAATTGTAGGGTTAATCAATATGAGACTAGTGGGCAGAGGTATCATTTTTTGCCTTTATTGTCAAAGTAACATCTAAAGTTGTATATGTGAATGTTGTACTCACCATTTAAAATTTTAATCCCAAAGTGTGGTTAACAGATTTAAAATCATAAACTTTTAAAAACAGGTTTAATTTTCAATATATATACAAAAGTCTTTAACAACTCTAGTTGTCAGTTTGTGTAAAAAGTGATTTAAAAACAGAAAAAAAAAAAAAGGATTCTCTAGTCTAGACCACTGGTTTTGACATCAGGAGTTTGTGTGTTTGGTCTGGAAGGAAACATCTTTAAAGAAACAGGTTCTAAAAATTCCATTATTGTTCTAATTTTATAACTAACGAATTTTATTCTGAGTCATAATTCTTGGATTTGTGTATGTTACTATCCCTTATTCTAATGAGTGGATCAGGAATAAAGCATTATTTTCTAAAAATTTCAGTCATGAAATTGTGAAATTCTGTATAAATATATTCTGAGTAACTTTAGAGCTCAGATCCAATCGTTTTCTAATCTGTTTTATCTAAAATTAAGAAGTATGCCATCAGACAAGCAAAGGCATTCCTTTTGGCTAGTACTAGTGGACAAATGGGTTTCCCACGTGACAGAAGCCCTGGCAGGTTATAGTCCATTGACTTGCAAAGAGGCAGACATGACTGAAGCAACTTAGCAAGCATGCAGTGGACAAATGTTGTATAAAAGTACTCATTGCATACTCAAAAATAGTAAGATGATAAAATGAGATTACTTGTATCATTCAGTTCTTTAAAATAGAACAGATATATTCTAAGCATTTTGTGAAGAAAGAATCTGGCATATTCATGACATGTCAATTGTGTCATGAGCATGAAACAGCTTTTTTTATTGCATGAACATGGATACGGATATTTAACACATAGTTAATTGTGTTATCATTCATTTAGCTTTCAACAATTATGATGGGGGTAATTCTACACTGATACAGTACTGTATAATCAAAGGAATATGACAAAATGTATCATCAGGAGAAGAGTTTTATGTTTGTCAAGCTTGGTATTATTGTGTACCCTATAAAAGGCCTGGGGAGATAAAGGGAGAAATAAATGAGAATTTTCTAATGAAATATTATCCCCAGAGGGAGCATAAATGGCCAGAAAAAAATATAAATAATAACTAAGATTGACCAATAAACTAAATAGCTTTTTCCCTGGCTTCAGTATATTTAAAAAAATTTAATTTTAAAAATGATTTCCCAAATAATATCAGCTATCTTTCATGAAACAAAATGTCATAAAAAATCATGTATTTTTTGAACAGTGGTTATGTGGTTATATTTGTATTTTGAGTCAGGCCTTTCACCACAACAAATTAGATATAAAATATGAAACTTTGCTTCACTCATTAGTGGCCAAATGCATGTGAAATACCAGCTTGACTTCTTGCTCACTTTACATAGTGAACCCAAAGCTGCTAAGAAAAACACCTACTTTTCTACAAGTCTATAGTCTCACTTAATCTAGGCAAATGTGAATAAGAGAGAAGGACCTGCTAAAGATGGCAAAGTTCACCCAAACCAATGAGATTTTAAAACATTTCTAAGTGAACAAAGCCAGACATGCCATCAGCTTATGCTGCCGCCTGAGGTTACGTGCATATTAAGTGATTCAGATGGCTCTAGAGCTGACTCAGAAACACTACGGTTTTGATAAGAAATGTAAACCATGTTGTGGTTTACAGGGCCAATACTGGAAGTATTTCTGGACATATTTCAAGTTACCTTTTTTCTAATGCATTATTGCAAAGCTTCTAATTTCCATCCTTGTCTCTCTTACTAAGTGTTGACATTATTTTCAATATTGATCATTTTTTTATTAAGCATAACAATTATAATATTATAATTTAACATTTGCTCACATTCTTCATATATATAAACAAATATATATATAAGGGGACTAGCAATGATCATATATGCTTATGTTTTATACATTTAAATATAGAAATGCTTATATGTTTTCTAATTGAAATATAGTTGATTTATAATATTGTGTTAGTTTTAGGCATACAGAAAAGTGATTTAGCCACATATATCTTTTAGTCCTTTCAGATTATTTTCCATTATAGGTTACTGCATGATATTGAATACAGTTCCCTGAGCTACACAGTAAATCCTTGTTTGTGTGTTTTACATCGTTTGTATCTGTTAGTCCCATCCTCCAAATTTATCCCTGTCTTTTCCCTTTCCTCTTTGTTAAGTTTCTTCTATGTCTGTGAGGCTGTTACTATTTTGTGTATAGTTTCCTTTGTATTATTTTTTAGATTCGACATATAAGTGATTATTGTTATTCTTCAGTCACTCAGTCATGTCCAACTCTTCGTGACCCCATGGACTGCAGCATGCCAGGTCTCCCTGTCACTCACTATCTCCTGGAGTTTGCCCAAGTTCATGTCCATTGAATCAGTGATACCATCCAGCCATCATATTCTCTGTTGCCTTCTTCTCTTCTGCCTTCAATCTTTCCCAGCATCAGGATCTTTTCCAATGAGTTGTCTCTTTTCATCAGGTGGCCAAAGTATTGGAGCTTCAGCTTCAGCATCAGTCCTTTCAATGAATATTCAGGGTTGATGTCCTTTAGGATTGACTGGTTTGATCTCTTTGCTGTCCAAGTGACTATCAGGGTCTTCTCTAGCACCATACTTTGAAAGCATCAATTCTTCAGTGCTCAGCCTTTTTAATGGTCCACCTCTCACATCTGTACATGACTACTGGAAAAACCATAGCTTTGACTATATGTACCTTTGTTGGCAAAGTGACGTCTTTGCTTTTTAATACACTGTCCAGGTTTTTCATAGCTTTCCTTCCAAGGATATAAGGATACAAGTGATATCGTAAATTTTTCTTTCTCTCTCTGACTTACTTCACTTACTATGATATTCTCTAGGTGCATCTATATGTTGGCCATCCCAGGAAGGTGAAGTAGAAAGATGTAGTACCTGAAGAATTATGGACAGAGTTTCATAATATTGTACAGGAAGCGGCAACCAAAACCATCCCCAAGAAAAAGAAATGCAAAAAGGCAAAATGGTTGTCTGAAGAGGCCTTACAAATAGCTGAGAAGAGAAGCAAAAAGCAAAGGAGGAAAGGAAAGATATATCCGTCTGAATGCAGAGTTCCAAAAAATTACAAAGAGAGGTAAGAAAGCCCAAGTGATCAATGCAAAGAAATAGAGGAAAACAATAGAATGGGAAAGACTAGAGATCTCTTCAAGAAAATTAGAGATACCAAGGGAACATTTCATGCAAAGATGGGCACAATAAAGGACAGAAACAGTATGGACCTAACAGAAGCAGAAGATATTAAGAAGAGGTGGCAAGAACACACAGAAGAACGATACAAAAAAGATCTTCGTGTCCCAGATAACCACTATGGTGTGATTGCTCACCTAGAGCCAGACATTCTGGAATGCAAACTCAAGTGGGCATCACCACAAACAAACAAAGCTAGTGGAGGTGATGGAATTCCAGTTGAGCTGTTTCAAATCCAAAAGATGATGCTGTGAAAGTACTGCATTCAATATGCCAGCAAGTTTGGAAAACTCAGCAGCAACCACAGGACTGGAAAAGGTCAGTTTTCATTCCAATCCCAAAGAAAGGCAATGCCAAAAAATGTTCAAACCACTGCACAATTGCACTCATCTCACATACTAGTAAAGCAATGCTCAAATTTGTCCAAGCTAGACTTCAATAGTACGCGAAACGAGAACTTGCAGATGTTCAAGCTGGATACCTTTAGAAAAGGCAGAGGAACCAGAGATCAAATTCCCAACATCCACTGGATCATCGAAAAAGCAAGAGAGTTCCAGAAAAACATCTATTTCTGCTTTACTGACTATGCCAAAGCCTTTGACTGTGTGGATCACAATAAACTGTGAAAAATTCTGAAAGAGATGGGAATACCAGACCACCTGACCTGCCTCTTGAGTAACCTATATGCAGGTCAGGAAGCAACAGTTAGAACTGGACATGGAACTATAGACTGGTTCCAAATAGGAAAAGGAGTATGTCAAGGCTGTATATTGTCACCCTGCTTATTTAACTTATATGCAGAGTACATCATGAGAAACGCTGGGCTGGATGAAGCACAAGCTGGAATCATGATTGCCAGGAGAAATATCAATAACTTCATCTTTTTAAGCTAATCATATGTTGACGGACACTTGGGTTGTTTCCACATCTTGACAATTATAAATAGTGCTGCAATCAACATTGGAGTGCATGTATATTTTCAAATTAGAATTTTTGTCTTTTCCACATATATGCCCCGGAGTGTAATTGTCAGACCACATGACAGCTTTATTTTTCTTTTTCTGAAAAACCTCGTACTGTTTTACATAGTGGCTACAACAATTTACATTTCCACCCACAGAGTAGGAGCGTTCCGTTTTCTCCATACCCTCTCTGCTGCTGCTGCTGCTGCTACTGCTAAGTCGCTTGAGTCGTGTCTGACTCTGTGTGACCCCATAGACGGCAGCCCACCAGGCTCCCCTGTCCCTGGGATTCTCCAGGCAAGAACACTGGAGTGGGTTGCCATTTCCTTCTCCAATGCATGAAAGTGAAAAGTGAAAGTGAAGTCGCTCAGTCAGGTCCGACTCCTAGCGACCCCATGGACTGCAGCACACCAGGCTCCTCTGTCCATGGGATTTTCCAGGCAAGAGTACTGGAGTGGGGTGCCATTGCCTTCTCCCATACCCTCTCTATTTATTTATTATTTGTTGCCTTTTTGATGATAGCCCTTCTGACAGATGTAAGGTGATACTTCAATGTGGTTTTGACTTGTATATGCTTATATATTTATATATGTATGTATATACACAGCTCACATGCATATAAGGCTTACTGCACACCAGACTCCCTTTTAGCTACTTTATATATGTTAACTAACTTTTCCAACAACCCTGTGTAATACATACTATTATTATCCCCATTTTATTAAAGTGAAAACTAAGGAGCAGAGACATAAGTAACTTGTCCAAAGTCACATATATTGTAGGTGGTAAGAGGAGAATTTAAACATAGGCAGTCCAGTTTCAACATTCATAGTCCGAACTACTGATAGAGAACATTTGAGGAGATTATAATTTCGTTTGTAAATAAGGAATGGACTTTAGTAGGTCAGCAATAACCAGCCAACAAATAAAAAATGCTAAGCCACGGCATAACTCACTACTAAATATTTGACTAGGAAATGATGTGGCATGTATGTGTTTGTACACTTGGGTCCTTTTGTTAGCAGCATGTGAGAAATTCCAAAGGCATGTTAAAAAGAACTTGTTAGAGATTAGTTATTGTTTGAGAAAACATGCCCTGTCTACCCATTTAGTCTAGAAACTGGAAATTTTTTTTCTAGTTCCTAAAGGGAATTATGCTTCCCAGGTGGTGCAGTGGTAAAGAATTTGCCTGCCAATACAGGAGGCACAAAAGACGAAGGTTTGGTCACTGAGTCGGGAAGATCCCCTGGAGTAGGAAATGGCAACCCACTCCAGTATTCTTGCCTGGAGAATTCCATGGACAGAGGAGCCTGGCAGGCTGCAGTCCGTGGGGTCACAAAGAGTCGGACACAAGGGAATTACAGATCCTCGTTGTCTTCCCTGCGACTTCCCTGTGCTTCAGATGGTAAACGCGTCTGCCTACAATTCGGGAGACCTGGGCTCAATCCCTGGGTCGGAAAGATGCCCTGGAGAAGGAAATGGCAACCCACTCCAGTATTCTTGCCTGGAGAATCACATAGACAGAGAAACCTGGTTGGCTACAATCCATGGGGTCGCAAAGAGTTGGATACGACTGAGTGACTTCACTTTCTTTCTTCCTTGCATCTTTAGAAATTCTCTCCACTTGAATGTTCTTCATCTATTCAAAGGCCTAATTTTCAAGAATTAGTGCCCTCCCCCATTTTATTACAAATCTTTCTTTGCTCTTTATGATCTAATATTTTTCCCATCTTAGTTCCTATGGAACATATTATATGTACCATTAATTTAGCAATTAAGCATTTCTCATCATATCTTCTACTTCTGCCTCATTTTGAAAACCCTCTTGCTTTTTCCTTCTTTCTATAACCTGCAGAATATAGTGAAATACCTTGTACACAGAATAAATATTTATTGATATGAGTTTCTTTAAATCAGCTTGGTCAAGCCATTCATTTAATAACAGCCTAACCCAAGTGACAAGGAGATTAAGTTAATTGTTTATGGTTGCAATAGTCTTAGAAAAGTTGATCAAAATTCGTTTTTCCTAAATTTTGATCTGGTATCTGCTGGTGTGTCATGCTGCTTCTATATTTGGAAAATAATTATCAATAACCCAGAGCTTTATCTTCACTTCATATTTCCAAAGAATATTAATATAATACTATAAATCCAATAATAAACCTTAGATGAAAACAGTAATGTTTGAATTAGCATGGAAATCTGCTGAAATCTAGAAATGCCTTTGTCTCATGCGACTACCCTAAACATTTTGCTTATTATTTTTCTAGGAATATTTTAATAATCATTCATAATGCTGAGCAACTAGTCACACAGCATTCTCCTCCATTATGGTAAAGTTCCTAAAAGAAGAGGCCCCATCTGCTTCATCATTGAGCATATGGGAGTCTAGTGCCTAATATAAAGGTATGCAATAAATATTTACTGAGTGAAAAATGAAGGAATAAGCAAAGACTATTTTTTAGTGAGACTGTCTCCATATATTACACTGTTTAGTCCCTGAAAGAGTGCTCTAGGATGGTTTGAGTTCCCGGCAAAAGGAAGCAAGCTGAGAGAGTGAACTGATCTGCCCACTGTTACACTGGCAGTAGAGTTAGAGTCTGCACCTGCATTCTATAGGCTCACCATATCTACCTAATAAGAATGTGTTATTGCTCTGAGCAATCCTACATCTTGGCTTTTCCAGTTTAGATCTGAGTCTCTCTGTAGCCAGTGACTGTTTTCCCTTTATACTTTATAGGATTCAAAAGCTCACATTCTTCATTACTATAGGTAGCTGTGAAGGGTTATATTTTATTGACGAAACTTGCTTGAATTTGTTAATATTCAAGAGGAAATTCTTGCAATACAAAAGTACTAACAGTCCTATCTGCTAATACTATAGGTATTAGTAGAGCTTTACACTGACATGCAGTATAAAATTGATCATGTACTTTTGTAAAGAACAAAAAGATTTGATGAGTATTTGACAGGTGAATGAATTAATAAGTGATATTAAAGTTATGTACTTGATATTTTTAATTATAAGATGACATTACTGGGTCAATAAATAGTGAAATGTTTGACATGAAAATAGTTATTTTATTTTATTGAAACACTACTACAACATATTTAAATTCTGACCAGGAGTGTTAAACATTTCTCAGTTTATTTTATCAGCTCCAAAACATACAGGTAAATGTACTGAAGGAAATATTTCAAAACCACATTAAGGAATAATTCAAAAAGCTAAATCAAAACGGAATTCAGTAGAATGAAAAAAGCGAATGAAAACTGTTCTTAGTATGTTAAGTCTAATTCTCCTTTCTTTTATCAGATTACTAACTGAACTATGTAAGGTTCTGGTCATTTAATTTTAAATATGCTCTGAAACTTAGGGAAAACAGGAGGTAATGGAAAAAATATGTTAAATGGTGACTTAATTTATAACAGGCACTTGAATGTGAAATTTTGTCTTTTTTATGTGATATTATTTCTTCTAATTATTTTATACCTACTAGCTTGGACTTCAGTACCAAATGACCCTCAGGCAAGAAAGGCAGTACAGCAAAATAATTTGTAAAGTAAAGCTAATTTTTAGTGAAATTTTCAAGCAATTCACTGCTTCTTAAAATTTCAAATTAACCTTCTCATGTCACACATTATTAAAAATAAATCCAATTAAGTTACATAGCTTCTGTGAAGTAATTTCCACTTGGACCTCAAGATGCCATTTCTACCTCTCCAGGGAAAATAACATTAAAAAAAAAAAAGTCTTAAACTGAACTAGAGATACTGGATTTTTAAATTTTATGTAATACAAATATATATGTTGTATTTAACACTATTACTTTCTTATATGTGCATTATATGAATAGCTCATTTAATCAAAAATACCTAAGAACATGTTCTCCCACATACCTGATACTCTCACATACATAAAACATGGATAGCCACCAGGTGTTAAAAAGAGAAATTCAACTGAGTGCATTTAAAGATCTAATTGGTTTTATTCAAGGATTCATGAGTCAGACAGCATCGCATATAGAAAATATCAATGGAAAGAAGCTCTGAGGATCTGTACAAAATGGAAGGATTTATAGGCAGAAGAGGGTGGAAAAAGGAAGCCTCTGGCAAAGAATGGGTTGTTTCAGGGGAGGCTGCCCTCCACTGGGGGAAGGCTGAGGCCTATCAGGTAAATTACTTCATTAGTGATGATCAAGTCAATCCAAATTGACTGGTTAAAGATCACATTTCTGGGAGAGCCTAGAATTAGGTTAGATAGTTAATCTTGGTGTGCTGATGTGAGGCTTAGCACAAGTGACTCCATTTTGGACCTGTTGTTTCTTTTT
>NW_011494961.1:3149222-3179317 GCF_000754665.1 Bison bison bison
TGCATCTGTTATTTCTTTTTCATAAAAGGTAAGATGCATCTGAAGAAATTTTCCATCTTACACTCTCTTATTTTCTTTTTTTCGTTTGTTTTAAATTATTAAAGTATGATAACACATTTATAGGAGACTTGGAAAATACAAAACAAAGTTACAGATAGTTCCACTATACATTATAATTATTTTTAAGTAGATAAATTAAGATTTTTTAGTTGGAGTTTCAATATCGGACTCTCAAAAATTAATAGAATGAATAGACAGAAAAGTTGAAGGATATAGCAGACCTGAAAAGCATTATGAACCAATTCAACATAATTAAGATTTATACACTTTTCACACAACAGTAGGATACAAATTCTATTCAAGTTCCCGTAGACTATAAACCAGGAGACCCTGGAACATATCCAGGGACATAAAACAAGGTGCAAAAATTTCATAGTCTTTAGGTATTGAAATCATACAGAGTCTGTTCTCCTATCACTGTGGAATTATGTTAGAAATCAATATCAAGAGATATTTGTGAATAATCCACATATTTTCAAGTGCAGTGTGACATTTACCAAGAAAGATCTTTGACATAGACATTAGAAGCTTCAATAAAGCTTTCAAAAAAGACTGAAAAAACACAGAGGGGTGATTGCAGAGAAGAAAGCATTTAATGAGAAATTAACATCAAAATGAGAAATTAATGTTAAAGATATTTTTAAAACTGCACATATTTGGAAAAATGTCCACTTTTAAGTGATGTTACACCCTTTTTATATGTTATTTTCTCTTCTGTTTTGGAACTAAGACAAAAAAAAAAGGAAAGTAGGCAAAACAAGATCATGAATAAAAGAAAAAGAAAATAACAATTAAGGATGAGTGATAAAGGGACTAAATACATTTTTAACTATACCAAATGCATATTCTTTAAGTGTTTAAGACATCAACAACAAAAAAGATTCTTAAGGGACACTGTAGGTCTGCAGAAACTTTTCCCCCATATTTCCCTGCTGAGGCCTGAATAGATTATCCTAATATGTAACTGATCTCATGTTCCATACTTGCAATCCAGAAAAACAATTGTTTGCAACATTCATCTAGCACTAAACATCCTTAAATTTTCATAATCATATTCTTATTTTCAAACCAATGGATGTTTTCAAAGACAGCTATATGCTAGGTGCTATGCCTAAATTTGAGCTCAAATATCATACTTCCTCGCTTGAAATCCTTTAGGACAAATCCTTCAAAAGTTCTAAGTCTTGCTTTCCTCCTCTATAAAATGGGGATCGTATCTACGATGCATGTCAATGAATGTATGTCAGATGCATAAATTATCTTGGCTTTTGGAAAACACCACGCAAGCAGATAGCATGTCTCTAGTACCATAGAATGTGTCTTACTGATAGTTTTTATGTTTTAAGGTCCTTCATACAATGTCTATCATGTTTACAGTGCTTAACAAATAATGACTAAATGAATACATTAGTGACAGCTCATAGCAATTAGAAGCTATCTCACTAGAGAGAACAAAGTGACGGAGCTACAGTGGGAGTCCAGGCCCAGTTGCTTCTAATCCCAGGCTCCCTCTGGAGATTACTTTCCCTAATAGTCTCAGAGACCTGGTTTGGAGTTAGACTGGGCTCCCTGAAAGCCGTAAGATGGATGGAACCAGCTAGCAGCAGATAAGAAGATTTAGCTCTTGCGTGTAGACTTAATTCAACACTGTTATCATGTTTCTGCGAGTTTGCTCCACTCTGGTAGAGGGAATAGGAACCAGGAAAGAAAACACAATGTCTTCCCTTCACACAATGTCTTCATTCACATTCATTTGTTGAGCAAAATTTGTGCTGTTACCAAGTTACTGTTATGGTGGTGTGTACAGTAGCTGCTAGCAAACCCTCTGAGAAGTGGCTGATCTCATCTTTTAGATAATCAGATTCTATTTAATGTTACCAATTTAAATTCTATAGCCATTTATGGGCCCATTAAATATTTTCATTCACTTTCACAAGTCTGCCTTTTCATCTCCTACCACATGACTCCTTTGGCAAAATAATGGCAGGCAAAGAACATTTTTCTCATCTATTGCTGCTATCTGCCTCAACATCTTCATGATCAAATGTACACATCCTTAAGGACTGTAAAATGGAATTAAGAGATATCCTTTGGCTAGTTTTAATCTAAGACCTCAAATAATAGCACACCCACCTAAAACACATGCCATTTGGGAGGTGAGCAAGTATTTACCAGCTTAGTACAAATATTAGTTACTACTAGGCATTAGCATGTTACTCATATAAAATATGATTAATAAATGTTCTTTGCTTATGAATAACATATTTTAGATAAATATGTATTATTATTTAGTTAATTATATATAAGCTGGAAAGCAGTGAAATGGACAGAAGGAACATCAGAAGGAACACCAGAAGCCAGAAAGTTCAATGACCCTGAGTGAAAAAGAAAAGAGTTCAATTCTATATAGGGCAGAAGTGTGGGCTTCCCAGATGGTGCTAGTGGTAAAGAACCTGCCTGCCAATGGATAAGGCATGAGAGACTCGGATTGGATCCCTGGGTTGGAAAGATTCCCCAGAGGAGGACATGGCAACCCATTCCAGTATTCTTGCCTGGAGAATGCCATGGAAAAATGAGCCTGGCAGGCTACAGTCCATAGAGTCACAAAGAGTCAGACACCACTGAAGTAACTTAGCATGCATGCATGCAGAGCAGAAGTGTGAGGGTAAAAGATTTTGTACATCATCACATCTCTGGGACTCAGTTTCCTCATTTATAAAGGTAGGAGAATGACTCATAGCTTTGAAGATTCTATGATGTGTGATAGTTTTAAAATATGTTCACAAATTCTTAGACAACACTCCTCCTTTCAGAGTGGAGACTATTGATCTGGACTTAATGAGTCACTCAGAATAGAATAGGGTGGAAGTGACTAAGTCATGAAAACATTGCTGCTTGTCCCTTGCTCCCTAGTTCTTGGATTGCTAATTCTGGGAGAAGACAGATGCTCTGTCAAGCAGCCCTGTGGAGAGGTCTTCTGCCAAAGGAATTGAGACCTCCTGCCAAAAATCATGAGACAGCACCATCTTAGAAGCAGATCCTCCAGCCTAATCAAACCTTCAGATGAATGCAGTCTGGTTGACATTTTGTCTGTAACTTCGTGGGAAACCCAGAGCCAAAATCACCTAGCTAAGTTGCTTCAGTGACAGCAGTCATGAAATTAAAAGAAGCTGGCTCCTTGGAAGACCCGCTATGGCAAACCTAGACAGCATTTTCAGAAGCAGAGACATTACTTTGCCAACAAAGATCTGTATAGTCAAAGCTATAGTTTTTCCAGTAGTCATGTTTGGGTGTGAGAGTTGGACCTTAAAGAAGGCTGAGTGCGGAAGAATTGATGCTTTCAAAATGTGGTGCTGCAGAAGACTCTTGAGAGTCCCTTGGACTGCAAGGAGATCCAACCAGTCAATTCTAAAGGAAATCAATCCTGAATATTCATTGGAAGGACTGAGGCTGAAGCTGAAGCTCCAATACTTTGGCCACCTGATGCGAAGAGCTGGCTCATTGAAAAAGTCCCTGATGCTGGGAAAGATTGAAGGTGAGAAGAGAAGGAGATGACAGAGGATAAGATGGTTGGATGGCATCATCAACTTGATGGACGTGAGTTTGAGCAAGCTCCAGGAGATGATGAAGGACAGGGAAGCCTGGCGTGCTGCAGTCCATGAGGTCAAAAAAATTCAGACACGACTGAGCGACTGAACTGAACTGAACTGAAGTTGCTTCTGCATTCTTAACTTTCAGAAACTTGGCAAGATAATAAATACTTGTTTTAGGCTGCTAGATGTTGGGGATAATTTGTTATACAACAATAGATAACTAATAAAATGATACTGAAACAAATGAATGTTATATAATGAAAAATTCATATACATGCATATTAATGAATAATGAATCATAATTCTTTATTTCGGGGAAATCAGTAGCAGGATTAGGGAAATTAGTAGAGCTTTTCTTACAGAACCATTGAAGACTAAAACTGGAAACATACAACTCTGATAGAAATACTGGGAGATATAAATGGACCATATAACTTGATCATAATCTTGACTTTGACTCTGAAATAATACAACCCTCGGGGGAAGTTCATTATAAAGCAATTTTTAATGAGCCTGTCTCACACTCAATTGATATTTATTGAATGAAGGACCATGGAAAAATGACAGGGAAATGTGTAAGTCTGGAAACAGTATGACCATTAATGTTAGAGAATACTTATTTTGTACCAGACACCCCGATAAAGATTTAACATGAATAAACAAGGAAGTACTTATATTATTCAAAACAATTGATACGAAAGCATTCTCTGCCTAAACTAATTTAGAAAGAGAGAAAATACAGGAAAATAGAAACAGTAGCTCTATGAATAGAATAGAAACAGTAGCTCTATGAACCCAAGACAATTCTAGAAAATGTGCCTTATCAGTGTCTCAGAAGATATTTCCCCTGGGCTACATGATTTCCACTAAGAGAAAAAAATAAAAATTGGATTACCCGGTCTGAATTAGTGAAATACAAATTTAAAACGTGTTGATTTAAAACTACCTGAAGCCTAAAACAACTATACAATAAGCCTACTTGCTTACCATTATCTTTAATGTTGCAAATATAATTACATCTTACTTTTTTCAAAATTTTGTCCTTTATCTTAGCATACTAAACTAGAACTACAAAGAAAGATACAATAATGATAAATTAAAATGTAAAGATGTTGAAATATTTATTGGTTATATACAAAAATGTTTTACTTAAACCATGTATGTACTTTAATAATTTATAAATGTCCATTTATAAATGGAATAAATGGACATTTATTTCATTAAATGTCACTTTGATTAGGATCTAAATATATTGGTAGAGTTCTGAAAGAAGAAATTTGGGCTTAGAAACTGTCCCAATTATCTATTTTCACATCCTTTATCTTTCACCTTTAATTGGGATAATGAGCATCAATCCTGCTTTTTATTAGGACGAAGTGTTCTTGGACCGCATGACTTGAGGTAGAACTTTTAAATACACTGTTGAATTTTGTTTTTTGCAACTCAGACTCCTTCAAATACCAAAAACTATTAATACACATGCTATCTGACTCGTGAAGTACCCTCAAGTGACCTTTCTACCTAAATAATAATGGTGACTAAAAAAAAACAAAACAACAAATTGAACCATAGTCCCTACAAAAATACAGAGCAACATATCTCACATCCCCGGTCCAGCTCAGTTACAAGCTGTGCCTAAAAGGAATGCCATGGCCCGCAGCCTGCATTCCTTTCCGCACTGCCCCGCCATCGCTTGATCTTTTTCTTGTTATCCTACGGTTAACCTTCACTTGTTCCCTGGTTCCCTTGCTGTTACTCTTGACACAGTGATTGGCTGCCATCCCAGTTCCAGACTTTTGGCTTCATTCCTTGCACTCCGAATCACAGTTCTTCTTCCTAACTTCATCTCAAATTATACCCTGATAAGGAGCTCTTTTTTTAGAAATGACTCCAATGCTTCTCCCACACATACCATTTCCTTGCAGCTGATATTTCGGTAGGGCTGGCCCACAGAATAGGTACCAGATACTGTAGGCTTGGCTTACATATGAGAAATACCATCTGCCTAAGGTGTGCATGTCATTATTGGACATCCCTAGTGGAGAAGGCAATGGCACCCCACTCCAGTACTCTTGCCTGGAAAATGCCATGGACAGAGGAGCCTGGCTGGCTGCAGTCCATGGGGTCGCTAAGAGTCAGACATGACTGAGCATCTTCACTTTCACTTTTCCCTTTCATGCATTGGAGAAGGAAATGGCAACCCATTCCAGTGTTCTTGCCTGGAGAATCCCAGGGACGGGGAGCCTGGTTGGCTGCCGTCTATGGGGTCGCACAGAGTTGGATATGACTGAAGCGACTTAGCAGCAGCAGCAGCAGCAGTGGAAATGGAACTCTGGGCCATCAGGAGTCCTCCCTATGTACCTCTTTTTTTTTTAACTGAAGTACAGTTATTTACAATGTGTGTTAGTGTTTGGTGTACAGCAAATTGATTCATATTATACATATTTATATATTCTTTTTCATTTTCTTTTCCATTATGGTTTATTGCAGGATATTCCCTGTGCCATACAGTAGGATCTTGTTGTTTATTTTATATGTAGAAGTTTGTATCTGCTAATCCCAAACTCCTAATTTATCTCCTCCCAGTCCCTTTCTCCTTTGGTAAGCATAAGTTTGTTTTCTATGTCTGTGAGTCTTTCTATTTGGTAAAGTTAACTTGTATCATATTTTAGATTCCACATATAAGTGATATCATATGGTATTTAGTATTCCATTATTTATTGTTGCTGTTTGGTCACTAAGTTGTGTCTGACTCTTGCAGCCCCATGGACTGTTGCCTGCCAAGCTCCTCTGCCCAGGCAAAATTCCCAGGCAAGAATCCTGGAGTAGATTGCCATTTCCTTATTCTGGGTATCTTCCCAAACCAGGGATTGAAATCCTCCATTGGCAAGTGGATTCTTTACCAAAGCAGCCTTATTCCATTATATATGGGTAAATGGGCCCATGGGGTCCCAAAAGAGTCAGACACGACTTAGTGACTAAACAACAGCAAACACATTTTCTTTACTCATCAATCTGTCAATGGACATTGAGGTTGCTTCCATGTTCTGGCTATTGTAAATAGTGCTGCTATTAACACTGGGGTGCTTGTATGTTTGTGAACTAGAGTTTCCTCTGGATATACTCCCAGGAGTGGGATTGCTGGATCATATGGTAGTTCTAGTGTTAGTTTTTTTTTTTTTAAGGAAACTCTCTACTGTTCTCCATAGTGGCTACACCAATTCCCACCAACAATGTAGGAGATTTCCCTTTCTTCCACACCCTCTCCAGCATTTGTTACTTTTGACTTTTTGATCATGGCCACTCTGACTGGTGTGCAGTGATACGTCATTGTAGTTTTGATTTGGATTTCTGTAATAATTAGTGATTTTGAGCATCTGTTCATGTGCTTATTGGCCATTTGTACATCTTCTTTGGAGAAATGTCTATTAAGATCTGCCCATTTTTTTTGATTGGGTTGGTTTTTGTTGTTGCCCTTGTCAGTCACATGCAGATGTCATCCCCCCATTTTGTAGGTTGCTTTTTCATTTTGTTGATGATTTCTTTTGCTGTGCAAAAGTTTGATTACCTATGTACCTCTTTTTAAAGAGATTATATTTTTGAAAGAGACTAATCCCCTCTCAAGGACTAGAGATTACTTACTCCCAGTAAACCCCCAGACCCGTGGAATAATATCAATTGTATTTTCACAACTGTATTGTGTGTGTGTGCACGTGCTCTGACATGTCTGACTCTTTGCAACCACATGGACTGTAGCCCACCAGGCTTCTCTGCCCATGGAATTTTCTTGGCAAGAATACTGGAGTGGGTTGCCGTTTCCTACTCCAGGGGATCTTCCCAACCCAGGGACTGAACCTGTGTCTGCTGCGTCTCCTACATTGGGAGGGGGATTCTTTACCACTGCGCCACCTCCAAAGACCACACTTAAATATACACATATTGTATTCATGACAGGGAACTTCCACATCTTAAAAAAAAAAAAAAGTAAAACTAAACCAAGAAAAAGCAGGCATTGGAAACTTGGCACCCAATATTAAAAGTTGGCCAATCCCTGACAGAAACACACAAGCAATCCAAAGTGCCTTGACTCAAGCAACAGTTGGTAGAAGCTCATACAAAATCCTTAGGCTTTCTTTAATTTCAAAAACCTGACAAAAACTCCTTGGAATAGAAAAATATAAGGAAAAAAAAAAAGACTCAGATCAGTATTTTCCATTTGTGCAGAAAGTTTATATGTAAAAATCTATAGAGAGGAAAAAAAGTTTTCCCTTTGCCTATGAGTGCTTTATGTCCTTTCTGCATGGCCAGATGCTGCTATATTCCCAAGACTTCAAAGGTTGTGTGCTGCAACAGAAAATGAATGTAACAGGGAAGATCCTGCAATTCAGTTTATTCATTTATTCACAATTACATTTTGAATTTTCGCATTGTCCACTCTGTGCTGGGAATATTGACATCCCTGTCTTCACAGAGCTCATGGAAAAAATAGAGAAAAATCCAGTAAATAATTTAGAATATATGACAGGTTATGCTAAGTACTGTGAGGAAAAAAAAAAAACTAAAGCCGCTAAGAACAAAAAGAGCTTGGCAAGTGCTACTATGTTAAACAGTGTGGCCAGGGAAGGCTTTTCTTAGGAAAAGACACTTGACCAGAGGCCAGATGAGGGGAAGCTGTGCTGGGGTGTGGGGAGAATTTCAGGCAGAAGGAATAATAAATGCTAAATTTCAGGACAAAAACATGCTCTAAGGGTTCAAAGAATTTTTTAAAAAGGACCAGAGCACCTACAACAGAAAGAGAAAGGAGATAAGTGGTAGGAAATTATTTCAGAAGAGTATCCAAAGCCAGATCATATAGGTCCTTATAAACTGCGGTAAGGGCTGTAGTTTGGGGACTTTTCTGAGTGCCATACAAAGCCCTCCTGGAGAGATTTGCTTACTGGTCCCAGTTTTTCAGCTGTGGGTAACAGGATTATACACTCACGCCCTTGGCAACATTTCTTTACAGCATCCTTCCCCACGTGTAGAGACTATTTCCTCACACCGGCGGTCAATGGATGTTAGCGAATGTGACGCAAACAGTGGCCTTAAATGTTTTCACGTGCTGCTGCTGCTGCTGCTAAGTCGCTTCAGTTGTGTCTGACTCTGTGCGACCCCATAGACAGCCGCCCACCAGGCTCCCCCGTCCCTGGGATTCTCCAGGCAAGAACCCTGGAGTGGGTTGCCATTTCCTTCTCCAATGCATGAAAATGAAAAGTGAAAGTGAAGTCGCTCAGTCGTGTCCGACTCACGTGACCCCATGGACTGCAGTGCACCAGGCTCCTCCGTCCATGGGATTTTCCAGGCAAGAGTACTGGAGTGGGGTGCTATTGCCTTCTCCGGTTTTCACATGAGGTATCTTGGTTTCTGGGACCCCTTCAGATTACTACTGGAAGAGTGGGCTCCAGGAAGTCAATGTGCCTTCAGCCAAGGCCCAGAGTAATGTTCAGGGAGCAACCAGAACCCATCCTGGAGCCTAAAGCAGAGCCGCCCCAGCTGACCTGAAAACAGGAAAAACAAATGCTTACTATTGAAAACTTCTAAGTCAGGGTGGTTTTTAAGGGTCCTTACTGAAGCAAGAGCTGAATAATGTCCCCTTGGAGAATTTGAATCAAAGGAATAGTGATCTGAATTATATTTTTTAAAGATCACTGTTACAGGTGTTTAGAGAGTAGAAGGAAAAAAGACAAGAGAGGAAATACAACAGTTCAGAAACCACTGCAAAATCCCAGTGAGAAATGGTGACTGCTCAGACCAGGGTAGGAGTGATGGAGTTGATAGGATTTGCTGATGGCTGGGATGTCAGGCATGAAACAGAGAAAGGAGTGTTATAACATTGCCTTACAGCAATTTCATCATCCAGCTTGTAATTTTACCTACCCACCAGCCCAGCCTACATTTCTAAGCATAAAAATCAGCATACAAAGAGTGTTTTTGTCAACTGCCATATATCCAGGGACACAGTTACTGTAGCAGCTGAACAATTCTCTTTGGGTAGTCGGGTGGAAACCAAATTGTCTTGAAGAATACTAGAGCTGAACAGGGAAATTTTTCTCTAATACCACATGACAAATTTGCTAATTGCCTTTGTTTTTAACAAGAATATCTAAATCAGGTACATCATTATCTTTTTCTGAAACAAGCTCTGTTTCCATTTTGCAGTATGTAGTGAGGGTTTTTATGGATGTTGCTGTTCCCGGTAGCTTACTCTGTCACGCGTGAGGACATCTCCCTCCTCCGCTGAATGGGTGCTGGTCTTTGGAGTCCAGTGACAGCTCAGGCCGAGGTATACTCCTCATTTTGAATCATGGATTTTTTTTCAAATCTCTACATTCTCTCATAACCTATGAAACCATCAGACAGTCCTCGAGCCTCAAGGACTACCTGGTCTGCCTCTTGCCATTCTTTCTTCAAGCTTAGAGCCAAACTAAGCCTGGGAGTCTGATCTTCACTGTCTTTCATATATGGTTAATTCACTAAAATCAAGATTTCCTACTGAATCAAAGTGTATCCTGATCAGAAACTCTTGTGCAGTGTTCTGGGAGTGTAAATTGATACAACCATTGTGGAAAACAGTATAGAAGTTCCACAAAAAGTTAAAAATAGAGCTACTCAGCAGTCACACTTCTGAATATATATCCAAAATAAATGAAATCAGTATCTCAAACAGATACCTGCACCCCCATGTTTTTTTTTGAAGCAGTATTCACAACAGCCAAGATATGGAATCAACCTAAGTGTCTACACGTGGGTGAATGGATACAGAAAGTGTGTATATAGAATATTATTCAGCCTTTAAATAGAAAGAAATATTGCCATTTGGGATGACATGGATGAACTTGCAGAACATTTTGCTAAATGAAACCAGTCAGGTACGGAAAGACAAATACTGCATGACCTCACTTATATATGGAAACTAAAAAAGCCAAACTATAGAAGCAGCAAGTAGAATGCTGGATGGGTTGGGGAACAGGGGAAATGGAGAGATATTGGTCAAGGGTCAATCACTAATTCAGTGATTATAGTTAACACTGTATTATATACTGAAACTTGCAAAGAGGGTAGACCTTAAATGTTTTTACCACAAAACAAACAAACAAAAAATGATAACTACGTAAAGTGATGGATATATAGCTTCATTGTGGTAATCCTTTCAAAATGTGCGTGCATGCTAAGTTACTTCAGTTGTGTCTGACTCTTTGCGACCCCATGGACTATATATAGCCCTCGAGGCTCCTCCGTCTCTGGGATTTTCTCAGCAAGAATACTGAAGTGGGTTGCCATTTCCCTCTCCAGGGGATCTGCCTGACCCAAGGATTAAGCCCACATCCCTGTGTCTCCTGAATGGACAGGCTGATACTTTACCACTGAGCCACCTGGGAAACCTCAGAGCCATTAGTCGGATAACAAATGAAGAAAATCAACCTCCAGGACTCTGACATTAATAATCTCCTGACTGCTCCCATAAAAGCCTTAGTCTGCCATGATCTGGGTGCCACGTCACCTTTACTGCACCCACCCGTCAGCTGCATGTATACAGACCCATCTTTGTACGCTTACCTTACTGTGTCCACAGTGGCTCTTGATGGCTATTTGTTTTCCTCCTCTCTGAGAGATACAAATGAGAAGGGACAAGCAAGTGCCTACACTTCGATGAATTCATTATTACTATTTTTGATATTCACCATGCTGCTGCTGCTAAGTCACTTCAGTTGTGTCTGACTCTGTGTGATCCCATAGACGGCAGCCCACCAGGCTGCCCCATTCCTGGGATTCTCCAGGCAAGAACACTGGAGTGGGTTGCCATTTCCTTCTCCAATGCATGAAAGTGAAAAGTGAAAGTGAAGTCGCTCAGTCGTGTCCAACTCTTAGCGACCCCATGGACTACAGCCATATAGCATAGTAAATTAGGTTCTTTTACTATTGTCAAGGCTGTATTTTGTTACCCTGCTTATTTAACTTACATGCAGAGTCCATCATGCAAAATGCCAGGCTGGATGAAGCACAAGCTGGAATCAAGATTGCTGGGAAAAATATCAATAAACTCAGATATGCAGATGACACCACCATTATGGCAGAAATCAAAGAAGAACTAAAGAGCCTCTTAATGAAAGTAAAAGTGGAGAGTGAAAAAGTTGGTTTAAAACTCAACATTCAGAAAACTAAGATCATGGCATCTGGTCCTATCACTTGATGGCAAATAGATGGGGAAACTGTGGAAACAGTGGCAGACTTTATTATTGGGGGCTCCAAAATCACTGCAGATGGTGACTGCTGCCATAAAATTAAAAGACGCTTACTCCTTGAAAGAAAAGCTATGACCAACCTAGACAGCATATTAAAAAGCAGAGACATTATTCTGCCAACAGAAGTCCATCTAGTCAAAACTATGGTTTTTCCAGTAGTGAGAGTTGGACTATAAATAAAGCTGAGTGCCAAGGAATTGATGCTTTTGAACTGTGGTGTTGGAGAAGACTCTTGAGAGTCCCTTGGACTGCAAGGAGATCCAACCAGTCAATCTTAAAGGAAATCAGTCCTGAATATTCATTGGAAGGACTGATGCTGAAGCTGAAACTCCAATATTTTGGCCACCTGATGCAAAGAACTGACTCATCTGAAAAGACCCTGATGCTGGGAGAGATTTAAGGTGGGAGGAGAAGGGGATGACTGAGGATGAGATGGTTGGGTGGCATCACTGACTCAATAGACATGAGTTTGAGTAACTCTGGAAGTTGGTGATGGACAGGAAACCTGTCGCGCTGCAATCCATGGGGTCGCAAAGAGTTGGACACTACTGAATGACTGAACTTAACTGAACTATTGTACCTATGACATTCAGGGTCAAATTTTTAAAATGCCTAATGTTTACCTGCCAGCCACAGAGGGAGCTGGTCTGGGAGATCACTGTAAAAAACTAGCCTGTAAAGCTCATGGCATTGACGTGAAAAATCATTGCAAACATTCATTAAACTCATTAAACTCCTAAGAAACTCAAGAGTACTCAAAATAAATTGCATTTTGGCACAAAGAGTTTAAGTAGAAATCTCACAGGAAAAGAGTTTAGAATTGCTTGCAGTCTGTAGGAGGGTTACATTTCCTGCATTTTAAGAAGAAACCTCACAAATGTTCAAGAGAGATTTATTGTCTGTGGTTTCCATGCAGCCAGGAAGCGATAGGTAAATAAGATGCCTTACTGGTGAGAAAGCTGTTACTTGTTTTTCTCTCCTTGCTCAGTATGAACATGCTATCACAGTACAATTAAATCCACATTTGGAGACATTAAGCAGACACAAAACCTGCATGATGCAATCGCACTCCACAGGGAAATGATTCTGCTGCTTGCTACATCCCTCATGACTCTCTTTTCCTTCCTGTTCAGGGAAACATGTGCCACTTAGCCTCTTCCATTGATTACAGGTCATAGAGGACAGGTGGCCCTAAACGAATCCAGATAAAGTAAAGGACTAATGTCTTAGGTTTTCAAAACAGCCTAATACTCTCTAGAAACCATATCATTAAGACAGCCTTTCAAGAATCCATTACTGCTGGATCTTAAATGGGAGAGAAAGGAGAAATTCTTCACAATCTTCTGAGAAATTCAAACTACATTTCTCTAATGCTCTCTTGAGATAAACATTTGAGGAGTCAGGAAATGCAGTTAAGTTCCACTGTTATTTTCCATAAGACCTAGAGCAAATCCCATTCCTGACCTCTGTGTATCCACTGCTTCCATGGTGATCATGGTGTTTCTGTTCCTGCTCACTGAGAGTGCCAGAGTGAAGGAGAGGCAGAGAGGTGCCAACACCTGTCACCTTGATGTTCCTATTGATTCACCACGTGGAGCTGAGCACACCATGGCTAGACAGCGTAAGCAGATAACGGCTTCTATTTTAGAAAATACGAGATAAATGCTTCATCAATTTGTTTAAACACTTAAAATCGATATAGATTTTTGGGAAAATGTTTTTAAACATACCAAATATGTACTTGATCTCTAACTGCCTATTAGACATTTCTTCCAGTGGGTCCGTCAGAACCTCTGTCTTGACATGCTCAAAACCAAACCTTGTATTGTTTTCTCTGTGAACAAAGTCTTCCTTCTAAATTCCCTAACCCACCATTTGTTTCCCTTGGCCAGTCCCAAATTCCAACATTGTCCTGTACCCATCTCTCCCCCATCTATATTATCTAATCAGTCAGTAAGTCATAGAAATCTTGCCTGTAATAATCTCTCAAATTTGTTCATTTTTTCTCATTTCACCATCACTGCTATAATCTCTCATGTGGTTTATAAAGAAACCTCCTGAATAAATTCACTGCTGCCCGTCTCTCATTCCCCACCAATCCATCTAATACACCTGCCAGAATTACCTTGCTTAAACACTTACCTGATAATGTCATTCACTGACTTAAAAACTGACTTATTGCCTATAAGATAAGCTCAAAGTCAATTCAACATCCTTTTATTTTTTTTAGTCTCTGCTATTAGAAGCCTTACAGTCTACTAAGTATGATGAATACGAAGATGAAAAGGCATGGACTCCTAAGGTACCCAGAGTGAACTTCCAGGAGAGTCAGACATGTTGATAGTTATTCACAACGCAATGCAGTATGTGCCACCACAGAATCATGCGCAAGGCATGGAAACAGCACAGAGGGCCTTCAGAGTGGAAGGTATCTGAGCTTGGAATGGGTATGCCAAGTAAATGAAATGGAATACAGAGAGTCCATAAGAAAGAAACCACACTCCAGGACTTGTCTGTTGCAATTATTTTTATCGGTGGGAATACTGATATCAAGAACTAAGACAGAGAACAGTGGAATATGAATAGTTCTTGGTGGAATACGAATAGTATGTGGTAGGGAGATGGTGGTAATGGTGTGGCAAGAAGACAGAAAGTGATCAAGACATGAGAACAATGAATGAGGAGGAAGGTGTTTAGGTTGAAACGTCCAAGTGCAGGTCTCAGTTCAGGGGAGAAGGTGGGGCCAGAAATAGTCGCTAAAACTACAGAAAATAGGGTAAGTCTTCTAGAGAAAGGACATAATGTCGTAAGAGATTTGGGGGACTTGGAGTATAACCCACTCAAAAAAATTAAGATGAAGCCTTTGAAAGTAAGATAAAACTCATAGAACAGTGATGTCAGAATATCTGGAAGAAAATAATGACTCAAAAATAATACTGATCAATACAGTTCCATTCTGACTGCACACTCCAACCACAGCCTACACTCTCAGCCTCACTCACTCCTGCCACTTCACTTTTTACCAATCTGCTCTGGCTCTAGGAATAACAAGAATGTAAATACTCATAGCTGTCTCTGATGTGCATGTATAATGTGGAAGACACGATATTATGTGCTTTGGTATTTTAGCATACTTAATCCTCACGTTCTGTGAAATAAGTACTATCACGAACTACCCCCATTTCACAGAAGAAATGAGGACTAAGCGGGATTTCTCTG
Source organism: Bison bison bison (assembly GCF_000754665.1). Classification (NCBI taxonomy): domain Eukaryota; kingdom Metazoa; phylum Chordata; class Mammalia; order Artiodactyla; family Bovidae; genus Bison; species Bison bison. The sequence goes on from NW_011494961.1 coordinate 3,164,377, forward strand.
AGACTACACAGATGGTCATACAGCATAGCTAGGATTTAAACTCAGACATACTTTAGCTATACTAGATTATTTGCCAATCCCAAACATAACTGTCTTTATGTCTTCCTGATTTTATATTTGCCTGAAATAAACTTTACGTACCCATTCTGTCTGATGAAATCACATTCCTCCTTAGAAATATAATTCAAATGTTACCCCTGCAATGAAGCCTTTCTCTCTACCACCTTTATTCCAGACAGAATTTCCATCTCCTTGCTCTGCCTTCCCATTAATATTTTGTTCATACTTTTATTATAATATACAGAGTATGCAGAATGAACCCCCAAGGATGCTCATTCTTTAACTCCTGAGACCTGTGAATATATTACACTATATGGCAAAAGAGACTGCAGATAAACTTACAGACCTTAAAGAGGTTATCTTGGATTATGCATGTGGGCACAATCTGATCATAGGAGCCCTTAAAGCAAAGCTCTTTCTCTAGCTAGAGTTCAGAGATGTGTGAGAAAGAAGAAGTCAGAGATTAAAACCTTGAGAGGGACTTGGTCTACCATTGCTGAAAGGAGTTACATGGGAAAGAATTGTAGGCAACTCGAGGAGCAAAGAATGGCCCTTGAATGACAGGCCAGCAAACAACAACAACAACAACCAGAGAAAGTCCTACAGACACAGGGAGTATATTCAGCCAACAATCTGAATAAGCTTGGAAGCAGATTTTCCCCTAGAGCTGCTAGTAAGGAATGCAGCTGAGCTCAAACATTCATTTTAGCCTCGTGAAATCTTGAACAAAGAACTCAGCTGAGCTCACCTGGACTTCTGACCTAAAGAAATTATGAGAAAACAAACTGTGTTGCTACTAAATTTGTGGTAATTTATTTTAGCAGCAATAGAAAACTAATGCAACATACTAGATAATGTTCCAGTTGGTTTTTTATGCATTGATTGTAATTATTAGAGGTTCAGCTCACTGAGTCGAGGAGTCTTGTGTCATCTATCTGTGAGGCTTAGGATTATGACTGATTCAAGAATCCATGCAGTCAAGTGGAATGCATTGACTGGAAGATCTTTAGACACCATCTCTGCCCCATAAGGGACCTTCACACTGTGGCTTATTTGTTCTTAATTCCACCTGAACATAAGCGCTTCGTCCTCCGTGCTTGGGAGAGAAGAGCATCTCCTTAGCACCAGGGCCACAGAATGAACATACTGAGCTTCCAAGAACCGCAGATATTTTGATCAAGGGCTACTTCAACAAACTGAGATACTTTTTTGTAAAAAGATTTCTGTAATCTAGGCCCAATTACGTGCCCCATAACTTACCCATTCCTGGGTCTGCCTGATAGCTGGTTCCCATGCTTTTAGTATAGAAGTTGAGTTCATGAACACGGATTCTCTTATCTAGGTAGGCCTGCCAAAAGCTACAGCTCAAGCAGTCGACCTTGCAGCCCTCAGCTCAAGGTCATTCCCCTGACCCCACCCCAATGGTGACCTGACAGGGAAGACTGCCTCTAAGGTTTCTGCTTAAAGAGTTCTTCTAGGTCAGAAACTGCTCTTTTGGGGAGTAACGCGCACCTTCCTTCCTTCTCTGGAAATATGATGTTTAAATGGCTGCAAGAAAGCATGATTTGCAGGTTAAAGAAATAAACCACATTAACTCAATAATATTAAAATTTTTTCTTTTATATGGTCTAAGAATTTTTTGGAGTTTAAATCTTTGAGTACCAAATAAAAATTCTAACTGCTTTCATTTACTAGACTTCTACATGTGCCTGAGTCCTCATGTGAGAAAGGAGGACAATGATAATAACTATGCTATGGAAGGAATCAGTTAACAGAATAAAAGTGCTTGGAATCAGCAATTCCACTTTGGGGAATTATATAGACCTCAAAGCACCAGCTAATAAAAATATATGAATAAGGGTGTTTCGTGCCACATTGTGAAGGCAAAAATAAAACTGGAAACAACACAAATACCTATCCACTGTGTATTGTTACATAAATATGGCACATACACATTATGGAACATTATGCATTTGTTTTAGGTATCTCCTGGGTATCATCTCACATCCTCTCCGTTCACATTTTACTCTAGCTGTTGCTGTAGTAACCAGCTGCTCAGAGGTATAATTGACAGCACTTTCTTTCAGCTGCATCACATATTTCTCGCTTTGTGTCCAGACTCTTTATCATCAACACTTGAGACATTTGTAGGAATGCAGCCATTCCAATACAGCTGAAAACTTGAAGTCAAAAAGGGCACAGGGCGTATCCTGACCACTAGGGAGCTGGAACCAGCATCCGTGTGGTTTCTCCTTTGTCCCTTCAGCAAACGATTATGAGATGTGTTCTACACTGCTCCTTAGAATTCTCACTTTCCCACAGTTCTGATCAGGTTGAAAACAAACCACTGGCTGACTTGTCCTCCTTCCCCGTTTGATTCTTTCCAATCCTCCACTCCTGATCCTTGGGATTACTTTCCAGAATAAACCGCCTGCAGGCAAGCTCTTGTCCCAGACTTTTGGGAGGTAACCCAGGTTAAAACAGTTAGCTGTGCTAAAAAGGAGAAATATATTTGTTGACCTGGAAGGCTGTCCATAGCATATTGTTAAACAAAGAAAAACAAATTGCAGCTTAATGTCCATAATGTCTTTTATAAAAACAATCAATACTAATGTGTGTGTGTGTTTCCATAACCTTAGAAAAAGGATAAAAAATGCATAAAAACTTATTTGCCCTGGTCTCCTCAGGGGAAGTGGAAGGAAATTGTTAGCTTGTCCTTATTAATTTTTTTATCATTTCACTAGTTACAATGAAAAGATATTAATTTTACAATTTAAAACAGAAAAGAAAAAGATGTTAAAAATTAGCATCAAGCCAACATCCCAGGAAAAACATTGCAAACCATGTGATAAGAAAGAAAAATAACTGTACTATTGGACTTCAGCTGAACTACAAACTCTATCATAAGCCCTTTTATTAACCTCGGGGGGAAAAAAATAATAATTTCTTACTTGAGACTGTCATTGTAAAACACATACCAGAAAGGATACTCACAGAGCCGGCATACTGGCTGTGACAGAGACTCCAGAGACCCCTGAGTGAAGGGTGAGTCACTCAATAAGGACTCAGGATGATTAACGGATAAACAGATTCATGTCCATTCCTGTAGTAGGGACTCTGTTGAAGAATGAGAACAGCTATGCTCAAGAAAAAACCTGGTCGGGAAAAAAAAAAAAAGATTGCGCAAATGAAATTATAAAATGACGACAACGCTAACATCACATGTGATATAAACCTCTTGTCTTGGAGGTCTTAACTTTGCATATAGAACAGTCAGATTTCACACACGAGAATACAGAAAGTTAAAATCTAATCTGAACAAATTTCCATTAGCTCCATTTGCTTGTATTCCTTGGTAGATTCATTATGAATTATTTTAAAGGAACAAACATTAATTGTGTGTGTGCACGCATTTTAATGGAGAAGGCATTGGCACCCCACTCCAGTACTCTTGCCTGGAAAATCCCATGGACAGAGGAGCCTGGTAGGCTGCAGTCCATGGGGTCACTGAGGGTCGGATACGACTGAGCGACTTCCTTTCACTTTTCATTTCCCTGCATTGGAGAAGGAAATGGCAACCCACTCCAGTGTTCTTGCCTGGAGAATCCCAGGGACGGGGGAGCCTGATGGGCTGCCCTCTATGGGGTCGCACAGAGTCGGACACGACTGAAGCGACTTAGCAGCAGCAGCATGTATTTTAAGGAAGATGCTTTTGAATTCCTCCCCAGAAAGCTAGACCTCAGATTCAATATCTGGTCCCACTAGTTAAATACACTAGAAGTGAGGAAAAAAATCTTTTAAAATCATGAGACAAAAGAATAAAAAAGTATACTCTGAAGGACATACTCTGTCAATAGATAGTTGACTTCCAGGGTACAATTATAGGTACATTTTCCTATGCTACTAAGTAAGTGGACCAAGTAGGCAAACCCTGTGATGCAAAGGCTAAGGTGATTTACTACTGTGATTGATAATTTTATGTATCAACTTAGCTGGGCCACAGTGTACAGATATCAGTTGTTGTAGAATAAATGTTCAGTCTCCACCCCGCCCAAAATTCATATGTTAAATCCTGCCCCTGACATGATGGTTTTAAGAGGTAGGACCTTTCAGAGGTAATGTGGTTCATTGAGGTCATGAGAATGGAGTTTCTATGTTGGGGTTACTGCCCTAATAAGAGGAAGAAGGGGCTTCCCAGATGACTCACTGGTAAAGAATCCACCTGCCAATGCAGGAGATGCAAGATACATGGGTTCAATCCCGGGACTGGGAAGATCTCTTGGAGGAGGGCATGGCAACCCACTCCAGTATTCTTGCCTGGAAAATTCCATGGACAGAGGAGCCTAGTGGGCTACAGTCCATGAGGTCTCAATGAGTCAGACACAACTGAGCTCACACACACATACAAGAGGAGGAAGAGACTCTTATCACTGTCTCTGGCTCCCTCTCCCCAGAAGGTCAAAATACAGCAAGAAAGCAGCTAACTGCAAACCTAAAAGAGGGCCTTTACCAGACACTGAATATTCCAGGACCTTGACTTTGGACTTCCCAGCCTCCAAAACTATGAGAAATAAATTTCTGTTGTTTAAGCCACCAGTCTATGGTATTTTGTTATAACAACATGAATGAACTGAGATATCAGTCAGACATTATTCCAGATGTTTCTGTGAGGCTGTTATTAGATAAAATTAGCATTTAAATTGGCAGACTTTGAGTAAAGCAGATTGCCTTCCATAACGTGGGTGGGTTGCATCCCACCACTTGATGTCCTGAAAGGAACTGAAGTCTGACCTCTCCAACAAGAAACAATTGGACTTCAACTGCTGTATTTGCTCTTCCTGGATCTCCAGCATGACTGACTGAACATGATCTGCAACTCTTCTGAGTCTCCAGCATGCCAAGCCTCCCCCATTGAATTCTGGACTAACTAAAGCTTCACAGTTGTGTGAGCCAAATCCTCAAGATAAACATCTTTACATACATATGTCGCATTGGTTCTGTTTCTCTGGAGAACCCTGACTAAGACAACCCCAAAGTGTTCAAATACTCTGGAAAGTGCATTGTCTTATTACTATAATTAATGATAGGTATACTAGTAAATATTCATTGAATGCTTACTAAGTTCTAGGAATCATTCTAAGTATTACTTTACAGTTTAACTCACTGATTCCTCACAGACACACTGTGAAACTATCATCCCTATTTTACAGTTGAGGGCAGAGCAGGCACGACACTCAGGATTAAACAACTTAGTAAGTGGCAGAGACATGTATGAAGTCATGTATTGTATTTCATAGACCACCAACCTATTAGAATAATGATTTTCACCAAAAGAAAGATATGATGCTTGGCGAAGATATGATACTAAAATCAAATATCTTATCCATTTTTTTCTGGAGTTCAAATCGCCCTGACCCTCTACTTGGAATGATCTATCTTTCACTGTGCACCTTGATTTCCGTATCCCCAAATACTCAATATCCTCAAATTTCTGAGCAATATCTCTCACTGTGACCCTCATCCTATGTCTGCCTTCCTTTGAAAAAGCCATCATTGAGAATCTTCCACTCTTTGTAAGTTGCAGTAGAGTCTGATGGAATCTGTGCTGTATCTCAAGTCACAAGTCTGAACTCGGTCTTGGTTCTGATGTCACTGGGTCCGTGAGCCCTGACAAGTAACACACTCTCTTAGTTTCCTCATTGGTGAATGGGTAATGTAGCATCACCCCCTGAAAATGAATCCCATGAGGATAATAGGAACTAACGCCTGGAAGGGAAGTGTCTAGCACAAGTGTCCTAATATTCATAACAAAGCCCTTTCAATCACATCAGAGTTTATGTTAATGAAGTAACTTCTGAAAAGCACCTTAGATTTGGGAGCTGGTTGCCAGAGGAACCACATATAAATAGAGGGTGGAATTTTCAATCTTACCCCCTGATTTCCTAGGAAGGGAGAGGGTCTAATGGTCAAATTTATCACCAATGGCCAACGATTTAATCAATCATGCTGATGTAATGAAGCTTTCATATAATCTCAAATGGAAGGGTTCAGAAAGCTTCTAGGCTGGCGAACACGTGGAGGTGTGGAGTGACTGCAGCACTCGGAGGTGGCATGGCCGTACCTTACCCTGTGCATCTTTCCATCTGGCTGTTCCTGAGTCGTATATCCTTGTATAATAATTACTGGCAGTGTAGTAAGTAAAACGTTTCAGAGTTTTGTGAGCCACTCTAGCAAATTAATAAAACCCAGGGAGGAGTAATTGGAACATTCAATCTGTAACTGATCCATCAGAAGCATCGGTGGCAAATTGGACTTGCATTTGACATCTAAAGTAGGAGGAAGAGGGCAGTCTTACAGGACTGAGCCCTCATCCTGTGAGATCTGACTCCATCTTTGGGTAATTAGTGTCAGAGTGGAGTTGAATTATAAACACCCAGCTGCTGTTGGAACATTATTTGATGTGGGAAACCCCCACCTACATTAGAATTGAATTAGAATTGTTGACTAGGATCCAGTTTCATCACTAATCATTCAAACTTCTTTACTATCTGAATGCAAGCTACACTTCTCATTTTGTCTCTAACTTGGCCTTTGCATATACTTTCCCTGTGAGCCAAGAGGACTTAGTTGCTATCCTGAGCATGTCTTTATGTCATGGTCCTGCCTGTGGTTTTAGTTCATTGTATCCCTCCCATAATCAAATTCATGTTCACCCTTTATGCACAAGATGAATTCTTACCTTTTCTGTTTTATCTTCCATAACGACCCTACACAAATTCCCCTCTTTTAGAAACATATAGTAATGTCAGTATTCTTTTGCCACATTGCAAGTTGCACTTTATTCCTTTAAATATATACCCTGTTGCCCTAGAGACCAAATATTCTTTTATTCCCATGTATCTACCACTATATCTAACCCAAATGCCTCAATTTATTGCTTAAATAGTTAATTGACAGGCGTCTCAGAGGAAAAAAAATCTTATATCACATGCCCTCTTCCCATCACCCATCCTATATCAAAACAAAAATACGTGTGTAAAGTCTAATACTTTTTATACTTTAGAAAATTACTTTTAAGAAAAATAAGTAAGTAAAAGACACACAAATGCAACCATAGCTTGATTACATTCAACAGGGAATGCATCTAAAATTCCTAGTTATGAATATTTTAATGAACAGTATCAATAAAAGCCTCTTACCCTTTGGCCTATTTGTGATGATAAAGATTCAGTTAGTAATAATAGCTCTTTGAGGATAGAGAGAACTCAAAATAATTTATATTTCAAGAGTATAAAAGGGAATAATTCTCCAGGGAAGTTGTATAAGCCATTTCCAAATAGAAAGTTGTATAAGCCAAACTTTCTGAAAGCATGGATGAATTATAGTTTTGTAAAAATAGATTTAAACTCTATCTGAGAAAAAATATAGTTAACAGACCTAAGGAAAGCAAAATATTTGCCATAAGAAAGAATCCACAATTTCTACAAAATAGCTACAATGCTCAAATAAAGTACACTTGCGTATCTTGAGATTTTTCTCTTAGTGAAGATCAGATATCTAAATGCAAAAGCTTTTGACATCCTCATTGTCAGCCTCTTCCTCATGCTCATCAAGAAAGCTGTGTGATGAAAAGCATAAAATTGGTAGCTGACTTAACCACTTATGTGACCTGGAACAAGACTTTCAACCTTTCAAAGGCTTAAATGGGAGCAACGATACTGCCTCGAAAGGTTCTCCTGAGGACTGAATGAGCAAATGCAATGGGTCACACTGAGCACAGAGCTGGGCACACACCACACATCCAGGAGATGTCAGCTACTATTACCATGACTTAATGCCTTATAGGAGAAAGAAGTAAAATGCTTTTGAAAAAGTAATGATAATTATTGAGACATGTGATATCTACAAAGCCGAGTACTTCAGAGTTTGCCTGACACAGAATTCAGAACAGTTAAAGACTTAAAGAATGAGGTGAAGTGAGAAGCTTCCAGGAGGAATCACTGATATAAGTGTCAAGGTAACTTCCTTTGTAGGCATTTCCACCATCTAATAGAACATGGTAAGACAGAACATATTGAAAAAGTCAGATCTCCCTCAGGGTTTAGTTCATTATAAATGACTTTATTTAAAGCACACATGTTATAACCTAAAATCTCTATAGAATAGAGCCCACTGTATCACAAAATTTATTTTAATGACCCTGGACCTAATCCAAAGGTTTTTAGTTACATGGAGTTCCATAAGGACTTTATTAAAAGGTGGTTACAACAATCATATGTCCTAGTCTCTGAAGGTGGCCTAAGGAATGCCAAATATGGTATATGACCATAGAATCATATAATTTATGAATTGAAAGGTTATTACAGAATTTCTCATTCAATCCCTCCATTTTATAGCTAAGGAAACCAGGACACTGAGAAACTGAGTATATAACCATGTTCTTTAGTATACACTTTTTAAAAATGCAATTAAAGTGATGGTCCCAGTGAGGAATGACTTATTTTGACGCATCTTCAGGAGCCTCTTAGCAGCACAGAACAAGCCAGGAATGAAGCAGTAATTCTGAGAAAGAAATAACAAAATTTTAAGCAGACCCATGTGGTTTTCTTCTTAAAACTATCAGTTCAGTTCAGTTCAGTCGCTCAGTCGTGTCCGACTCTTTGCGACTCAATGAATCACAGCACGCCAGGCCTCCCTGTCCATCACCAACTCCCAGAGTTCACTCAGACTCACATCCATCGAGTCAGTGATGCCATCCAGCCATCTCGTCTTCTGTCTTCCCCTTCTCCTCCTGCCCCCAATCCCTCCCAGCATCAGAGTCTTTTCCAATGAGTCAACTCTTCGCATGAGGTCGCCAAAGTACTGGAGTTTCAGCTTTGGCATCATTCCTTCCAAAGAAATCCCAGGGCTGATCTCCTTCAGAATGGACTGGTTGGATCTCCTTGCAGTCCAAGGGACTCTCAAGAGTCTTCTCCAACACCACAGTTCAAAAGCATCAATTCTTCAGCACTCAGCCTTCTTCACAGTCCAACTCTCACATCCATACATGACCACAGGAAAAACCATAGCCTTGACTACAATGCTGATCAATTACATGGTCTTTATCTCCTCACTTCCCCTACCCTGCTGAGTCTTAGTTGGTGGACATTTCATTTAGCAGTGTGTCCTACTACTCACATGCTCTTTCTTGGTGATGGCAAATAGCACATGAACAGCACAGATTCCTCATCCAGCTAGGATGAGCCTTGTGGTTTTTCAACCTAGACAGAGCCCTGGTTTCACAGATACTTGCTAGTCAGCTTTCCCCTCATCAGCACCATGTTTAGCTCTCCATATGACTGGCCCTATTAACCAAAATAATAGCAACAATAAAAAATATTTTGTATGTTGATTTAACATTACAAATAATTAACTTCATTAATTACTTCTATATACCAGGCACTGTTCTAACAACAAACCCTAAAGATAGGTTTACTTAGCATTCTTTGTACAGAGATGAGAAAACGGAGGCCAAAGAGGGTAAACTGCCCCCAAAACACAAACTAGCATCCAAACTCAAGGAGTCCAGCTCCAAACCTACATTTTTTATCTTTCCATTCTTAATTCCTGCTGTGCTTCCTCTTAGTCATTAGATTCTATACATCATTTAGTCACTAGATTCTATACATCATTTAGTCTCCAAAAAATTCTTTTGGAATAAATATTATTAGCTCTACTTTACCAGTGATAAAGCTGGGATTTCGAGAGGTTAAGTTTAAAGAGATTACAAAACACGATGAGTAGCTGGGAGTGCCAGGATTATAATCCAGGTCTGACTGACTCCAAAGCCCACAACCCTGGTAACAATTGCGATTTTTCTGGCCTTTAACAGCACTGTCTCCCACTGAGACTAGAGCGTGGGGTCCTGGCTGCATCTTGCTCTCTGTAATCCTGGCCTAGGGAGAGGCCATCTGGAACCACGACACGGCCATCTACACTGTGCTGACTACAGGTCTTCTTGCAAACCCTTCCTGCATTACTCTGTCAAGCCGGGATCTCAGGCTGCCTTCATTACCCTTTGAACAGCAGATATTGGATGCTGGCCATCCCTCTGCCAGGAACCCAGGCACAAAATGGGGTGAATTTCCTCAGCCCCGGCCCCAGCTTCTTCCCTTTTCCCATTATTCTATAGCACTGAAGACCAGTATTCCTTCTGGCCCAAATGATCTAAGTTTCTACAACCATACCAGCATATTCTTAATTTAAAACAATTCAATGTGATACTATTTATCAACCTGTTTAAGTTACATATAGGCATGTGAATTACATTTTTATTATATGTGTGCTTAGTCGCTCAGTTGTGTCTGACTCTTTGTAACCCCATGGACTATAGCCAGCCAGACTCCTCAGTCCATGGGATTTTCCAGGCAAGAATACTGGAGTGAGTTGCCATTTCCTTCTCCAATATTATTATGCTAATAGCAGTATTAACATGCTTCAGTAAACCAAGAAATATAAAAAAGCTTGCACCAAAATATATTTACTGATACAAACACACATCTGCAACATACTTAGTCTTAAAGACTACTTGTTAATCTTTATCATAGTGTGTTAATGCTTTCCTTTGATGTATACATACACATTTGGCTGCTCTTGAATGACACGATTCCTGAGTCAGTGGATGTCCACCTACATTGCTTAACAAGATGGGATGCTTTGTCTGTAAATCATTAAACTGCATTTGAATTAGCTATGCAAAATTCAGCAAGATAATCCAGTGTGTCCATTTCAGTCGGGGTTGACTTCAAAATGCCTGAAATTGATCACGGCAGGTCCACTGCTAATAAGCTGATTGCCCTTGAAAACAGCAGACACCTCTTTAGTGCTCTTGGGACTATTATAGGAGTAGTTTGTCAAGAATTTGGTCCAAGAGATCAAACATGCCCTAAAAAATATTTACCATATGACTTTCATGTATATTTGTGGAAAAGAATGAGTGGTTGACTTAACGTTAAAGTTAACTACATAAAATTAGATGCTGCCAAAAGTGGAAGAGAGAGACTAGAGACACTAAAGCAATTTGCTTATTTTTCTGTACTTAATTTGGTCTGTATCATTTCCCTAATGCAAGACTTTAAGAAAAATCATTGCTTTGAGCATTTGACATATATTTTCTTTTATGTGAATAGTTTAAAAATATTTAAGTTAATGCCTATTCTAAAAGTGCTAACTGTTGAAAATATCTTTCCCACTAGATATTATTAATGTCTACAGTTTTAAAGAATAATTTTCCCTTAGATCCTAAAAGTCCCTGAAAGTTATGCATTTTGCCAAAGTCATAACTCTTAAGATGGAGACATAGTTGCCTATTCATTCTTGCAAAAACATTTTGGCATAATTATGTAATCATAAGCGAAGATGCTCTCCTCTGAACCAAAATGACCTTTCAGAGGTAGAATTTATTATATTTATCACCATCTTTAATACTTTTGCTGAATGTCGTTTTCAGTCAGACATTCAGCATAAGACTTTACACTTAGCCAGACAGTAAAGTTCTAAGCATGCTGATAGATATGCAATTGCACTGTTTTCCTTAAATTTTAAAGTGAAGAATTGTTATTTTCAGCAACATCGTTTGTAAACTCTTATCATCACAAGTGGATAATTCTTTTAAAAAAAAAATAGTGTGATATTACAACTAACGATCAAGAGGGGCCAATGTCTAGACAAAAATACTTAGTGTGTAAATACAGAAATTTTGCTTCTATCCACTAGGAAAATTATTGTGAGTAGTGCCTTATACACAGAACAGGCTCAGGGACTTGAAGCAGCAGCGTTATTCTCCATTATTCAGGAAATAGCCTAAGCATTAGAACCAGACAGTTCTGTTCCTAGAGACTCGTTCTTCCTCGACAAGTGTGGGTAACGCTGGACAAGCTACCTGTCCAAGCCTCAAGTTATTCTCTAATTTAACAGAATTACATGTAGTATAAAGACCTAATTCTATTACTTTCTTTCTCCTGCTTTTGCCAATCCAAGCACCAGAATCTTAAATCTAATGGCAGTTATGATCACCGAGTAAGCTCCAGGATTTGAGTAAGCTCCGGGAGTTGATGATAGACAGGGAAGCCTGGCGTGCTGCAGTCCATGGGGTCGCAGAGAGTTGGACACGACTGACCGACTAAACTGAACTGATGATCATTGCATCTAGGAATCCATGTTAAACAATGAGTTGTTTCATTATGAGCTTAATGAACATGACCAAAATGTTTATTTAAATTAACTGAACCCATGTTCTGTTGGATCCCTGGGTTGAGAAGATCCCCTGGAGAAGGAAATGGCAACCCACTCCAGTATGCTTGCCTTCGAAATCCCATGGACAGAGGAGCCTGGTGGACTACAGTTCATGGGGTCACAAGAGTCAGACACAGCTGAACACACATGCTCCTCCATACTCTGTTATGAGAAATACGCCAAGTTTAACATGTAACCTTATATATACATTCTGCATACATGATATATTAGCACATTCTCATAAAGGATTTGATATTTTTTTAAACTCTTGTTGCTAGACTGAATTCTATTTCTTTCTTTTTTATTTTTACTTAAATATAGTTGATTTACTATGGTGTGTAGGGTTTGAATTCTATTTCTATGTCACCGGTGGTTCACTGTCCTACTAAGTTGGGGCTACGGTATCTGTTTTTAACCTTTCAGGCTCTTATTAACAGGTTTTAATTATGTTTATGTACTTGCCCAAAATATAGCCTTCCAGTTTTGGTTTTTCTCTTAATAGATAATCATTTGGTTGCTATCATGTGTCAGATACTGCAGTTTTGTTGATTTTCTCAGAATCAGTTGATTTCTACAGAAAGGTCTGCGCTTGTCATATCTGCTCTAACACACTGGCCACGTGAATGATGCTTTGTTCTTAGGGCCAAGATCAGTGTCTTCTGCTTTAATTGTTTCATTGTCTCTGCAGGACCCAATATTCTTTTCCATGCTGTGGGAACTTCACAAGGGTTTAAACGCCTTTCAGCGAGGAAGTAATTTCCTGTTGGAGCATAAAATGAAACCAGATCCATGTGCTCAGTGCCATTATATTTTCAATGTAATACATTAAGTATTCCTAACAACAGTAGTTCAAAGTCATTTCTGTTTAATCATTTCATGCTCACTATCTCCTAGTGGTCATGAAAAGTTACAAAGCAAAATCCTGGTGAGATAATATTTTTCTGTAAGTGCGAAGCTTTTAATCCCCGTTGTAATCAGAAGAGCATTTACTGGTGGGTGACAGGAAATAGACAAGTAGGTAATGGATTGTGAGTCATTTGAGAGAAGAGAGGGTGGGGCAAGAGGCTGCAGCTTAGAGAAGGGTGTTAAGGGCTGAATAGAAAAACGATCCTTTTGGAAACTGGCCTAGAAGGAATATGCTTGACTTTTTTCAATGTTATTTTAGAGTTAGATCATAGTAGGAGTGATTCTATAAAATTAGCTAACAAGTCCCTATCTGTTCCTGTAATAACACCTTCTATTCCTTCAATAAGTTTTCCTGGAAAATTTTAAGACCACCTAAATTGTTATTAATTCCTGCTTTAGTCTATATAAGGAGGTAAATGCCTAACAAAGACTCTGTCAGAAGGAAAAGCGGTTTGTAACCAAAAAGAGTAGCATTCAATGAGAGTGACGCCATCAATGGAAAGATGACTTTGAAGAACTTTATGAGGCCGTGAAGAGGTTAGTGATGATGAGTTAAGCCCCAGAGATGGAAATGATGTATACATGAGAAAACTTTAATCTTTCCTGTTGCATGGCTCTCAGAATAAAGACATCAAAGGTAGCCTTGAGACAATTTAAGGTGAATTAACTAATGTGCAATGTGAGATTTCCTCTCTTCTTTCTTTGCTTTATACTCCAGCCACTGTTTATTCTTCTGGAACTCTGAATGTTTAAGTTCACATTTTGTTCACACTGGAGCAATTTGGCCACCCTTTTCCCACCAATCTAAATATTTCTCATTTTTTAAAACTCAGCTTAAAAATACTTACAGAGTCCCAACTAAATGTCCCTCTGTATGTCCTTGTCACTGGGCAATTATCAGTCACCTCTTTTGTTTTATTTTCTGTGTTTAACTTTGTCCTCTCCACTAGCTTACAAAGATAGCTTGCTTGTCTATGCATATTCACAGCACCTAAGAGAGTGCTTCATATCTAGTAAGTATTCAGTATTATGTGCTTAATTCAGAATAAGGTGTAGGGAAACATTAGAAGATAGACGTAAAGAGCTATTCATTAAGTGGTATGGTATTTATTTAGTTCTGGTTCCTCTCAGAATTTATCTTACTCTTTTATCAGTCAGTCAGTTCAGTCTCTCAGTCATGTCTGACTCTTTGTGACTCCACGCACTGCAGCACGCCAGGACTCCTGTCCATCACCAACTCCCGGAGTTTACTCAAACTCATGTCCATTGAGTTGGTGATGCCATCCGACCATCTCATCCTCTGTCATCCCCTTCTCCTCTTGCCTTCAATCTTTCCCAGCATCAGGCTATTCTCCAATGAGTCAGTTCTTTGCATTGGGTGGCCAAATTATTGGAGTTTCAGCATCAGTCCTTCCAATGAATATTCAGGACTGATTTCCTTTAGCATGGATGGGTTGGATCTCCTTGCTGTTCAAGGGACTCTTAAGAGTCTTCTCCAACTCCACAGTTCAAAAGCATCAATTCTTTGGCGCTCAGCTTTCTTCACAGTCCAACTCTCACATCCATACATGACTATTGGAAAAACCATAGCTTTGACTAGATGGACCTTTGTTGGCAAAGTAATGTCTCTGCTTTTGAATATGCTAAGTTGGTCATAACTTTTCTTCCAAGGAGCAAGGGTCTTTTAATTTCATGGCTACAG
>NW_011494961.1:3179417-3184152 GCF_000754665.1 Bison bison bison
CAGTCACCACCTGCAGTGATTTTGGAGCCCCGAAAAATAGTCTGTCACTGTTTCCACTGTTTTCCCATCTATTTGCCATGAAGTGATGGGACCAGATGCCATGATTTTAGTTTTCTGAATGTTGAGTTTTAACCCAACTTTTTCACTCTCCTCTTTCACTTGCATCAAGAGGCTTTTTAGTTCCTCTTCGCTTTCTGCCATAAGGGTGGTGTCATCTGCATATCTGAGGTTATTGATATTTCTCCCGGCAATCTTGTGTTTCATCTGGAATCTTGTGATTCCAGCTTGTGTTTCATCCAGCCTAGCATTTCTCATGATGTAGTCTGCATATAAGTTAAATAAGCAGGGTGACAATATACAGCCTTGACATACTCCTTTTCCTATTTGGAACCAGTCTGTTGTTCCATGTCCAGTTCTAACTGTTGCTTCCTGACCTGCATACAGATTTCTCAAGAGGCAGGTCAGGTGGTCTGATATTCCCATCTCTTTAAGGATTTTCCATAGTTATTAAAAAGCATCAGTTTTAATTTTTTATATTCTAGAGATAAAAGTCCTACATTACAGCATGGGATTGTTGGAAGGATTGCATGAGGCAAAGCAAATGAAAATGTACTATAAACTGAAGAACACTGTACAGAGATGGGATCTTGTTTTTATGACCTGAACTGTAATTTGACCACATGGCACATCCATTTGCTTCCATGATTGTGCAAGCTTTCCTTTACCCTTCCACAATAACTTTGCAAATGGCTACAGATTCTTAGCCACTCCTCTCACAGAAAAGTGAAGTCTGATTCACACGTCCTGACACTGGATTCTTGGTTGTTCTTACGACTCTCTTAACTAATAGAATGCACAGATCTGACACTGTGTTTAGTAAGAGGCCATGGAGCTTCCACACAGGCCTACTGGAATGCTCCTTCTCAGGATGCTTCCTCTCAAATTCTGGCTCCCATACTGTGAAAATCCCAAGCCACATGGAGCAGTCACACATGGGTAGGTGCTTCTGTGGCCAGGCCCAGCCTCACCTGTCCTTCAGTCATCCTGCCCAACTGCCAGGTTTGTGCGTGAAGAAGTCCCTAGGGGATTCTAACCCCCAGCCATCCTTGTCGTCCCGGCCACTATGTGCCAGAGAAAAGCTAGCCCCACTTTGCCTTTCTGAATTCCTACCTCATGGAATCCATGAGTGTAATACAACACTTATTATTTTATGCCACTAAGTTTGGGGGTGGTTTATTACATACCCTCTCACATACAGCCTGCCATATTTCCCTTACCACTCACCAGCTGTATCAGCCAGGATGGCTTGGTAACACTAGTAGTAGTAGTCGCTCAGACGTGTCTGACTCTTTGCAACCTCATAGACTGTGCCCCACCAGGCTCCTCCATCCCCGGGATTCTCCAGGCAAGAATACTGGAGTGGATTGCCATTCCCTTCTCCAGAGGATCTTCCTAACCCAGGGATCGAACCAGTTTCTCCTGCATTGCAGGCAGAGTCTTTACCATCTGAGCTATAGGTATTCTGATAGGTAACACTGGGGTTAAATAAAGAAATAGAACTAATCTAAAAAATTAATTACAGCAGTTTTAAATAAGAAAGGCGCATTCCTTATTCACACTGCACACCCATTGAGGGTCAACTGTGAAGCTCACTCATCACAGTTACTCAGGGATTCAAGCTAATAGATGACGCCAGTCACTGGGCTAGAAGGCAAATAGAGTTCTAGGGGGTCTTGTTGTTCTTGTTCAATTGTTCAGTTGTGTTTGACTCTTTGCAACCCCATGCAGCACACCAGACTTCCCTGTCCTTCTTTATCTGCCTAAGTTTGCTCAAACTCATATCCATTGAGTCAGTGATGCTATCCAACCATCTCATCTGCTGTCACCCCCTCAATCTTAACCAGCATCGAGGTCTTTTCCAATGAGTTGGCACTTTGCATCAGGTGGCCAAAGTATTGGAGTTTCAGCTTGTACCAGCAGTTAAATGTTAACACTGAAAATGACACGTGCCACTTCTTTTAACTTGTTGACCAGAACTAGTCATGTGGCTTCTCTCCCACACACAGCTGCCAGAAGTATTAGTCCTATCGTGCATTTTAGAGAAAGAGATCCAGAAAAACCTGGGAATTAGTACTAATGACTACCACACAAGCTTTTTCATGGGCATTGCCCGTCTGGGCATCCTAGATAAACCCTTTACCTCAACCTTTGGTTCTGACTCTTCTCCTGCTGTGACCTGTGTTAGTTCTTCCTACTTCCTGAGGCCAGAAGCTTTTTTATTGCTTCCATTTCAGTATTCAAGAGCTGTATCTATAGCTAATCTTCCTGTCTACCCTTCCTGCACATTATCTGCATATAAAGTAGTGGCTGTCGTGGTCTCCATGACAACCAAGACTATCTAGTGCTTTTGCTAAACCCCTAATCATGAGGTTGTTTTTTTTTCCCCCACCTTTCTCTTTCTGTCTTTTCTTTATCAAAGCCAAAATCAGGTTTATATAGAGAGCACATCATTTCTTCTTCACGTCAAATAAAACATAAACCCTGGACTCACATCTCTGGTCTGAAATGATTACTCACAAAATCAAGAGGAGAATAAGAAGTAAAAGAATGATGTTAGAAGGAAGAGAGGACCTTGTTAAATGAGAATACAGGGAAGGATTTCAAAGAAGGAAAGAGAAGGTTAATAAGGAAGGCAATGGATCAGTGTATGTTTTGGTGCAAATCCTTGACTATGCATTACATTCAGTCCCCAGGTGTTTTTATGTATTCGTTTTCTTTCATTTTGAAAGTTCAGATTCCTTGCATATAAAATGGGGAAATATAATACTTTCCCCTATCTTACTAATAAGGTAGTTGTAAGAATAAAATTGACTAGTCTAAGTAAAAATGCATTAAATGTAGAAAGTGCCAATCAGCTACAAAGTATAAGTATTACATTCATTTTAACCAAACATAAGAATGATGGTTACTGTTAAAGAATCTCTGATGCCTTCGGAAGGTTTCTAGAAGGCTTTAGAAATTTTCAACCTAGAATATGGCTTAACTCAGATGATTAAGACTTTCAGGAATGAGGTGGTGAATGACAGGCATAATCAAAGCTTCTGAATGTGAGGCCACCAATTAAATACAGTTTGCAGGAAGTCTTGCCAAGGGCCAAAATCCAGAGACATACTCCTCTGATAAGTGCGAATGATATGATGAACTAAATAATTCAATAGCCTCCTATCCACCCACATCCTTCTTAAGATTTTAGCAAAATCAGACCCTGTTTACAAGTTCTTTTAAAAAATGCATCTATTTAGGTTTCCATGAATTTTCTAAGAATTTTCCCTCTAGTATCTCCTGTTACTCTTTCTCTGATACTTTTCATGAATCCTCTTCTTTCCCATCTCCTAACTGTGGCTACTTTCCCAAGGTTTGATAATCTGTTGTCATCCATTAAAATGGCATCAACCAGTCATGTTTCAAAGACGATATTGTAAAGTTTTAAAATAAAATAAAATTTTAAAAAAAATAGCAAAAAAAATAAAAAATAAAAAAATAAAGTAATGAGTCTACCAATCAAAAAAAAAAAAAACCAAAGACAATATAAAGCTACACTTTTAGTGCTGGCTTCTAGATCCACATTTCCACTTTCCTCTTAACAACAGGGTTATGAGCAAGAACAGCTGGCTGCTATTGAGACACATTATACCAAGCCCCAGAAGAATTTTGTGTAAATTATTTTATCTACATACAAACCTATGACTAGGTGAAAAAGCTATCCCCATTTTACAGAAAAGGGAACTAAACTTCAGAGAGGTAAAGCAATTTATCTATTTTATGGTAGATAGAGGAAGCATTCAAGCCCTAGTATGTCCTATTTCAGGGCCTGATCACCTTATTTTTATGCTTTAAAATTTTTCTTATGGACATATTATCAGCATCTCAAAATCATGATATCTAGATTCAGAAACCCAAGCCAACATTTTATCCTCTTTTCACTATTTCTATGAATATATTAATGTTTGGTTAGTAGTTCTGTCTTAAAACCTCAGAATCATTATAAACTTCTCCAACTTGCTTGCACTACCCCCAACCCCAGACACTAAATTCTATAGATTCACTCTTCCCAATATGTTTCCCACCCAGAGCTTCCGTTCCATTTCTTCTACCATTTTCCTCATGCTTGTTCTCCCATAGTAGCCTCCCCAAATTTCACTTTTACTCACATCTCTCTCCCTGAACATTGTTCCCAGACTGAGCCTCCTAAAGAACTATTTCAGTCATCCCATTCTCTAAACTCAAATCTAAACCCTTTAACCCGATGCTGCAAGCATATGCTAGATCTACCCTGAGACATATTTTATATTACTCCCTTGTAAAAAATCCAACTAAGCTGAACTAATTGCTACTTCTTACATTTCTCTCCTCTGCCTTTTCTCATGTCATTGCATAAAAATCTAACACCCATCTTTACTTATGAAATCCTACTCATCATTGAGAGCTCCAATCAAATGCTCTTTCCTCCATGAAGCCCAACTGAGTTTTCCCTTTAAGAAGAAGTCTTCAGTTCAGTTCAATTCAGTTGCTCAGTCGTGTCCAACTCTTTGCGACCCCATGAATCGCAGCACGCCAGGCCTCCCTGTCCATCACCAACTCCCAGAGTTTACCCAAACTCATGTCCCTCAAGTCAGTGATGCCATCCAGCCATCTCATCCTCTGTCGTCCCCTTCTCCTCCTGCCCCCAATCCCT
>NW_011494961.1:3184252-3209250 GCF_000754665.1 Bison bison bison
CTTTGCATGAGGTGGCTAAAGTATTGGAGTTTCAGCTTTACCATCAGTCCTTCTAATGAATACCCAGGACTGATTTCCTTTAGGATGGACTGGTTGGATCTCCTTGCAGTCCAAGGGATTCTAAAGAGTCTTCTCCAACACCACAGTTCAAAAGCATCAATTCTTCGGTGCTCAGCTTTCTTCACAGTCCAACTCTCACATCCATACATGACCACTGGAAAAGCCATAGCCTTGACTAGATGGACGTTTGTTGGCAAAGTAATGTCTCTGCTTTTGAATATGCTGTCTAGGTTGGTTATAACTTTCCTTCCAAGGAGTAAGTGTCTTTTAATTTCATGGCTGCAGTCACCATCTACAGTGATTTTGGAGCCCACCCAAAAAAAGTCTGACACTGTTTCCACTGTTTCCCCATCTATTTCCCATGAAGTGATGGGACCAAATGCCATGATCTTAGTTGTTGAGCTTTAAGCCAACTTTTTCACTCTCCTCTTTCACTTTCATCAAGAGGCTTTTTAGTTCCTCTTCACTTTGTGCCATAAGGGTGGTGTCATCTGCATATCCTCTTCTAATTTCCAGAATATTTGGTTCACACTACTATTAATGTGCTTATCTGATACTACCTTAAGTTCTAGTTCTGCGTGTTTGTCTTATTTTCTACTGTAACACTGTAACCACTAGAAAGGAAAATACTTACTTTATACATCTTTTATACATCTTCATATTTCTTAGAGTATCTAAAATAATGCTTTGCACATAGTAGGAAATCAAACACTGCTTGAATGAGCATTAAAGAGAAATTCAGGCATCGAGCATACCTTCAGAAAGCTATATAAATCATAGAAATGAGCAGTTTGTAAAGCTTGAATTGTCATTTTATGATATGCCATTTTATATAGTGTTATATATTAGTCATCAGTGACTGTGTTCAATTATTTATCTTCCAGAAGCTACAACTCAAGCAGAAAGGGATTTATTTTGGAGAGTCTATCTTAATTAAAGAGTATTTGCTGGATCTTTAACAGTCAACATTGGAGAGAAAGAGAGGCAATCACTTCCAAATTTTTCTACATTACCTACTATAACCATGCTTCATGCCAAAAAACATGATGTCTGTGTTGTGTGAAATGGTAAGTTGAATTTATGGCTTATAACCGAGTTGAGAACTAAATTTATGAAATTTCAGCAAAACAAAACATCATTTAGAACATTATATGTTAAAAATAAATACTTTCCTACTTTTTATTCAACCTCCAACTCCTTTCCTAAAGCATACCAGCCTCATATGTACAATATAAAGTCAGAAAAATTCACTATAGAAACTTAAAATTCAAAATGAGTCATTTTTAGCTGTGTTACTTCTTCTTAAATGGTTTAAAGGTGTGCTTTAAAAAATATTTTAAAACCATTGTCCTCTTAAGATTTTTTTGATTGGGAGTGTCCACACTAGAAGTCGTGGGGTGGGACGAAAGCTGAGAGTTCATTTCAAACCTCTGGCTGCTGTGTGAATTTCTGTTCACCACTGATAAGGCCAGGCAGCCTCTGAACCTTGCCATGAGGTGCCTAATATGGTAACTACTTCTATTTTCAAACAGCTTCCACTGTCAGAAAATTCTCTGCTGAACAAAATTCTACCTCTATCCTCTAGAGTCCTGAACAATTGCCCTGATGTTTCTGAATACTACTACAATCATGTATTTAATTATTTGAATACAGTTATCATGCCTTCTCTTTCCCAAAGTATTCTGAGAAAGGGGTTTACTTTTAATCCAGCATTAAAGGATAATTATTTCAAAAGCTTTAGATACTTTCGGGACCAAATGATCTTTAAAAGTCTTTATTAGGAGTTTTGGCTGATCCTCATTCTCCCTCATCTCCTAAACACCCTCAGTCACCTGCTCTGCCTACTTTATCAAAGGGAGTCTAATAGGATTTGTTCCTGACACAGGAAACCATTAGAATATTTAGGAGGCATATTAGAACTTCATATATTCATGTAGTTATGGAACTAAGGATCCATCTTGTTACCATCCTGACCTTGCACTCCCATGAACTGGCTCATCTCTGATTGCTTTGAACTCTATCTTTGTACCTAAACTTCACTCACTTTCCCTCTTTCTGAACCTATTTGCTTTACTAATATGGCTGGAGTATCCTTTAAGGTATTTACTTGTGTATATTTTGAATATTTTTTCGTCCTCTCTTTCTAAATAGTATCCTGAGGGCATTTTCCCTAACCCACAGCCCCTACGAGCCAAGACCCAAAGAAAAAAGCCACTGTGCACTGTTTGAGACAGAAAGATTTAAAAGTCAAGTTGAAGGCTGAATTTTTCTGCTCCTAGACACAAGATGATTCAGAGTCTGTGAGAGGGGAGGAATTCTGATTGAGAAAGCTGAGAGGCACCTCAGACTAGAGAGGAAGGGGTGGAGAAGCCAGAGTCTTCAAAGTGTGGGTGGAGTCTGGGAAAAGTAGTGGGGGGTGAAATAGGTCAGGAACCCGCATAAGCAGAATCAAGATGGTGAAAACTTACTGCCCGGCTATAGTCAGAAGAAGACCCACAATCAAGGCAGTTATTTTTCAGTGCCCTGAAAAGTCTACCTCTGCACCTTTCCTTTGTATTTTTTGTGGAATTGTGATTTTTACATTTGTGTCTGACTGTTGGATTACTGTATGCCTCTCTCCAATTCAGGCTATGTTTCCTGAGGAACAGACTGGACTGGGTCCAGTTCACTTATCACTGTGTCTCAGGCACCTGGAATGGTATCTGACACATAGTAGGCATTCAACAAATATTGGTTGAATGTATGTAGTATGAAAAATAAATGATATTAATGTGAAGAGACTACAAGTTAGTCAAGAAGAGGTAATTAGCTATCCATGTATGCTTAAGTTAACTAATAGGACCACCAGTATATTATATACTTTCTCATAGTTTTGTTTGAGTTTTCCTCAACTACAACTTTGGTGTAGTCATAATACTTCATTAAACGGTGCCTTAGTCAGGCACCGTAAAACAGACACATTTGAACTAAATAGAAGCACTCGACCACCTGGAGGCCACCAGCATAGAGCGCAGTGAGGGAGAGCAACACCAGCAGCGTCCTGGCAGAAAGAACTGAGCATGCGGTACCTAAATGCAGACGATTCCAAGTTTGGGTAAGCCGAGTGTTCCGTAAGAAGCTAGGGTCAGCCAACACAGGTTGCTCCCAACCACCACACCTAGGTTCTGTTCCAAAACTCATTTTTAAACTATCTCAAGAGGTTCTTTTTAAAAATTATTTATTCATTTATCTAAGTATTTCTTGCAGCCAGTTTGAATAGTTGAAATCATAGAACATTGATAATATCAAAGAAGCTGATTCCGTTCCATTTTTTTGTTATTTGAAGCACTTAATCAAATGATGTGTGAATTGTTTGAATAGGAGTAATTTTTAAAGGAGTTGTTTATATGAACTCTTAAATGGAAGCCAGGCATACCTCCTTTGACCTTGAAGCCCAGCTAACCAGACTGTTTTTTTTTTTTTTTTTTTTCCTTGACAAAGGGCTTAAAGCCAGGCTAGATCTTTTAGAATCTCAAAATAAGTATTTATACTTGTTAAGGAGAGAAAGGGACTCAAAAGCAATTATTCTGCTCTTATAAAGCAGCTGTCAGTTGTATCGTTCACATTAGCCATGCAGTACAGGCATCTTTCCATAAGCTCTTCTTAATGAAATGTTTTGTTTTGGTTGTTTTGTCTTTGTGGTTTATTTTTTTTCTGCTTGAGTTGAGATGGAGAAAGAAATAAAGTAGAATGTTGCACTTTCCCTCCTTCTCCACAATCCTCTTTATCATCTTTAACTCAAACTTCTATATTCAATCTACTTGAAACAACTTTGCAATTTGGGAAAGAGAAAAAGGGAATAGGGAAGGGAAAACAGGAATTCTTATTGGGACTGGTATAACAATTGCCAGAAAATTTGCATAGGCATAGCCAGGACATGGAAGCAACCTAGATGTCCATCAGCAGATGAATGGATAAGAAAGCTGTGGTACATATACACAATGGAGTATTACTCAGCCATTAAAAAGAATACATTTGAATCAGTTCTAATGAGGTGGATGAAACTGGAGCCTATTATACAGAGTGAAGTAAGCCAGAAAGAAAAATACCAATACAGTATACTAACACATATATATGGAATTTAGAAAGAAGGTAATGATAACCCTGTATGCAAGACAGCAAAAGAGACAGATGTATTGAACAGTCTTTTGGACTCTGTGGGAGAGGGCGAGGGCGGGATGATATGGGAGAATTGCAGTGAAACATGTAGAATATCATATGTGAAACGAATTGCCAGTCCAGGTTTGATGCATGATACAGGGTGCTCAGGGCTGGTGCACTGGGATGACCTACAGGAAGGTGGGAGGGGAGTTCAGGACAGGGAACACATGTACACCCATGGCGGATTCATGTCAATGTATGGCAAAACCAATACAATATTGTACAGTAAAATAAATTAATTAATTAATTTAAAAAAGGGGAAAAAAGCACTGAGAGGACAGAAAGCATGCTATCAGGATTCTTCCTGCCCCCTTTTCCACACTAATGTCACTGCTCTGTGAGAATGGTTGTTCTTCAAGATTCAGTCAATGCTTCTCTGACCATCTCAGAAGTTTCCTTCCATGCTATGATTTGAAACCATGGGTTTAATTCTCATTTGTTTCTTTTTTGTCTTTCTTTCTTTTTTATTTGTGGTTGTGCTGGATTTTCATTGCTGTGCGGGCTTTTCTCTAGTTGTGGAGAGCGGGGGCTGCTCTTTTATGGCTGAGCTCAGTCTCTAGGGCACACGGGACTCAGTAGCTGTAGGTCCTGGACTCTAGACGACAGCCTCAACGGTTGTGGGGCACAGGCTTAGTTGCTCCACCACATGCGGGATTTCCCCAGATCAGGAATCAGACCCACATCTCCTGAATTGGCAGACAGATTTTTACCACTGAGCCACCAGGGAGCCCCTCGGTTTGTCTCTTTTTAAATGACTTGATTTTAAAAGTGATGAATGAAAACATTTTTCTCTCAAATTCATATTATAAAATATAATAGACTTTTCGAGTTTGTTATTTTCCATTCTCAAAAGCATGCAAAAAATTAAGATAAGAAAATAGCTCCAAAGAGCCACTAAATTATGCTCAGTGTGCTTACTTGAAGCATTCTTAAGCCAGTATTACATTTAAGTGTTTCAATTCATATATCATTTACTTAGGTGCATAAAGGATAATTGATCTAATTTTGGAAACTCATGCTTTCTTAGTATTTGTCAAGGCCTGAAAACATAAAGTTTTCATCTAAATGCATGTTTATTCCTACTCTTTTAAAATTTATACATCCTTAGCTAAGATTATAAAATACTGATTGATGTCACAACAATTTTTAATGCTTACTTTTTCTTATTTAAAATTGATATAGACCAATTATGTCAAATATTGGGTGTATATATTTGTGTATAATTGTATATAATGTAGAGATTTTATGATGCATATTACATGCTATATATTTGTATATGTAATATACATACTATATTGTATATGTAATATAATATTAAAAACAGTTTAGTTCAGTGGCTCAGTCATGTCCAACTCTTTGCAACCTCATGGACTGCAGCATGCCAAGCTTCCCTGTCCATCACCAACTCCCAAAGCTTACTCAAACTCATGTCCATCTAGTCAGTGATCCCACCCAACCATCTCATTCTCTGTTGTCCCCTTCTTCTCCTACCTTCAGTCTTTCCCAGTATCAAACTGACTTTCAAATGAGTCAGTTCTTCATATCAGGTGGCCAAAGTATTGGAGACTGATTTCCTTTAGAATGGACTGGTTGGATCTCCTTGCAGTCCAAGGGACTCTAAAGAGTCTTCTCCAACACCACAGTTCACAAACATCAATTCTTCGATGCTCAGCTTTCTTTATAGTCCACCTCTCACATCCATACATGACTACTGGAAAAACCATAGGTTTGACTAGATGGACTCTGGTTGGCAAAGTAATGTCTCTGCCTTTTAATATGCTGTCTAGGTTGGTCAAAGCTTTTCTTCCAAGGAGCAAGCATCTTTTAATTGCATGGCTGCAAGCAACCATCTGCAGTGATTCTGGAGCCCAAAAAACTAAAGTCTCTCACTATTTCCATTGTTTCCCCATCTATTTGCTATGAAGTAATGGGATCCAATGCCATGATCTTAGTTTTTTGAATACTGGGTTTTAAGCCAACTTTTTCACTCCTCTTTCACTTGCATCAAGAGGCTTTTTAGTTCTTCTTTGCTTTCTGCCATAAGGATGGCATCATCTGCATATCTGAGGTTATTGATATTTCTCCCAGAAATCTTGATACCAGCTTGTGTTTCATCCAGCCTGGCATTTCACATGATATACTCTGCATATAAGTTAAATAAGCGGGATGACAATATATAGCCTTGACGTACTCCTTTTCCTATTTGGAACCAGCCTGTTGTTCCATGTCTGGTTCTAACTGTTGCTTCTTGACCCACATACAAATTTCTCAGGAGTCAGGTCAGGTGGTCTGGTATGCCCATCTCTTGAAGAATTTTCCAGTTGAGATCTACACAGTCAAAAGCTTTGGCATAATCAATAAAGCAGAAGTAAATGTTTTTCTGGTATTCTTTTGCTTTTTCAATGATCCAACAGATGTTGGCATTTTGATCTCTGGTTCCTCTGCCTTTTCTAAATCCAGCTTGAACATTTGGAAGTTCATGGTTCATGTACTACTAAAGCCTGGCTTGGAGAATTTTGAGCATTACTTTCCTAGAGTGTGAGGTGAGTGCAATTGATAAATACAGATGTATCATAATTATGTGTGGACTTTTCTTCATATATGATAATGCAATTATTGAACATAAATGAATATATGTTTATATATAAATACATTATGTAGTGTGTATATGGGCTGCCCTGGTAGCTCAGCTGGTAAAGAATCTGTCTGCCAGGCAGGAGACCCTGGTTTGATTCCTGAGTTGGGAAGATCCCCTGGAGAAGGGATAGGCTACCCAATCCAGTATTCTTGGGTTTCCCTGGTGGTCCAGATGGTAAAGAATCTGCCTGCAATGTGGGAGACCTGGATTCAATCCCTGGGTTGGGAAGATCCCTGGAGGAAGGCATGGCAACCCACTCCAGGACCCTTGCCTGGAGAATCCCCACAGACAGCCCACGGTGCTGGTGGGCTACAGTCCATGGGGTTGCAAAGAGTCGGACATTACTAAGCACAGCACAGGACAGTGTGTATACACACACACAGGTCCTATAAACAACATAATATGAACATCGGTTTCTGCATAGTATCAATAATACAGATTTTCCTTGGGAGGCATCCTCAATCTCCCACCTAACCCTATCCTATCCCTCTTTACTTTCTATCCATATAGTATGTGTAGGTTCCCTTCCCCATTCAACCCATGAATGAAGAAATTACTCAAGCATAGTCCAATCAAAGCAACATAGTCTGCAGAGATTAGATCAGATTCTTTCTGTCATCCTGGAAATTTTCAAAGTCACAACGGCCTCAGAGTGGTTTTTCTTTACCAATTGAGACAGACTGATTTTAAGATGGCTCCTGATGTTCACATCTTTGTATACATTTCTCTTTTGTGTGACTTAGTTTCAGCCAACGGAGTATAGCAAAGATGATGCGATATCACTCTAGTCTTCGCTAGTTTAATAAAGTAAGGAGTCAGGCTGCTGCTGCTGCTAAGTCGCTTCAGTCGTAGTCAGGCTAGAAAAGCTCAAATGGCTTTTGAGGCTGCAGGAAGCCTCTAGGAGATGACAGTTACCTCTAGGAATTAGGGAAGTCTCTAGCTCACGGTCAGAAAGTCTCTGACCCTCAACCTTACAACCACAAAGACATTTGGCCAACATTCTGAGTAACCTGGGAAGTCAATTCTTTAGCACTCAGACCTCCAGATAAGAATGCATCCCAGCCAATACCTTGACTGCAGTACTCTAAGACACCAGGCAGAGGACCCAGCTAAGTTGTGCCTGGACTCATGACGTACAAGAGAAGTGGACTATTTTCTATCCCTGAGAATGGCTTTATTTAGAAATTCATCACCTACAGATGGACAATAAATCTTTTTAGATGTGGATTTCTGACATCATTACATCAATCAAAACCAGAGAATTGTATTCCATGAAAGTGACAGAATTGATATAGTATGTGTTGCCTGTGTTAACAGACAATTCATGGCTAATTAATCAAAGACACTGCTGAGAACATCTTTATCTCATCAAAGTTTAACTCTTAGCTGGATATATTGGGCAGTGAGACTCTTCTGGTTGCTTTGACTGGTTCAACCATAATCCACAAACATTTTTACCTCCAACTCTCATCTTTTGTCTCCAGTATGACTAAGAACATCTCGGCAACATGTCAGAGTCAGCATCTCTTTTCTCTTTTTACTTTTAGGATGGCAACTTCAATTAGTGGCTTGTCCTCCTACTTTCGTATGCTCTCTCTACAGCAATATTTTACTTGTGATTACCCCAGCCCTCCTACTGATTCCATTAAAGAGTAAGCCAGGAGCAGATTTTTCTGACTCAAGCTTTTGGTTCCTCCTTTGTTTTTCCTGGCAGATACAGTTCCTTTATTATATGTAACACCTACGGTAATTGCTGCTGCTTCAAAAAATCTTTTCTGAATGTTATTAAGACATGCAGAAGGAAAAAAAAGTGTTCACAAAATAGAGATATTACTTTTATTTACATTTCTGCATTCTCTAAGGGAAAAAAGTAAGTGGAAAGCTTTCACCCTGGTGTCTCATTAATTCTGACAACACCCCTAGAGGCAGGGAAATGACGAGAACCATTATTCTTGTTATAGTGGAAAAAACACTGAAAAACCCAGAGAGGTTAGATATCTTGTTGTAGGTGACACATGGTTATTGGGAGCCTGGAGGGAAAAAAACATACACACACCCTTCGGGTTTCTGACTCTGAGGTACTTCAATCCTTTCTCCACTCTGCTTTTAGGTATCTGACGGTGAAGTCCACCTTACTTCTAAATGCTGCAGGCAATTAATTACGTGAAAAAAATGTCGGTAACCCAAACCCCAAAAGACCTCAGACAAACCTTCTACTTGTCCAGACTTACCCATAAAAAGTATCACCTTTCCGAGTGAACATTCAAGCGTGAAGTACAAAAGGTACCATGAGGTAATGGAATGGCGAACACGAAGGACTGGCCTGCTCAGGGTGTATCCCCTCCTCCTGGGATGTCATCATGTATACGCTAGAAACCAGAAAGGCATCGATACATTTACTCAGAGTCTTTTGCAGTTAGGACTCTGAGTACAAATTAGGCGCTAACAATAAGTTGAACTTACACAAAACGGCGGAAGGCAGAAGTGAGGAGGAAGCCATTTTTAGGCTCATTAGTTTGCTATTGCTGACAGGCATAGTCATGGAGATGTTTAGGCTTTTGCCTCTCCCACACATGGAGAGGTCAGTTGAGCTGACTTTGGGAAGCCAGTGCTTCATGAAGGAATCCAGGGCAAAGCTTCCTCTCCTCCCAGCAGCAGCAGTAATTGTGCCTTTCTGTCCCGCGGACCACAGCTACGTGCTTCCGTTTCCTGCCTGTGAAGCTTGAGTGATGTACATGGGAATGGCGTAGGTTTAGAACAGACCTGAGTCCTGCATTCTGCCATTGTCTCTTATTTGCTTTGCAGTCATTAGTGACTTAACTCCCTTGGATCCTAAGGGGAAGAAACTGGATTCAGCTCCCTTTTCTGTAAAATAAATATAATAACAATACTTCTAAGGATTATAAGGAAGATTAGAGTGAATATACACTGAAACATCAAGCACAGGATCTTGGATCAGATGCCCACTCCATGAGAACAAAAACTGTGTTCTGTTTGACTCACCACTCTATTATGTTAAGTGTTCAATAAGTATCTGTTTAATGAGTGTAAAACCTATCAAGTATGAAGGTAGGAGTTCAAATATTTCCCTGTAGAATCTCCCCACCTTGTGAAGAGTTTTTGAGTACAAATAGGGAGGTGATTTGGAGCCTGGCAGATGTTTCAAAAGGGTTCACTACATTTAGTCCCAATCTAGCAGATGTAAGTCACCCTCTCATTACATTCAGTACCATTAATATAATCATCATCAATGGAGTACTTCATTTCTTGAAATATTATTTCCCTCTACTTGAGGTTCTGAGTTTGTATGAACCATATGAAGAGATTTCTTTCACTCTCTAACATAAATTTCACCCAACTCTCAACCCCAAACCTAGAGCCTGTTTCTTCCCCTGAGTCTGTGCTACCTTAGTTATCCAGTCTAGAATATGAATTAAATTCATATTATTGCAAGCAGCATCAACAACAAAATAGCTCAGAACATATTAGGAAGATGAATATTATTTTAGTTTTGTAGGGCTTCTCAAAGAACAAGTGGGTGAATGCAACCCAGCTTCTGGAAGGACTAAAATCCATAAATGTAAACCTATTAGTAATCATGAGAATATTCTTTCTTTTTGTGTGCTTCATTCTTCTCTTTGGACTCCCTAGTTAATGTGGCAGAATTTGATTGTCAGCAGTTCCTAGTTTGCATGTTATAGCTCCAGTCATACAGAAACTGAATCCCTCTCTAGTTCCAGTTCTAAGCTGCTGGGTAAGAAACTCTAATTGACCCTGCTTGGGTCTTGACACACTCACACTGAACTGCAACACTCCACAAGGGCAGTAACTGGGTGTGTTTTGATAACTTATAACAAAGTGCACATAGCCAATGTTCAATAAATGTTTACTTCATGAATGAATGGTCTGATCAACTGTGGCCAGACAAGTAGACTCATGCACAGATGTGGCGGCCAGGGGTCTGTCCTTGTGCACTGAATCCGGGATGCAGTGAAGAAAGCATTCATGTGCTAGACTGACCCTCCAAAATGTACCAGCTATAGCTACTCTTTAATGTGGCTGTTTCCTCTCCAGCTTCCCACCACTCTCTTCCTTCACTGCCCACAAATCCATCCAGAGTAGCTTACTATCTGTTCTCTGATAACAAGTCTTTTCTTATATTCAAGTCTTTCTAGTTTCAGTTTGGCCTGGAATCTGTGTCTACTTGTCTTTTAAATGGCAATGTATTCCTATCTTTTAACTGGTCAGTGTCACCAGATCATCTAATCATCCTACCATAAAAGGCCTCCTCTAGCTCCTTAGTATCTTACCATGTTGTTTATTTCCTTCATAGATAGCATTTACCACAGTCTATAAAAACCCTATGTATTAATTTGCTTTTTATTTATTTTCTCCTCCAAGTAGTTCACAAGCTTAAGTACCATAGAAATATCTTTTTTGGTCACTGCTTTAGCTCCCATGTCTAGTACAGTGTCTGAATTACTGTAGGGCTCCACATGTTTGTTGGATCAATCTGGTAAGACTCCAGACTCTTCTTATGAATGTTCACATTTTTCACAGAAAGGATAGTAATAAAACACAAGGATAAAATCAGAATATCTGAATTTATGTCCTAGATCTGCCATTCCATAGCCAAATGTTTTTTTCTTTTTAAATCAGTAGCCTTCTGTTTCCTCATTATAAAATGGCAAAATGATGCTTAGCTGTGTAAGTTTTCCATGGAATTATTTAAAAATCAAACAAGTTGTTACATAAGATCATTTTGTGATTGGAAAGTGGAATAACAATGTTATTTATAGTATAGGTATTAATTGTATAGAAACATTCAGTTCAGTTCAGTCGCTCAGTCGTGTCCGACTCTTTGCGACCCCATGAATCGCAGCACGCCAGGGCTCCCTGTCCATCAGCTCCCTGAGTTCACTCAGACTCACTGCCATTGAGTCAGTGATACCATCTAGCCATCTCATCCTCTGTCGTCCCCTTCTCCTCCTGCCCCCAATCCCTCCCAGCATCAGTCTTTTCCAATGAGTCAACTCTTGGCTTAGTAATCAATTAAATTTAATAGTAACAGCTATTAACATTAAACAGTTTGCCAGGAGTCAACTGGCAAGGACTTAACTTATTCCAAGTTGATAGGACTATAAGTTGTACAGTTTCTGTATGGAATAACACTTGATCATTTTTCCAAAGTTTTTAGGAAACTCGTAGCACAATCAATGAGATTGTCTGTCCACTTTCCACAATGCTCTTCCAGTTTTGCTCAGATCTATCCCCCGACGAAGGCTTTCTTAAAATTCCCACCTGGAAATAACTTCTCCCTTTTCTAACTTATTCTGCACTTTATGTGCTTTCCCTCGGGCACTGCTCTTATCACTGTGTGAAATTCAGGGAATCCGAGGAGACAGGACAGGGAGAATTCCAAAGCTGCCAGTAGGACAGTCTGGTGCTGCCAGACTCTGGGCAACAACCTGCAGCAGAGAAAAGTTGTTGTCATTATTGTTGGGCTGTTTTTTTCCCCAGAGAAAGGGAGAGGATAGGTCAGTGGCAACGAGGAAGAAAAGTGATGTTAACCAGGAAAGGAAATGACCACAGGAAAGCAAAAGAATGTCACTAGGATGCCCATGCCCCAAATACTGAAGAGAACATCCACTATGGTTTCTGAAAACTTGGAAAGAAACAGTAAGAAAAGCAGGACTCTTTTCCTATAAATTACTTAGATATAATGATGATAATACAATAACAACAACTAATTTTTAAGTATTTATTATGTGTCAACCACTGTGCTATTTTCTAGGTCTTACCACCTCATTTATCTATAACAATTCTGTGAGTAGGTACTATTATTATATCCATTTTTCAGACTGAAAACTGATACCTATAAAGGTTAAGTAACTTACTCAAGCTAATAGGTGACTGACTGACTTAAGATCCTGCTCTGAACCACTAGGCCATAATGCCTCTCCACAATGCGATTTCAGTAGAAGGCATCATTAATTTCCAAACAGAATTCACAGATATTTGCTAAATATATGATATTTCTCATTGATTATTTTCTATAGCCTTATTTAATGCATATTTGCATTGAGGAAAGAAAAAAAAATTTTCATATAGTTATTGTTCAGTCACTGAGTCATGTCTGATTCTTTGTGACCCCGTGGACTGCGGCATGCCAGGCTTCCCTGTCCTTCACTGTCTCCAGAAATTTGTTCAAACTCATGTCAATTGAGTTGGTTATGCTATCTAACCATCTCATCCTCTGCTGCCCGCTTCCCCTTTTGCCTTTAATCTTTCCCACCATCAGGGTCTTTTCCAATGAATCAGCTCTTCTCATCAGGTGGCCAAAGTATTAGAGCTTCAGCTTCAGGGTCAGTCCTTCCAATGAATATTCAGGACTTATTTCCTTTAGGATTGACTGGTTTCATCTCCTTGCAATCCAAGGGACTCTCTAGAGTCTTCTCCAACACTACAATTCAAAAGCATCAATTCTTCGGTGCACAGCTTTCTTTGTGGTCTAACTCTCACATCCATACATGACTACTGGAAAAACCATAGCTTTGATTAGATGGACCTTTGTCAGCAAAGTGACATCTCTGCTTTTTAATATGCTGTCTAGGTTTGTCATAGCTTTTCTTCCAAGGAGCAAGCGTCTTTTCATTACTTGGCTGCAGTCACCGACTGCGGTATTTTGGAGCCCAAGAAAATAAAATATGTCAATACTTCTACTTTTTCCCCTTCTATTTGCCATGAAGTGATGGAACCAGATGCTATGAACTTAGTGTTTTGAATGTCGAGTTTTAAGCCAGCTTTTTCACTGTCCTGTTTTACCTTCATCAAGAGGCTCTTTAGTTCCTCTTCACTTTCTGCTATTTGAGTGGTATCATCTGCATATTTGTGGTTGTTGATATTTCTCCTGGCAGTCTTGTTCCAGCTTGTGATTCATCCAGCCTGGCATTTCACATGATGTACTCTGCATATATAAGGGCTCGATCCCTGGGTTGGGATGATCCCGGGAGGAGAGCATGGGAAATCCCATGGACAGAGGGGCCTGGTGGGCTACCATCCATAGGGTTGGAAAGAGTAGGACAGAACTGAAGCAACTTAGCACTTGCACACACACTCTGCATAGAGGTTAAATAAACAAGGTAATAATATACAGCCTTGTCATACTCCTTTCCCAATTTTGAACCAGTCAGTTGTTCCCTGTCAGGTTCTAACTGTTGCTTCTTGACCTGCATGCAGGTTTCTCAGGAGACAAGTGAGGTGGTCTGGTATTCCCATCTCTTTAACAATTTTCCAGTTTGTTGTGATCCACACAGTCAAAGGCTCTAGCATAATCAATGAAGCAGAAGTAGATGTTTTTCTGGAACTCCTTTGCTTTCTCTATGATCCAATGAATGAATGTTGGCAATTTGATCTCTGGTTCCTCTGCCTTTTCCAAACCCAACTTGTACATCTGGAAGTTCTCAGTTCAGGTACTCCTGAAGCCTAGCTTGAAAGATTTTCAGCATAACCTTCAGTCAGTCCAGTCTCTCAGTCGTGTCTGACTCTTTGCGACCCCATGAATCGCAGCACGCCAGGCCTCCCTGTCCATCACAAACTCCTGGAGTTCACTCAAACTCATGTCCACCAAGTCAGTGATGCCATCCAGCCATCTCATTCTCTGTCATCTCCTTCTCCTCCTGCCCCCAGTCCCTCCCGGCATCAGAGTCTTTTCCAGTGAGTCAACTCTTCGCATGAGGTGGCCAAAGTACTGGAGTTTCAGCTTCAGCATCATTCCTTCCAAAGAAATCCCAGGGCTGATCTCCTTCAGAACGGACTGGTTGGATCTCCTTGTAGTCCAAGGGACTCTCAAGAGTCTTCTCCAACACCACAGTTCAAAAGCATCAATTCTTCAGTGCTCAGCTTTCTTCACAGTCCAACTCTCACATCCATACATGACCACTGGAAAAACCATAGGTTTGACTAGAAGGACCTTGGCAAAGTAATGTCTCTGCTTTTCAATATGCTATCTAGGTTGGTCAAAACTTTCCTTCCAAGGACTAAGCGTCTTTTAATTTCATGGCTGCAGTCACCATCTGCAGTGATTTTGGAGCCCCCCAAAATAAAGTCTGACACTGTTTCCACTGTTTCCCCATCTATTTCCCATGAAGTGACGGGACCAGATGCCATGAGCATGCAAAATGAGTGTAACTGTCTGATAGTCTGAACTTTCTTTTGCAGTGCCCTTCTTTGGGATTGGAATAAAAACTAATTTTTCCAGTCATGTGGCCACTGCCTTGTTTGACAAGTTTGCTGATATATTGAGTGCAGCACTTTAACAGCATCATCTTTTAGAATTTTAAGTAGCTAGCTGACATTTCATCACCTCCACTAGCTGTGTTAGTAATTAGTATTTCTTAAGTGACCCAGATAGAGGTATTTCAAACAATAGGGATACTACTAAGCAAAATCCCACTGGGCCTTTTGTGGTATCTTTTTATGTTCATATTAATCTCAATTACTAGACAGGCTGCTTCTTGTGGGCTGGATTTGAGCCCAGGTTCAAATCAATATACAGTTTGTGTGAACTTGGACAAATTATTTAATCTCTTTATGGCTTAGTTGGGCTTCCCAGGTGGCCCGGTGGTAAAGAATCTGCCTGCCGACACAGGAGACGCGGGTTTGATCCGGGTCAGAAAGAATCCCCTGGAGAAGGAAATGGAACCCACTCCAGTATTCTTCCCTGAAGGGTCCCATGGATGGAGGCACCTGACAGGCTGCAGTCCAAGGGGTCGCAAAGAGTCAGACACAACTGAGCATGTACCCTTTAGTAACCTAATATATAAATGGAGATGATATCAGTGAACTATTGTAAGAAGTACATTTCTGTTTCCTTAACCCTTCGCAGGTTTTGCTCACAGAAAACATCCAGTAAATATTATCCTGCAGTTGTTGCTATTAGTAAACCACTGATGTTTGGTTGAACAACCTTTGGCGAGTACACGGGCTAGTTTCTCCCTGATGTTTGTTTCTTAGTCCTCGGTACTGCTGTACATGTTAGAGAGCAGGAAAGAAAGAGCAAGAGAAATTGGGCATTTGGTTTTAACCACATATTGGTATTTAGAATTTTAAAAAGTTTTCATAATCTACTATGACATTGTACAATACACATAGTGAAGTGCATCATTTGGTATTAAAAAGCAATTTTTCTAATTTTTAAAAATATTTACTTATTTATTTGGCTGCACCAGGACTTAGTTGTAACATGCGGGATCTTCAGTCTTCACTGTAGCAAGTGAACTCTTAGTTGCGGGATGTGGGATCTAGTCTCCTGGTCAGAGATCAAACCTAGGTTCCCTGCATGGAGAGTGTGAAGTCTTAGTCACTAGACCAGCAAGGAAGTGCCCCAAAGTACATTCTCATTGAATTACTTTTCTTAATTACCACTGCCCCACCTATACTCTAGGTAGGATATAGCTTTTTCATTTCTATCATTTACACAGTGAGAGGCTAATGAAATATTTAGAATATTTATTCTTTCAATATTTAAACTTAATCAGCTTTGAGAATAGACAAAATAATCCAAAGAATCAACATTTAGTAAGCCAAGAGCTGCATATGCCATGCGTTCTCATCTGGACAACTGCAAGTCCTTTCGCTTGGCCCTGATCAAAGAACATACATGTTCTTGCAGCCAAGTGGGTTAAAGCCCAATCAGTGCACATACTTACATATAGAAAATGTAATGAACAAACCTTTTTCTTTAAACTTTGACATAGAATTAACTTTCAAAATAGGTATGAAAAATGGCTAAGATAATAAAGTAGAAATAGAGAAAGGCTGTGGAGTAGATGGATGAAGAAGCCAATCCAAGGAAAGGTAAGCACAAAGTCACATTTTTATTTATAATTTGAGCATTGATCATAGATAGAACTAGGACTACTCATTGTGGAAGATAAGAGAGTAAATAAAATATGTACATTTCAGAGAACCTTAAGTTGTATCATTAATTACCTTTAAAAAATAATCAATCAAGGGAAGTGGAGACTGGGGCCTTTATAGAGTCCAGATAAACTTTTTTCCACATGATCACCATCATCATCATGACAGATAACACACTTACCATATATATAACTTACTTTACATGCTTTATCCCATTTAATCCTCACAACGATCCAATGAAGTAGATTCCACTGTTATTTTTTCTTTTTTTACAGAAATTAGTTTTGAGAATTGAACTTATTTGAATAATGTTCTCAAGGCAGTAAATAATCATAATTCTTCACAAAGTATCTTTAACTGGTTGGTTAGATGATTGTTTTTCCTCACCAACTGCTTAAAATATTAGGATCTTGTGGATTTTGAATGAGATCTCAACTTTCCTTTTCTTGACAAGAACAAACATCTGGAGAGGTCTCATTTATCTTTACATATATAATTAAAGAAAAGGAAGGTCATATCAAAGTTTCATTTCTCTTTTCAAATACTTAAATTTTTAAAGGCTCCTCTGTCAATGGAACTTTCCAGGCAAGAATACTGGAGTGGGTAGTCTCCCCTTCTCCAGGGGATCTTTTTCACCCAGGGATCAAACCTGGGTCTCCTGTATTAAAGGCTGATTCTTTACCATCTGAGCCACCAGGGAAGCTCATATAATGAAAGAAAAGGAAGGTCATATCAAAGTTTCATTTCTCTTTTCAAATGCTTCAATTTTTAAAATAATTGAAGAGTATTAAATTGCAGCAACATAGGAAACATCATGAAAGGCTACATGTAGATTACTATGGATCAAAAGCACTAATTTTCCCTGAAATGATCCCTATGCTTATCCAATGAATATGATAATCTTCCAAAACATCCCAGTAATCAAAATAAAGATAATATTGCTGCCCATGAGTCCCAATTCCTAGTTTAAGTTTGCTGTACAAAGGAAATTTATTTAATATTACATTCATTAGGGGTCAAAATACTGAGTTAAGGAACTAACTAGTCAGACTAACTAGAGTTTGGGTTGGATAGCTTTTCCATTGTGGTTGTTTATGTTTGTTGGTTTGTCTCTAGGAAAATAATTTAAAATAATACAGGACTAGAAAATATTCAGGAAAACCAATAATTCAAAGCACATCTTGACACAACTCTTGTGTCCAATCAATTCTTGAGGACAGCCCTTGCTTCTGTGTGAGAAAATTAATTTTCTATCTGGTTTCCTCTCAACTTTTCCACACGACTTGCATACTTGAGTACATATCTGTTAATTTAAAAATATTTAAACATTAAAAAGAAATAAGAAAACCCAGACCCGGAGGTAAATGTGCTCATCCCTTGGAGAAACTAAACTTATTTCCTGATAACTGATGTTTCAACTCCTGCTTTCCTCAGACTTCTGTCTCTCTTCAACAAGAGGCAGAAAATCAATGATCAGATGTTGTAACTTTCCACTTCAGAGAGTGCAACCTGTGTTTTCATTACAAGCCTGCCAAGTCTTTATTCTTAAATGCTGACAAATTGTCTGTGTCAATAGAACTATAATTCAACTTAATTTATATCTGTATGCAACAGTCCCTAAAGTTCTAAAACTATTTGCAAGTGG
The DNA here is from genome assembly GCF_000754665.1 of Bison bison bison. Lineage (NCBI taxonomy): Eukaryota > Metazoa > Chordata > Mammalia > Artiodactyla > Bovidae > Bison > Bison bison. Next base: position 3,202,717 of record NW_011494961.1, read on the forward strand.
TTTGTTAAATATCTAGCATATACAAAGGTTTATCCTGTGGACTCTCTGCTGGCATTGTAATCTCTTCCTTTCATTATAATCTCTTCCTTGTTTTTAAATAGAATACTTAACCAGTTTCATGTTTTTATCATTGTTCCTGAGTTGGCCCAAGATTGCTTCATATTTTTCTTGCATCATTGGGACAAGAAAACAAACAGCCTATGACACTTGACTGCATTTGCAAATTGCCTAGACAAGGTCTTCTTCCAGAAGTGAATTAATTCTTTTCTAAAAGGTATTCAGAATGCACATTTAGATTTCCAGTGTTGAACTTTATTCTTGATAGGTTTTCTCCAAAAATGTCACAAGAAACTGGAAAGCTGAAGGTGTGAGAGGGGAGCTCAGAGAATTCTGCCTTTCTAAATAAAGACTACTCTGCCATGGAAAGATTTCTTAAATCAGATTGATTTCTAAGGTTGGCAGAACATTATCTAATTTTCAGTAAAACCACATAAAGGACCATTGGAGATGGTCCCTAACAGGCATTTGGGAGACTTTTGATATTCTTGACAGCTTATTTTAAAAAAAAAGTATATGGGGAGATATAATGAATTGGTTCTGTAAAGAGACATTTAAAATTTTATGTGATAGAATTGGCAGAATAAAGATGCATTTAAGGAGAAGCTTTGGTTATATAACGCTAAGTGCTTTGCCAGCTATCTCCCTGAAATGCATCTTTCTAACACATTTGTTCCAAAACACTTTCCACACAATAAGTATTCATTTCAACCAATGTGGGGATGACTCCAAGGTTCATGCATGATGTAATTATTCCTGGGTCTTTTTCGAAGCACTAAATTTGACTCATATAAACATTTTAAAGAAACTTTTAAAGAAGGAAGATTTAATTCTTGGCTTTTGCTTCTAGCAAATAAAATGTTTAAAATGTGTTAGAAATACGACAACTAGATATTTTCATTTCTTACTTGTTTTCTTCCTGTGAATTTCCTATTTAATTCAGGCAATGAGTAATAACATCATAAAGAAGTGTGCTAAAATATTAGTCAAGGCAAAAGAACAAGCAGAGGATAAACAATTAAACAGTATATTTTGTTTTAATTTTTATCTCTGAACATAAAATAGTATCTTTGAATGGTTTAGTTGTTGAAAATGATTACCTGTAGAAAGGGGGAAATGTTTTTGTAGACAATATGTTGGCTCACATTACTACCAAATTATTTCTACCGAGGCAATTAGCAAAGAGAAATTTGTGTTTAGTAACACAAATTTTTTTTTATTTTTAAAACAAAACAAGCAATAAAACAGATGGAAAAGAAATTCTACCTTTCAGTATTTGAAAAATTAAAATTTCAGATACGGGAAAACCCTTCAATAACAACAAAAGAGTTACCACTAACCATTTATAATGTACAAAATCACTCTCCACCAAAATGCAGTACTTCTCCTAAGGGTAGTATCCATTTCAGTATGTAATTTGATTCAGTGTGTAATAATACAAAGAAGAAAACAAATGATGAAGAAAGACACACCACACACACACACCCACACCCACACACACACACACAGTCTTATTTCCAATGCATCAGAATGGTTGCAGAAGTAATAAGAGTAGTGCAATTCCTTAAGACAAGATTCTTGACAGTCAATAAATTTTACATCATGCAGTATCTCATAAATCCTTGTGTGACTCACCCTTTCAATACTAAAGCAAAGGAAAAAATATATAGCTGCATTTTTGATACACATTGTTGCAAATCATACTAAACATTTGCAAAAAGAATCTGTGGGTCAGGAACTTCTATTAATATCCAGATAATCACTACTAATGAGGTGATTATTCAGTGTTATTACATTGAAAACTGCTGTAATTTGAATTTTATGCTTACCATTTCTCAAGATCATGAAAAGGTTTTTGTTATGTATTACTCTCTAGGAAGAAAAGGTTTTTTTCTCCCTTGAAAAGTCAAGCATAAAGAATTTGTCAAAATTCCACAGGGAACCCAAAGTCAGTGCTTTGTGACAACCCAGAGTGTGGGATGGGGAGGGAGGTGGGAGTGGGGTTCAAGAGGGAGGGAACATATATATAACTATGGCCAGTTCATGTTGATGTATAGCAGAAACCACCACAATATTGCAAAGTAATTATCCTCTAATTAAAAATTAAAAAAAAAAGAATTGTCAAAATTTAACAACAAAAAAGGAATATATTAGAATTTATTTTAAAGCTTGGTATCTATAAAATAATAACTAATAGTGGGAATTCAGACACTATGAGTTCTTGTTCATAAAATAATGTATTCTAATAAACAACTTTTTTCCTATGTTTATACAACTTTAGATTTTTTTTAAAAGAATCTGGGTGAAAAAATATCTTCCCTGTAACATCATACTGGGTACCTTTCAGAACTACTCTTTTAAAGGGCAACATTGAAGGGCCAATGAGATTGCAGCTGCAAATCTAATTTGGCAGATAAAACATTGCCATACCAAAGAAATATCTCACGGAGAGCATGCCAGCTTTGGGGCTGGTCAAAGCCTTAAAGTGGTGACAAGCACAGTCCACTTACCTGGTGAGAGTACACTTGGCCACAGGCCCTATGTGACCAGGTGGGGAAGAGAGGGGCTGCCCCATCTGAGGACAGCAGTAGCCTCCTTGACCTTCAGCAACCTTTCCTTCTTCACTCTAAGAGCTTTTTTCCTACTTCCCTTTTAAAGGGCAACCCTAGGGGAAGACTGGGCTTCCTTTGCGGCTCAGGTGGTAAAGAATTTGCCTGCAATGCAAGAAACCTGTGTTCGATCCCTGGGTTGGGAAGATCCCCTGGAGAAGGGAAAGGCTACCCGTTCCAGTATTCTGGCCTGGAGAATTCCTCAGACTGTATAATCCATAGGGTCACAAAGAATAGGACATGACTGAGCAACTTTCACTACTCACTAATAGGGGAAGACTGGTAGCTATGAGAAGAGAATTTTTTAGGCTTTTTGAGTTATTTAGGTCAGTTCTGAATTCATATAAAGGAAGCCAACATTTTGGTGCTACCATGCATAATTTATTGTTCTGCAGCCGTCCTAGGAAAAACAGTCTCCTTCATTTTCTTTTCCTGGGTTTCAAAATCAAACAAATGCCAGAAGACCATATCTATGAAACTCAGTGAGGTTATGAAAGTAAGCAATATATTCCACTTAGAACATAATCGTAACTTGGACTTTAGTTTAAGAAATAATTAAAACATATTTAATTCACGTGAGTTTTAGTTGTGTCTTTCTATATTCTAAGTATATTATATGTTTCCAAAATTTTAACTCCAGTGGGAAAAAAACAGATTTTTTAACACTTGGGCAAATTTTAACTTAGAAATGTATTCATGTATGTTTAATTTTTTACATGATAAGTGGAACTAAATGAGGAAAATATGATCAGTGCTGGCACATCAATGGCATAGCAGAGAATGATTACAGTATATATAATTTGCACTCCAAAAACATATGCAGTCTTTGAGTTTAAACTTGCAATTGGGAGTTCACAGATCCTTTACAGTTACTAATGTTTAGCATTCTTATTTTTTCAGCTTTGGGCAAATCATAAACATCTTTTGTCTTCAGACTCCACTAGATGATACTGGGCACATGAAACCATGCTAAGCAATTTCCTCAGAGAGTATACTCCCACTCATGGCCCCTTTCACTGGATACTATCCCATTCACTGTCTGTGGGCAATTCAGGTGGCCACACTTCTGTAATTTAACTCCACCACCCCAACCACAACTGCTTTTCCAGCGCTGGACTCTGGCTCGATTACACGCAGGCTGTGGGCGGAGCAACACCAATCAGATTACCTCACCAGAATTTAAATAAGAGACAAAGTCTGGCTGTCCACAGGCAGAGCAACCAATACCCCAAACTAGCAATTTCAACACTTCCTCTTGCTGCACTCCCAGGCTCCAGCACAGTTGCTGTGTGAAAGTGTTAAGTAGCTTCAGCCATTTCCAGCTCTTTGCAACCCCATGGACTATAGCCCACCAGGCTCCTTTTTGTCTGTGGGATTTCCCAGGCAAGAACACTGGAGTGGGTTGCCATTTCCTCCTCCAGGGGATCTTCCCAACAGAGGGATAGAACTGGGTCTCCTTCATTGCAGGCAGGCTCTACCATCTGAGCCTAAGTTTAATTTATTTATCTAACATGCTTTCAGTTTGAGGGTTTTTAAAAATTTTTTTAGATGTGCACTGAATATGTCACAAGTTATATACAAGTAACATGAAATAGCACTCGTGAGCTGCTATGGGGAAAAAATAGATAACTTAAAATGCTGCATGTCACTGAATATGTTATTACATGAGGACAGTAAGGTACCAGAAATATTCACCAAATGTAGAAATGTAGAGATCTAGCAATTCACATCAAAAGAGGGCAGATTCTGATTCTTATACCTGAAGTTAAATAAAATTAAGAGAGAGGAGAAAAGCAGCAGAAGTTAACACAAATTATCTTAAACACCCTTTGGGAAAAATTAGAAAAGAATAAGTAAGTTTTCTCCCTATAAGTATGTTGTACTGAGATTCAGCTAACACTTTGAGAGAGACTACTTGCTCCTAGAGGTGGAAAATTTTAAAGAAAACAAAATAAAAAATTTTATAGGGTAGTGACTTTAGGATAATGAAGAGTATGAAAAGGCAAAAGATATGACAATGAGAGATTAATTCCCCAGGTCAATAGGTGCCCAATATGCTACTAGAGAAGACTGGAGAAATAACGCCAGAAAGAATGAAGAGACAGAGCCAAAGCAAAAGTAATGCCCTGTTGTGGATGTGACTGGTGATGGAAGTAAAGTCCAATGTGTAAAGAACAATATTGCACAGGAACCTGAAAGGTTAGGTCCATGAATCAAGGTAAATTGGAAGTGCTCAAACAAGTTACAGGTAGAGTGAACATCAACATTTTAGGCATCAGTGAACAAAATGGACTGGAATGGGGGAATGTAACTCAGATGACCATTGTCCCTACTACTATGGGCAAGATCCCTGAAGAAATGGCTGTCTGAGGAGGCCTTACAAATAGTTGTGAAAAGAAGAGAAGCAAAAAGCAAAGGAGAAAAGGAAAGATGTACCCATTTGAATGCAGAGTTCCAAAGAATAGCAAGGAGAGATAAGAAAGCCTTCCTCAGTGATCAGTGCAAAGAAATAGAAGGAAATAATAGAATGGGAGAGACTAGAGATCTCTTCAAGAAAATTAGAGCTACCAAGGGAAAATTTCATGCAAAGATGGGCACAATAAAGGACAGAAATGGTATGGACCTAACAGAAGCAGAAAATATTAAGAAGTGGTGGCAAGAATACACAGAAGAACTGTACAAAAAAAAGATCTTCACAACCGAGATAATCACAATGGTGTGATCACTCACCTAGAGCCAGACATCCTGGAATGTGAAGTCAAGTGGGCCTTAGGAAGCATCACTATGAACAAAGCTACTGGATGTGATAGAATTCCAGTTGAGCTACTTCAAATTCTAAAAGATGATGCTATGAAAGTGCCGCACTCAAAATGCCAGCATTTGGAAAACTCAGCAGTGGCCACAGGACTGGAAAAGGTCAGTTTTCATTCCAATCCCAAAGAAAGGCAATACCAAAGAATGTTTAAACTACTGCACAATTGTACTCATCTCACATGGTAGTAAAGTAATGTTCAAAATTCTCCAAGTCAGGCTTCAGTAATAACGTGGACTGTGAGTTTTCAGATGTTCAAGCTGGTCTTAGAAAAGGCAGAGGAACCAGAGATCAAATTGCACAGATCAAATCCAACATCCGCTGGATCATCAAAAAAGCAAGAGAATTCCAGAAAAACATCTATTTCTGCTTTATTGACTATGCCAAAGCCTTTGACTGTGTGGATCACAATAAACTGTGGGAAATTCTGAAAGAGATGGGAATACCAGACCACCTGACCTGCCTCTTGAGAAATCTGTATGCAGGTCAGGAAGCAACAGTTAGAACTGGACATGGAATAACAGACTGTTTCCATATCAGGAAAGGAGTACATCAAGGCTGTATATTGTCACCTTGCTTATTTAACTTATTTGCAGAGTACATCATGACAAACACTGGGCTGGATGAAGCACAAGCTGGAATCAAGATTTACAGGAGAAATATCAGTAACCTCAGATATGCAGATGACACCACGCATAATGGTAGAAAGTGAAGAGGAACTAAAGAGCCTCTTGATGAAAGTGAAAAAGGAGAGTGAAAAAGTTGGCTTACAGCTCAGCATCCAGAAAACTAAGATCATGGCATCTGGTCCCATCACTTCAAGCAAATAGATGGGGAAAAAGTGGAAACAGTGGCTGGCTTTATTTTTTTGGGCTCCAAAATCACTGCAGATGGTGATTGCAGCCATGAATTAAAAGACACTTACTCCTTGGAAGAAAAGTTATGACCAACCTAGATAGCATATTAAAAAGCAGAGACATTATTTTGTCAACAAAGGTCCATCTAGTCAAGGCTATGGTCTGTCCAGTGGTCATGTATGGATGTGAGAGTTGGACT
>NW_011494961.1:3209350-3219555 GCF_000754665.1 Bison bison bison
TGGACTATAAAGAAAGCTGAGCACTAAAGAATTGATGCTTTTGAACTGTGGTGTTGGAGAAGACTCTTGGTCCCTTGGACTGCAAGGAGATCCAACCAGTCCATCCTAAAAGAAATCAGTCCTGAATATTCATTGGAAGGACTGATATTGAATCTGAAACTCCAATACTTTGGCCACCTGATGCAAAGAGCTGACTCATTTGAAAAGACCCTGATGCTGGGAAAGATTGAAGGCAGGAGGAGAAGGGGACAACAGAGGATGACATGGCTGGATGGCATCACTGATCCAATGGAAATGTGTTTGAGTAAGCTCTAGGAGTTGCTGATGGACAGGGAGGCTTGGCATGCTGCAGTCCATGGGGTTGCAAAAACTCGGACATGACTGAGCGACTTAACTGAACCCTCACTAGCAAAGTAATGCTCAAAATTCTCCAAGCCAGGTTTCAACAGTACTTGAACCATGAACTTCCAGATGTTCAAGCTGGATTTAAAAAAAGCAAAGGATATATCAATAAGTACTTTAAATGTAAATTGATTAAATGCTCCAACCAAAAGACACAGACTGGCTAAATCGATACTAAAACAAGACTCATATATAGTCTGTCTAAAAGAAACCCACTTCAGACCTAAAGACACATATAAACAGAAAGTGAGAGGATGGAAAAATATATTCCATGCAAATAGGAAGCAAAAGAAAGCTGGAATGACAATCCTCATATGAGACAAAATAGACCTTAAAATAAAGAATACTGCAAGAGATAAGGAAAGACACTATGTAATGGTCAAGGAATCAATCCAAGAGGAAGACATTGCAATTGTAAATATCTATGTACCCAACATAGGAGCACATCAATACATAAGACAACCCCAACAGGCATAAAAGGAGAAACTGACAGTAACACAACAATATCAGGAGACTTTAACACCCCCATAACACCAATGGACAGATCATCAAAGGGAAAATTAATAAGGAAATACAGGTTTTAAGTGATACATTAGATGAGATGGATCTCACTGATACCTTTCAGACATTCCGTCCAAATGCAGAAGAATACACCTTCTTCAAAGTGGACATGGAACATTCTCCAGGACAGACCATATCTTGGATCACAAATCAAACCTCAGTAAATTAAAGAAAATCAAAATCATACAAGCATCTTCTCCAACCACAGCACTATGAGACTAGATATCAATTATAAGAAAAAATAAATAAAATGCACAAACACATGGAAATTAAACAATACATTTCTAAATAACCAACAGGTTACTGAAGAAATCAAAAGGGAAATCAAAAAAATTCCTAGAAAAAAATTACAATGAAAACATGACAACTCAAAACCTATGAAATGCAGCAAAAGCAGTTCTAAGAGGGAAGTTTATAGCAATACACTCCTACCTCAAGAAACAAGAAAAACATTGAATAGACAACCTAACTTTACACCTAAAGCAACTGGAAAAAGAAGAACAAAAAAAAATTAGTGGAAGGAAAGAAATCATAAAGATCCAAGCAGAAATAAATTAAAAAGAAATGAAAGAAAAAATAGTAAAGATTAATAAAACTAAAACCTTGTTCTTTGAGAAGATAAACAAATTGGCAAACCTTTAGCCAGACTCATCAAGAAAAAATGAGAGAAGAATCAAATCAACAAAATTAGAAATAAAAAAGGAGAGGCTACAACAGAAAATGCAGAAATGAGAGAAGAATCAAATCAACAAAATTAGAAATAAAAAAGGAGAGGTTACAACAGAAAATGCAGAATACAAAGGATTACAAGAGACTATTATGAACAACTATATGGCAATAAAATGGATAATCTGGAAGAAATGGACAGATTATTGGAAAAGTTCAATCTTCTAAGACTGAACCAGGAAGAAATAGAAATTATAAACAACACAATTACAGGGACTGAAATTGAAGCTGAGCTCAAAAATCTCCCAAAAAAACAAAAGCTCAGGACCAGATGGCTTCACAGGAGAATTCTATCAAACATTTAGAGAAGAGCTAATGCCTATCCTTTTAAAACTCTTTCAAAAAATTGGAAAGAACACTTCCAAATTCATTCTATGATGCCACCATCACCCTGATACCAAAACCAGACAAAGACAACACACACACACAAAAAAAAAACTGTAAGCCAATATCACTGATGAACATAGATGCAAAATCCTCAACAAAATTTTAGCAAACAGAATTCATCAATACATCAAAAAGCACATACACCGTGATCAAGTTGGGTTTATTCCAGGGATGCAAAGATTCTTCAATATATACAAATCAATCAATTTGATAAACCATATTAACAAACTGAAAGATAAAAACCATATGGTCATTTCAATAGATGCAAGAAAAGCCTTTGACAAAATTCAGCACCCATTTATGATCAAAACTCTTAAAAAAAAAATGGGCATAGAAGGAACCTACCTCAACATAGTAAAGGCCACATATGATAAGCCTACAGCAAACATTATTCTCAATGGTGAAAAACTGAAAGCATTCTCCCTAAGATCAGGAACAAGATAAGGGTGTCCACTTTCACCACTATTATTCAACATAGTTCTGGAAGTCCTAGCTACAGCAATCACAGAAGAAAAAGAAATAAAAGGAATCCAGATTGGAAAAGAAGAAGTAAAGCTCTCACTGTTTGAAGATGACATGATACTGTACATAGAAAACCCTAAAGATAGTATCAGAAAATTACTAGAGCTAATCAGTGAATTTAGCAAAGCTGCTTGATACAAAATCTATACACAGAAATCATTTGCATTTCTATATTACTAACAGTGAAAAATCAGAAAGAGAAATTAAGGAATAAATCCCATTCACCATTGTAACGAAAATAATTAAATATCTATGAATAAACTTACCTAAGGAGACAAAGGAACTGTACACAGAAAATTATAAGACAATAATGAAAGAAATCAAAGATGACATAAACAGATTAAGAGAGATTCCATGTTCCTGGGTAGGAAGAATCAGTATTGTGAAAATGACTATACTACCAAATACAATCCACAGACTCAATGCTATCCTTATCAAATTACCAATGGTATTTTTCACAGAACTAGAACAAAAAATTTCACAATTCATATGAAACACAAAAGACTCAGAATAGCCAAAACAATCCTGAGAAAGAAGAATGCAGCTGGAGGAATCAACTTTACTGACTTCATAATTATACTACAAACCTACAGTCATCAAGACAGTATGGTACTAGCACAAAAACAGAAATATAGACCAGTGGAACAAGATAGTCCAGAAATAAACCCATGCATCTATGGGTACCTCATTTTTCACAAAAGAGGCAAGAATATACAATGGGGCAAAGATAGCCTCTTCAATAAATTGTGCTGGGAAAACTGAACAGCTAGATGTAAAAGAATGAAGTTAGGACACTTGCTAACACCATACAAAAAGGTAAACTCAAAATGGATTAACGACCTAAATGTAAGACCAGAGACTATAAAACTCTTAGAGGAAGACATAGGCAGAACACTTGATAACATAAATCAAAACAAGATCTTCTGTGACCCACCTCCTAGAGTAACACAAATAAAAACAAAAGTAAACAAGTGGGACCTGATTAAACTTAAAAGCTTTTGCACAGCAAAGGAAACTATAAGCAACATGAAAAGACAACCCTCAGAATGGCAGAAAATAATAGCCAATGAAACTGACAAAGAATTAATTTCCAAAATATACAAGCAGCTCATACAACTCAATACCAGAAGAACAAACAACCCAATCAAAAAGTGGGGAAAACACCTAAATAGACATTTCTCCAAAGAAGACATACAGATGGCTAACAAACATGAAAAGATGCTCAATATTGCTCATTATTAGAGAAATGCAAATGAAAACCACAATGAAATATGACCTCACACCACTCCAAATGGCTATCATCGAAAAGTCTACAGACAATAAATGCTGGAGAAGACTTGGAGAAAAGGTGGGAATGTAAACTGATACAGCCACCCTGGAAGATAGTATGGAGATTTCTTTAAAAAACTAGGAATAAAAGCACCACATGACCCAGCAATCCCACTCCTAGGCATATACCCTAAGAAAACCAAAATTGAAAAAGATATATATATCCTATATTCATTGCAGCATTGTTTACCAGAGAAGGCAATGGCACCCCACTCCAGTACTCTTGCCTGGAAAATCCCATGGATGGAGGAACCTGGTGGGCTGCAGTCCATGGGGTCGCTGGGAGTCGGACATGACTGAGCTGCTTCACTTTCACTTTTCACTTTCATGCATTGGAGAAGGAAATGGCAACCAACTCCAGTGCTCTTGCCTGGAGAATCCCAGGGACAGAGGAGCCTGATGGGCTGCCGTCCGTGGGGTCGCACAGAGTCAGACACGACTGAAGTGACTTAGCAGCAGCAGCAGCAGCACTGTTTACAATAGCTAGAACATGGAAGCAACCTAGATGTCCATTGACAGATGAATAGATAAAGAGGTTGTGGTACATACACACAATGGACTATTAGCCATAAAAAGGAACACATTTGAGTCTGTTCTACTGAGGTGGATGAACCTGGAACCTATTATACAGAGTGAAGTAAGTCAGAAAGAGAAAGATAGATATATATCTCTCCAACCAGTCCATTCTAAAGGAGATCAGCCCTGGGTGTTCTTTGGAAGGAATGATGCTAAAGCTGAAACTCCAATACCTTGGCCACCTCATGCGAAGAGTTGACTCATTGGAAAAGACTCTGATGCTGAGAGGGATTTGGGGCAGGAGGAGAAGGGGATGACAGAGGATGAGATGGCTGGATGGCATCACCGACTCGATGGACGTGAGTCTGAGAGAGCTCCGGGAGTTGGTGATGGACAGGGAGGCCTGGTGTACTGCGATTCATGGAGTCGCAAAGAGTCAGACATGACTGAGCAAGTGAACTGAACTGAACTGAACTGATATATATATATATATATATATTCTAACACATATATATGGAATCTAGAAAAATGGTACTGAAGAATTTATTTACAGGGAAGCAGTGGAGAAACGGACATAGAGAATAGACTTATGGACATGGTGGGAGGGGAGGAGAGGGTGAGATGAACTGAAAGAGTAACATGGAAACTTACATTACCAGATGTAAAATAGATAGCCATCAGGAATTTGCTGTATGACTTAGGAAACTCAAACAGGGGCTCTGTATCAACCTAGAGGGGTGGGATGCGAGGGAGAGGGGAGGGAGGTGCAAAAGGGAGGTGATATATGTATAAGTATGGTCGATTTATGTTGAGGTTTGAGAAAAAACAACAAAATTCTGTAAAGCAAGATTGAAGGCTGGAGGAGCAGGAGACCACAGAGGATGAGATGGTTATATGGCACCATTGTCTCAATGGGCATGAGTTTGAGCAAGCTCTGGGAGTTGTTGATGGACAGGGAGGCCTGGCTGCTGCAGTCCATGGGGTCTCAAAGGGTCTGACATGACTGAGTGACTGCACTGAACTGACAGTAACTTTCTCGTCTCTTCAAAGCTAATAACAACAGAAGTGGGATTCACTCTCTGTTTCTTAAATCTGCATCCAATATTTGATTGTTCTATCCATTTTCTTACAGTGGTCTAGCAAGCCCTGGGTCTCCATATAAATTTTGGCCTTTTGGTCATAAAGACTGTTTATCACATGGCTATAACCTAATTTTATAAAGTAAGATGATAATTTTAAATTGTTTAAATGAACCCAACACCTTCATTTTATATCTGAGAAAAATAAGGTTCAGGGATGAGAACTGCTTTGCCCATGTGGACATAGCTAGAGGTCAATGGTCAAGATCCAAGAGCAGGTGTTAGCCTGCTCTTATGTCCCTGGGTATGTTCCAGTGTCTCCTTGTTTATTGTCTGTGGAAACATGAATAGAATTTGTATCCTGCTATGGTGTGAAAATTGTATAAACCTTAGTTATTTTGGATTGGCTCATAGTTCTTTTCAGCTCTACTATATCCTTCTACTTTTCCATCTATTCATTCTATTAATTTCTGAGGGGTTGATATTGAAACTCCAACTAAAACATTGATTTATCTACTTAAAATAATTATATGTACTCAAACTATATGTAACTGTTCTGTATTTTCCAAGTCTCCTATAAATGTGTTATCATACTTTCATATTTTAAAAAATAAAAAAGAAAGAGAAAAAAAAAAAAGCCAGGTGTCAGACTCTCAGCACACTCCTCACATGCATCTGGTAAACAACGCTAGCTGCTTCTATTAACTTGGTCTTTAAAGACAATGTGGACCTAGATGTCACACAGCTGACAGACAGCTTATTCTGACGCATGACAAATCCCTAAGTAAGACACATTAAAATGATACTACTGTCTTAATTATGTCAATGTTTCCATGAAAGGGAAATAAATGGGAAATAAGATGCAGAAAAGCTAAGAGGCTTCCTTATTTTATGTTTATCCAGACATAAGATGACCAAGGTAGAGAATGTTTTCCCTGCTGGCATCTCTGACACTACCTCAGGAGTAGACATATATATGCCCTTACACACCAATGACCACAGGAGTAGAAAAGGTCAGTTTTCACTCCAATGCCAAAGAATGTTCAAACTACTGTAAAATTGCACTCATATCACATGCTAGTAAGCTAATGCTCAAAATCCTTCAAGCTAGGCTTCAACAGAATGTGAACTGAGAACTTCCAGATATACTAGTTGGATTTAGAAAAAGCAAAGGAACCAGAGATCAAATTGCCAACACCTGTTGAGTCATAGAAAATGCAAGGGAATTCCAGAAAAACATCAACTTCTACTTCATTGACTACGCTAAAGCCTTTGACTGTGTGGATCACAGCAAATTGTGGAAAATTCTTAAAGGGATGGGAAAATCAGACCACTTTACCTGCCTCCTGAGAAACCTGTATGCAGGTCAGGAAGCAACAGTTAAAACCATACATGGAACAAAGGACTGGTTCAAAATTGGGAAAGGAGTACATCAGGACTAAATATTGTCACCCTGCTTATTTAACTGCAGTGCAAAGTACATCATGCAAAATGTTGGGCTGGATGAATCACAAGCTGGAATCAAAATTGCTGGAAGAAATATCAACAACCTGAGATAAGCAGATTATACTACTCTAATGGCAGAAACTGAAGAGGAACTAAAGAACCTCTTGATGAAGGTGAAAGAGGTGAGTGAAAAAGCTGGCTTAAAACTCAACATTCAGGAAACGAAGATCATGGCATCTGGTCCCATCACTTCATGGCAACTAGATGGGGGAAAAGTGGAAACAATGGCAGATTTTATTTTCTTGGGCTCCAAAACCATTGTGAGTGGTGACTGCAGCCAAGGAATGAAAAGTCGCTTGTTCCTTGGAAGAAAAGCTAAGACAAACCTAGACAGCATATTAAAAAGCAGAGATATCATTTTGCTGACAAAGGTCCATCTAATCAAACGTATGGTTTTTCCTGTAGACATGTATGGATGTGAGAGTTGGACCATAAAGAAGGTTGAGCATCAAAAAAACTGATGCTTTCAAACTGTGGTGCTGGGGAAGACCCTTGAGAGTCCCTTGGACTGCAAGGAGATGAAACCAGTCAATCCTAAAAGAAATCAACCCTGAATATTCGTTGGAAGGACTTATGCTCAAGCTGAAACTCCAATACTGAGGCCACCTGATGCGAAGAGCTAACTCATTGGAAAAGACCTGATGCAGGGTAACATTGAGGGCAGGAGGAAAAGAGGGTGACAGAGGATGAAATGGTTGAATGGCATTATTGACTCAATGAACATGAATTTGAGCAAACTCTGGGAGATAGTGAAGGACCAGGATACCCAGTTCATGGGGTCACAAGGTTGGACCCGACTTAGTGACTGAACAATGACAACAAGTTTTAGGATGCTCTGCAGGATTCTAGATAATAATTATGTGCACAATTCTGTCATACTTGTTCAGATAAAATGCCACATGTGAAGAGAAGCTTTAAATTGCTAGCTATTGAATACTTTATTCTTTTTTTTTTTAATACTTTATTCTTTTGTTAAGACAAAATATGTTTTCATGCAAGAAGAGAGAGTTATAGAGACATTATAAAATTGGGTTGCATGCTACGTGCTCAGTCACTTCAGTCATGTCTGACTCTACAATCCTATGGACTGTATCACACCAGGCTCCTCAGTCCATAGGATTCTTCAGGCAAGAATATGGAGTGTGTTTCCTGGATCCTCCTGACCCAGGGATTGAACCCACATCTCCTGGGTCTCCTGCATTGCAAGCAGATACTTTACCCACTGAGCCATCTGGAAGCCCCCAAAATGTGAAAGTGTTAGTGACTCAGTCGTGTCTGACTCTTTGCGGTCCCATAGACTGTAGCCCACTAGGATCCTCTATCCATGGAATTCCCAGATAAGAATACTGGAATGAGTAACCATTCCTTCCCTTCTCCAGGGGATCTTCCCAACACAGGGATCAAACCCAGGTCTCCTACATTGCAGGCAGATTCTTTATTGTCTGAACCATGAGGGAAGCCCAGGCAGCTGAGATCTTAGTTCACTGGCCAGGAATTTTATTGGCATCCTCTGCACTGGAAGAATGGAGTCTTGACCACCAGGGAAGTCCCAAAGTTGGGTTGCTGCTGCTGCTGCTGCTAAGTCGCTTCAGTCATATCCAACTCTGTGTGACCCCATAGACAGCAGCCCACCAGGCTCCCCCATCCCTGGGATTCTCCAGGCAAGAACACTGGAGTGGGTTGCCATTGCCTTCTCCGAAAGTTGGGTTACTGAACTGCAATTATCTAATATCATAATTAAAGATATTTATTTTCAGAAATACTTAAAATATGATAGAACATTGTCAGGAGAAGGAAATGGCAACCCACTCCAGTATTCTTGCCTGAAGAATCCCAGGGACGGGGAGCCTGGTGGGCTGCCATCTATGGGATTGCACAGAGTCGGGCACGACTGAGTGACTTAGCAGCAGCAGCAGCAGAACATTGTCAGGACCTAGTAGTCTGTCTATAAATTCATTAAATCTCTCATAATGAATAGCCACTCACTCCTTAATCACCCATCACATATACACAAAAGACAATATTATATACTAATCTTTGTAACCATGTTTATGCTTTGTCCATGAACTTGCATTGGTGACATGTACTAAATAGTTGGCTATCAAATCTTAGGATTATACAGTTGTCATTAAAGGTTAGTATAGTGTAACTTTTACTTTAGAATATTCACTTCATTTAATTTATGACTCTCTAACATTTTAGATACTTTTTAAAAATCTTCAAGTGTATTCATCAGACTTGTCCACATAGATAAAAAATTTACCACTAAAAATGAAAGAGGTCGAGACAGTTTTAAATACTACTGTATAGAAATGAAAAAATTCTGAATACATTAACTGCTTATATTTATGTAATAGGAAAAATTTTAATATTCATTTTTTAATCGACTTAATTTTATTTAATTCATTAATTTGGTTTGTCATTTCCATATCAGCATTTCTTTAATGGAACTAATTTTTCTTCTAATAGTTAGAAGTCTGACCTCTCAATTATCTTTCTAGATATCCATTGACTAGATTATCTTTTTCCTCAATGCCAGCACCTTTTATTGAACTTTATATAGATGAAATGACATAGAAGATATTGCTTGCTATCTCATTTCATTAAAATGTTTGTAGAATCATCCATGTTGTTTTGAATAGCAGTAGTGTTGGTTCTTTTTCCTTGCTGTATTATAGTGATTGTCCATTTCACCAATTATGGATATATACTTGGATTATTTTCAGCTTGAGGCTATTAATATTATACTGAAAGAATATTATTAGGTTATTTATTCTGTGCTATTTTAGTTTGATGTAAACCTAGGATTTCTAGGTCAGTTCAGTTCAGTTCAGTCGCTCAGTCGCGTTCGACTCTTTGCGACCCCATGAATCCCAGCACGCCAGGCCTCCCTGTCCATCACCAACTCCCAGAGTTCACTCAGACTCACGTCCATTGAGTCAGTGATGCCATCCAGCCACCTCATCCTCTGTCGTCCCCTTCTCCTCCTGCCCTCAATCCCTCCCAGCATCAGAGTCCTTTCCAATGAGTCAACTCTTCACATGAGGTGGCCAAAGTACTGGAGTTTCAGCTTTAGCATCAGTCCTTCCAAAGAAATCCCAGGGCTGATCTCCTTCAGAATGGACTGGTTGGATCTCCTTGCAGGCAAGTAAACGGGCCAAGTGCACCCTCATTTTC
>NW_011494961.1:3219814-3222556 GCF_000754665.1 Bison bison bison
GAATGTTGAGCTTTAAGCCAACTTTTTCACTCTCCTCTTTCACCTTCATCAAGAGGCTTTTTAGTTCCTCTTCACTTTCTGCCATAAGGATGGCGTCACCTGAATATCTGAGGTTATTGATATTTCTCCTGGCAATCTTGATTCCAGCTTTTGCTTCTTCCAGCCCAGTGTTTCTCATCATGTACTCTGCATATAAATTAAATAAGCAGGGTAACAATATACAGCCTTGACGTATTCCTTTTCCTATTTGGAACCAGTCTGTTGATCCATGTCCAGTTCTAACTGTTGATTCCTGACCTGCATACAAATTTCTCAAGAGGCAGGTCAGGTGGTCTGGTATTCCCATCTCTTTCAGAATTTTCCATAGTTTACTGTGATCCACACAGTCAAAGGCTTTGGCATAGTCAAAAAAGCAGAAATAGATGTTTTTCTGGAACGCTCTTGCTTTTTCCATGATCCAGCGGATGTTGGCAATTTGATCTCTGGTTCCTCTGCCTTTTCTAAAACCAGCTTGAACATTTGGAAGTTCACAGTTCACATATGAGAATTTTGAGCATTACTTTACTAGCATGTGAGATGAGTGCAATTGTGCGCTAGTTTGAGCATTCTTTGGCATTGCCTTTATTTGGGATTGGAATGAAAACTGACCTTTTCCAGTCTTGTGGCCATTGCTGAGTTTTCCAAATTTGCTGGCATATTGAGTGTAACACTTTCACAGCATCATCTTTCAGGATTTGAAATAGCTCAACTGGAATTCCATCACCTCCACTAGCTTTGTTTGTAGTGATGCTTTCTAAGGCCCACTTGACTTCACATTCCAGAAAATCTGGCTCTAGGTGAGTGATCACACCATCATGATTATCTGGGTCATGAAGATCTTTTTTTGTATAGTTCTTCTGTGTATTCTTGCCACCTCTTCTTAATATCTTCTGCTTCTGTTAGGTCCATACCCATTCTGTCCTTTATTGAGCCCATCTTTGCATGAAATGTTCCCTTGGTATCTCTAGTTTCTTGAAGAGATCTCTAGTCTTTCCTAGTCTGTTGTTTTCCTCTATTTCTTTACATTGATCACTGAAGGAGGCTTTCTTATCTCTCCTTAATTTCTAGGTCATAGTGTATTATATGTTCACTAGATCCTGACAAAGGCTTTTCAGAACTGATTCCACTAAAGTACAATCCTACTAGCCAATCCTTGGGATTATCAGTTTAATTTTGTTTAATATTAATCATTTTAGAGGTGTACAGTTATATCTCACTATAGTTTAATTTGCTTTTTCTTATTACCATTGAAGTTAACTCTTCTTTTCATCTATTTATTCCCTATTAGGGTATCATGGCTTCCCATGTGGCACTAGTAATAAAGAACTCACCTGCCAATGCAGGAGACATAAGAGATGTGGATTCAATTCCTGAGTCGGGAAGATCCCCTGGAGGAGGTCATGGCAACCCGCTTCAGTATGCTTGCCTGGAGAATCCCATGGACAGAGGAGCCTGGAGGGCTACAGTCCATGGGGTTGCAGAGTCAGACATGACTGAGGTGACTTAGCACGCATGCACAGAGTATCATAGTCTGAAGCATATGCTTAATTATTTAGCACATTTTTAAAATTGAGCTATCTTTTGCACTCACATTTATTTGTAAGGAATTCATTTTATATTCTGGGTACCAGTCTCATGTCAGTTATAAACAATGTTAGTATCTTCTCTACTGTGTGATTTGTCTTTTTATTTTCTGGTGCTGTTTTTTGATTAATAGAAGTTTTAAATTTCACTGTAGCCCAATTCAGCAATGTATCCTTCATGATCTTTGCCTATTCTAAATTTGTGATGAAATGTTCCAATGATTTCCTTTAAAACAGTAGTGTTTTACTCTCTAAATTTATATTTGTGTGCCTGTATGCTCAGATGCTTCAGTCATGTCCACCTTTTTGAGACCCTATAGAATGTAGCCCACCAGGCTCCTCTGTCCATGGGATTTTTCAGGCAAGAACACTGGAATGAGTTGCCATGCCCTTCTCCAGGGGATCTTCCCTACCCAGGGATTGAAGCCCTGTCTCCTGCATTATAAGCAGATTCTTTACCCACTGAACCACCTGCGAAGCCCAAATTTATGTTTACAGATTGATAATTGTGTATGGTGTGATTCACTTTGTTTCATATGGTTATTCAAGTACCATTTTCCAGGAAAGACACTCTTTTATCCATTGCTCTGAAGTGCCAAAATTATTAAAAACCAAGTGATTATATATGTGTGGGTCTGTTTGGGGGCTTGTATCTTTGATTGAATAGTGTACTAACCTTGGACCAATGCCACGTGTCATTTTATGAGCTTTATATCAAGGGTAAATCCTCCACTTTATTCTCCTTCCTCCAGATTATTGTGGTCATTCTTGACCCATTGTATTTCCATACACATTTTACAATAGGTGATTAATTTGCACAAATAACCTCAGATATGCAGATGACACCACCCTTATGGCAGAAAGTGAAGAGGAACTAAAAAGCTCTTGATGAAGGTGAAAGAGGAGAGTGAAAAAGTTGGCTTAAAACTCAACATTCAGAAAACTAAGATCATGGCATCTGGTCCCATCACTTCATGGGAAATAGATGGGGAAACAGTGGAAACAGTGTCAGACTTTATTTTTTGGGGCTCTAAAATCACTGTAGATGGTGACTGCAGCCATGAAATTAAAAGACACTTACTCCTTGGAAGGAAAGTTATGACCAACCTAGATAGCATAT
>NW_011494961.1:3222656-3226637 GCF_000754665.1 Bison bison bison
AAAGGTCCATCTAGTCAAGGCTATGGTTTTTCCTGTGGTCATGTACGGATGTGAGAGTTGGACTGTGAAGAAAGCTGAGTGCCAAAGAATTGATGCCTGTGAACTGTGGTGTTGGAGAAGACTCTTGAGAGTCCCTTGGACTGCAAGGAGATCCAACCAGTCCATTCTGAAGGAGAGCAACCCTGGGATTTCTTTGGAAGGACTGATGCTAAAGCTGAAACTCCAGTACTTTGGCCATCTCATGCGAAGAGTTGACTCATTGGAAAGGACTCTGATGCTGGGAGGGATTGGGGGCAGGAGGAGAAGGGGACGACAGAGGATGAGATGGTTGGATGGCATCACCGACTCGATAGACGTGAGTCTGAGTGAACTCCGGGAGTTGATGATGGACAGGGAGGCTTCACGTGCTGTGATTCATGGGTTTCAAAGAGTCGGACACAACTGAGTGACTGAACTGAACTGAACACACGCTCACAAAGCATTGGCATTTAGATGTGGAATGCATTTACTCTATAAAGCAATTTGGGAAGACTTTTAGTAGCTTCTTTACATTGTGGAGCCTTCCAAACCATGAGCATGGCATATCACTCCATTTAGTTTGGTCCTCTTGAGTTTCTCCGGGTAACGGTTTGGTAGTTTCCTAAATGTAGGTCTTGCATGTTTCATTATATTTACTACTAGATATTTAATTGCTAAGTTTCTTTAAATAGTATTGAACTTTTATTTTATTTTCTTAATATAATTTTCCTGGAAATTACAGCTCAGTTAATTTATATCGAACCATGTCATCTGATACATTTGGTTTCTTTATCTTCTATAAGCAAAAGTATTACATTTTTCCTCGGCTTAACTCTTTGCTACAGTGTAGCTCATTTAAAAAATTTTTTATTAACATTGATGCTTTGATTGCCCAGTGCTTTCCTAGGTCACTTGGAATTATTCTTTCATTATCACAAGGGTACAATGTGTTGCAATGGAAACACTCTGGGAAATCAATCAGACCTCAGTTTTAATTCTGACTTCTACATTCACTGTTTTGCTTGAAAATGCTACTAGAATTCTGTGTTCTTATTGATAAATGGGCGTATGGCAAGTGACATCTAAGATGGCCCCAGTGATCCCACCTCCTCATATTCATGCCTTTATGTAACATTTCTCATCTTGACTGTGGGCCGGACCTGCTAACTTGCTTCTAGTTAATGAATATTGCAAAAACAATGGAATGATACTTTCAAGGTTAGATTCCAAAGAGACTGTGGTTTCTGCCTTGATGCCTTCTCTTACTTGCCTGTTCACTCTTTCTGATAGAAGCTGCTGGTAGGTTGTGAGCTATCCTTTAGAGGAACTCGCATGGCTATGAACTAAAGGAGATCACCAGCCAACAGCCAGTAGGAAGATGATACCTCAGTCCAAAAGTCAACAAAGGACTGAATCTTGCCAACAACCACATAGGTGAACTTGAAATTACATCCTCTGCAAGTCAAGACTTTGAAGAAATCATACCCATGACTTCCATTTTCTGTACAGTGTTTGTGGCAGAAGTACACAGCAAAGCCATGAATAGATGCCTCGCCCACAGAGATAATAAAAACTTGTTATTTTAATGCACAATTTGGGGAGATTATTTGTTACTCAGCAATAGATAATTAATGCAGAGTATAATCCACTATAAAGTATATGACCCTTAAAAGATGTTTGATTTTGCTAGTTAGTGAAAAGTTTTCTTGACTTTGTATAGAATTTAGAATTTAATTTTAAAAATTATTCAGGTAATTGAGTAAGAAATAGAATCTCTGATCCACAGAAGTGTTGAAATGGCCCTCCTAACATCCGTGCTTTTAAATACAAGAGGAACTAGAAATACCAGCAACAGAAGAAAGCTTGTTAATTTCAAAGGAATGAACAGATACCTGACTTCTAGGGGACCTCCCCAATTTCACCACTCGACCCCTTGGTTGTGGTGTTTAACCCAAGAAATTTTTCCTCAGGATTAAGCTGTAAATGGATTGGTCTTTGACTCTCATTGCAAAATTTCTACATACAGACCAATTGCAGAACCCAAATTTATCGTGACTTTGGTATAAAACCAGAGTAATTATCACTATAAAAATAGAAACTCAGTTCCTACATGCTGTCTCTTTATGTATCCAAATGTCACCTTGTTTTTTCTATCAAACATTGACCACTAGAGTTAAATTTAACTTCATTTATTTATATTATACTGATTTGAGTCCCTTTCTGTCAAGTCTTCCCAAAAGCAGTTTGGTCCCATCACAACTTTATTTATTTAGTTTTTTTTTCTTCCCTAGGCAATATATGTATTTTTAAAAATTTATATATACCCACTTTTCTGGACTGTTTTAAGATATTTTACATTTTTAATTAAATTCTTAGAATAACATTGATAAATAATAGTATTTGAAATATGTAATGCATATAAATTCTTCTGGATATTAATAGACATAAGGTCCCTAAGAATTTAATATGAGGGTGATAAATGAAACTGGGAAGGGAAATGAGTTAAACTGTATATTATTACAAATATTTATTGCAATGATTAAGATGCTTATATCCTGAACTGTAAAACATAGCCATTAAATTTAATGGAAATAATTCTACCTAGAGCCCTGTGTATCTTCTGACATTTTCATAGCTCTGTTGGAAAACATGTCATCTATAACGAAAACTACCAATAAGCTTGTTAAATCACATCATGGTTTTTTTTCCTGTGTCATGGTTTTGTCTAATGGGCTTTTCCTTTTAACAAGGAAAACAACAGGCACTCACTGGTGTGTCCAGGGTAGCAGATGTCATTAAAGCTGCTTTTCTACTCTTGTGCCCCTCTCTCTCTCTCTTTTTTTTTTTTTTTTAACAGTTTTGAAATAGATAGCTCCGGTGCTGGCATAAATTTTTAAAAAATACATCCATCATGACTCAGACTATTCCTGAATCAGGGCCTATGGGTCAGCCATAAAAAACATTTTTCTTTCCTAGAACATGAGAGGTCTGAATTTTGCCAGAGACCTGTCTGCCAGCTAACCAGAACCCGCCAGCGCGCAGGAAGCAGGGCTCTTATTTGAAGGTTTGGCTCTGGCTATAACATAAGAATCATCAAGACAAAGATGAACTCGGGGTGGTAGCTGGATTTTCTACCTGGCCACTCAACAGATTCTCAGGATTCTTCATCTTTGACCATGCTAGCAAGCAATACCAGGCCACATGAACAGCCAGTTTTAAGAGCAGAGTGCAGCATGGTGACTGTCTTATTCCATCATTGTGTCCTTTACCTGAATGTTTTTAGCTGTGTCTGAGAACCTTTAAACACACACAAAACAAAACTGTTAATTAAATGAACCTTGCAGATATTTTTGAACATTTCCAAAAATAAGGAATTGCTTCAGTGATCATAATTTGTTTCAGACTCTTGGAAACATCTGGATGAGTATAATGTATTCCTAGGGGTTATTGGTGTGTTAAACATCCAGTGGAATTTAAGTGGGTATTTTTTTTTATCACATCATCACATTTAACTCCATTTTGTTTTCCTAATCTGGAGGTAAAAGAATTCATTCTTTATAAAATAATTTAAGCTTGTGAATTGAGAAATTTTATGTAAGCATGGCATGTGTTCTTTATGTTGCAAATACTAGACTTCAGTTCAGTTCAGTCGCTCAGTCATGTCCGACTCTTTGCCACCCCATGAATCGCAGCACGCCAGGCCTCCCTGTCCATCACCAACTCCCGGAGTTCACTCAGACTTATGTCCATCGAGTCGGTGATGCCATCCAGCCATCTCATCCTCTGTCGTCCCCTTCTCCTCCTGCCCCCAATCCCTCCCAGCATCAGAGTCTTTTCCAATGAGTCAACTCTTTGCATGAGATGGCCAAAGTACTGGAGTTTCAGCTTTATCATCAGTCCTTCCAAAGAACACCCAGGACTAATCTCCTTTAGAATGGATTGGTTGGATCTCCTTGCAGTCCA
>NW_011494961.1:3226950-3231222 GCF_000754665.1 Bison bison bison
AAAATAAAGTCTGACACTGTTTCCACTGTTTCCCCATCTATTTCCCATGAAGTGATGGGACCAGATGCCATGATCTTAGTTTTCTGAATGCTGAGATTTAAGCCAACTTTTTGTTTTAACATCTAAACTATCATTTCACCTTGGTCAATGAGGAAAACTCAAACAAAATCCTGCTTGAGGAGAGTAACTACCTTCCTTAGGGAGTGAGTTTTTACCTGGACTTTAAAAATATGCAGGATTTTCCCAGCCAGGAAAGAAAGATACAGGAATTGCTGGATGGAAAATAACCCTAGCAAAGGCCTGAAAGAACAAAATTTCCTGGACAGTTAGGAGACTCCTATTTTACAACTAGAAATACGGAAGTGGACAACTAGAAATACTTCTAAAGAAGTAAGCCTGTGAATGCCATGCAAAGGATTGTGGCATTGATTCTTTGGGAATTGAAGGACAGCAGATATCAATACTTTCAAGAACGGCAATGACATGATGCAGACAAATCACGGTTTTCTAATAGAGAGGGAGAAGAGAGGAAAAATAATGGCAACAGAAAAGGCCATTTAAATGGCTATTCAAACAACAGTGTAAAAGTATTTGGGCCATAAAAAAAAATCAGAATTTATTTCCTCTAATTTTCTTGAAATCTCTCTTTCTGACCAGCATTAAAAAAAAAAATCTTTATCATTCCAACTCTCCATTTGGCTCATTATCTTTGAACTTAAAGTCACCATGAACACCGATAGACTATTCATTTTAATATACCTGCCCATGCTATTTCTAATTTTATATAATCTGGGAATGTTAATATGAATCATCATGCTTTAATTAACACTGATTAAGCTCTTCTCTTCTTGGATAATAAAGTAATTTTCTACTTTGTTCAATTCCCAATGCTATAAACTCCACTTTCCATTTATGAGAAATATATTATTGGAATTATGTCAAAGGAAAGCATTTATTTCTTGGGCAAGTATAATTCATTTGATTTACAAAAGAAATTCTAAGAAAAGACTAGTCAATCCAAGGCCTATTTTGAAGCCAAGCCTAGTCAACTGGGCCATCTAATTCTCTGTTTATCCTCTTACTCACTGCTGTCTTTCCTACCACCCAGGCAGATGCCTTTTTTCGTCATCAGAGTTCAGAGGCACAGTAGCCATCCTAGCACTATGATAGAACAGGTCAGAGAATTGAGCTGCAAATTGGAGGAAGTGCCCCAGTGGACAGCTGGTTTTCATTCTGGTCAAAGTTAGGCAGGACCACGGGTAGGGCTGGCAGCTAGCTGTAGGCTAACTGGAGTCAGGAAAGATAAATTGCAAGACAGGTACTCGATCAACTTCTGAGGCCTAGGCTCTAAGCCAATGTCAGGGAGGACTGCAGTCCAGTGCCCTAGAGCTCTCCATGGACCGGTGGGGTCTGGGAAGAATGTTCATGCCTCACGATAAGAGTACATTTAAACAGAGGCAAGAAGGAACTGAGGGCAGAAAACCATGCTTTGGCTATCTCATGTCTCAGGCAAAGGTAACAAAATAGCAAGGAGGCCAGTATATTTGGAGCACAGTTAACAAAGCAGAGAGTGGGAGCAACTGGACTCAAGGAGAGGCAGGAGGCAAACTATGTAGGACTTTGAGGGTCAGATAGAGGCTTTGAGTTTCATTCAGTACAGAAACAGATGGCGTAATCTGACACGTATTCACACCAAATACTGATGGAAAATGGATTCTATGTATCTAGAACAGAAATAAGGAGATTGGTTACAGACTCTGGCAGTAACTCAGGTGAGAGTTTATGATGTCCTAAACCAGAGTGATAGCAATGGAGAGGCTGAGAAATGAACAGATTCAGGGTATATTTTAAAATATAACCTACAAAATTTGCTGGTGGATAGGATGTGAGATACAGTAAAAAAGCAGGGAAGATTTAGAGTTTTGCCATAAGCAACTGCAAAGATGGAATTTTCATTAACTGTGTAATGATTTATGGAGGAGACCACTGAAAGAGCTGATTTGAATGTTTGATGGGAGAATCAGGAGTCAATTTGAAACAAGCACTGTTTGAGACATCCTAATCCAAGTGGAGATTAACATGGAGTCAAGCAAATAACTGAGTATATAAAAGTAAAGTTCAGGGGGAAAAAAAAGTCTAGGCTAGAATTATGAAATTTGGAATCTATCACATATAAATATAATTTGAAGTCATAAAATTGGATTGAGATCACTAAAGGACTAAGTGTAATTAAAGAACAGTGGTGTTCCAAGGACTGAGTGTTGGGAAATGCCAAAATTTAGAGACTGAGAAAGTGAAGAGGGACCCTCAGGAGTTAGGGGAAAAAACGATGAGCGAGATAGGAGAGAGAATGTTGTCCAAAAGTCCAAGTGAATAAAGTGCTTTTAAAAAAAGAATAAATAATTAACTGCGCCGAACTCTGAGGAGAGGTCAAGTAATTTGATGATTAAAAATTGTTAGATTGAGCAACAAAAGGTTTCAAGTGGCCTTAACAAGAGTAATTTTAGTTGAATTGGGAAGAAAGACTTGTGAGTGAGTTAAAAAAAAAAATATGAAGATAGCAAATAGAGATACTAGGCAATTCTTCCTTGAATTTTTCTATAAATGGGGTATAATATGAACAGAAGATGTAAAAACAGGCAGGGTTTTTGTTGCTGTTGTTTTGTTAGGTAAGAGATATTATAGTATATGTGTATGCTCATTTGGATGATCCAGCAGCCAGTGAAAATGTGATGACATGGAAGGGCGGCCGTGCTGGAATATGTGGATGCGGGTATGTTCTGGGAGCAACCAGGAATCATACTGAGGTATGGAGTGATGCTTACATAATCGGTTATATTTGACTCTTCTCTCTCTCTGAATTCACCCTCATCCAAACCAGTGGTACTTTACTCCTAGAGTACCAAACTCAAAATTTCTGACTCATTAATATTCCATCTTCAATTTTGTATCTATTATACACACTTTATCTTCTTGACATAGCTCTTTGTTATCCCTGTTAATATTGTTAGAAATAATTTTTCATTCAAGTATCAACTTATTTTGGTATGTTTCAACTTTCTTCCCTCCCACAAGATGTTCCTCACCCCAGCATCTTTTAAGTGAATTCTACATCAGCAGCAAAGGATGCTGAGAAGGCAAATGTCTCATATTTTTAATTAATATAATTGGGAGCAGGCCCATTTCAGGGTATTTTAATTGACTTTATTTCCAATTCCTACCAGAAGAAAATTCCATCAGTACTCTAAAATAAATCTCATTGATATCTACCATAGGAGATATAAATAATGCTTATATAGGTTTTTTAAAACCTCTTGACAAATTTTTGAATGCCTTAAATTTTAGATGTTGTCCATTTCATCAACCTGGTGTCTGTCTTTCAAGAGGAGAGTACTTTCCAAACATGCCAAATTTGTGGACTACAGTTTTGATCATCTGGACCTCAAGGCAGATACTGGTGATACAAAGACAGCACAGGGAATTCCCTGCCAGTAAAGTGGTTAAGACTCCAGTGCTGTCACTGCCAAGGGTTCCATCCCTGGTCGGGGGGACTATGATCCCACAAGCTGCACAGCCAAAAAAATCTAAAACAAATACAGACCCGCAGAGACAGTATATTTCCTATCATCAAACAATAAAGAGTGTAGTGAGATATACAAGACTATACTTAGTCCTATAAGGGAAGCTTAAGTGGTAGATGCCAGTAAAGTAATGCTCAAAATTCTCCAAGCCAGGGTTCAGCAATACGTGAACCGTGAACTTCCTGATGTTCAAGCTGGTTTTAGAAAAGGCAGAGGAACCAGAGATCAAATTGCCAACATCCGCTGGATCATGGAAAAAGCAAGGGAATTTCAGAAAAACATCTATTTCTGCTTTATTGACTATGCCAAAGCCTTTGACTGTGTGGATCACAATAAACTATGGAAAATTCTGAAAGAGATGGGAATACCAGACCACCTTATCTGCCTCTTGAGAAATCTGTATGCAGGTCAGGAAGCAACAGTTAGAACTGGACATGGAACAACAGACTGGTTCCAAATAGGAAAAGGAGTACGTCAAGGCTGTATATTGTCACCCTGGTTATTTAACTTATATGCAGAGTACACCATGAGAAATGCTGGACTGGAAGAAACACAAGCTGGAATCAAGATTGCCGGGAGAAATATCAATAACCTCAGATATGCAGATGACACCACCTTTATGGCAGAAAGTGAAGAGGAACTCAAAAGCCTCTTGATGAAAGTGAAAGAGGAGAGTGAAAAAGTTGGCTTA
>NW_011494961.1:3231322-3231569 GCF_000754665.1 Bison bison bison
ACTTTATTTTTCTGGGCTCCAAAATCACTGCAGATGGTGATTGCAGCCATGAAATCAAAAGACGCTTACTTCTTGGAAGGAAAGTTATGACCAACCTAGATAGCATATTCAAAAGCAGAGACATTACTTTGCCAACAAAGGTCTGTCTAGTCAAGGCTATGGTTTTTCCTGTGGTCATGTATGGATGTGAGAGTTGGACTGTGAAGAAAGCTGAGTGCCAAAGAATTGATGCTTTTGAACTGTGGTG
>NW_011494961.1:3231872-3262485 GCF_000754665.1 Bison bison bison
TGGCTGGATGGCATCATTGACTCGATGGACGTGAGTCTGAGTGAACTCCGGGAGTTGGTGATGGACAGGGAGGCCTGGCGTGCTGCGATTCATGGGGTCGCAAAGAGTTGGACAGACTGAGCGACTGAACTGAACTGAGTTGAAGTGGTAGATGAGGAATGGAAGTTAACATTTACCAGATGGCTATTCTAAATCATACATGCTACATATAGTATTTCATTTATTATCACAGCAACCCAGTATATTAAATATAGAGATATTTAAATGATTTTAATTCAAAAATGGCAATCCACTCCAGTATTCTTGCCTGGAAAATCCCATGAACAGAGAAGCCCAGCAGGCTACAGTAGATGGTGTCACAAACGGTCAGACCTGACTGAGCGACTAAACAACAAGCAATGTGATGAGCTGGAATGCAAACTGAAGTCCACTTCCTCCTGGAGTCCTATAGATAGGAAAACTGGCTGGCTGCCCACCTCCATTTCTCCTACTCCATAAAGGTCCCACTGGCCTCTAACTAACCATTCATTCAAGCCCAATATTTTCATAATATGAGGCCTTACATGAAAGCTCTGCAAGAATCTCTGCTATAGTAGTCTTAGTATAAAGCTAACAAAAATAGCTAAGAATAGCTCTTACTGCTGATAATGAGCTACAACTATTTATACTCTGTGCTTTCCAGTCTGGCCTATGGCTACATATAGTCATAAGTACTGGACCCATTTTTATTTTCCATCCCTTCGAGGTCTCTGATCTTCCCACTTTCTCTGCCTGGTATTCTGCTCCCTACCACCTGACAGTTCTAAACTCTGAATTTTTCATATTAGCTTTCTGTTTTTCAGTTGACCCCTCCAAACACAAGCTCTCGCCTTTGTTATTTAATATCAGCCAGTATCATTCCAATGTGTGTACAAAGTCACTTGAGTCGTGTCTGACTTTTTGCGATCTCATGAACTGTAGTCCGCCAGGCTCCTCTGTTCATGGGATTCTCCAGGCAAGAATACTGGAGTGTGTTGCCATGCCCTCCTCATCATTCCCATATGGTCAGCCGCAAATCCTGACTTCTCCTAATTTACCCCACTCCCTCAGCATTCAAGCCTTAGCAGGAGTGTTGGTTCTAGGGAAAGGCTTAAAGCTATAGTTAACAGAATCAGCAAGTGAAGGTTAAAGGTAAAGATAGGAATCTGAGACCATAGTTGATAAATTTAGTAATACCTAATAATACCTAGTAACTATCGTTTCTGTTTTCTTTTTTTTTTTTAATTTTATTTTATTTTTAAACTTTACAATATTGTATTAGTTTTCCAAATATCGAAATGAATCCGCCACAGGTATACCCGCGTTCCCCATCCTGAACCCTCCTCCCTCCTCCCTCCCCTCCCCTCCATCTACCCAACTTTTTAAAAAACTCTGTGCAATAAATTCTATTGAGATGTGTCCGGCAGTTATGTGAAAGAATGTACCTGATTTTACTTAGTCTAGACAGAAACCGTTGAGTGTTAAAAGAGTCAAACCTGAGTAAGCTCCTGAAGGTTCTTTCAGAGTCCAGTAGTTTTGCCAGCTTAGCCAATGAAACAAGTGATGTTCTATCAGAGGTTGTGACCCTCAGAGTTAGATTCCAATTTTGATAGTCTGGCTGGCCTCTTCAAAAGGCTATTGATGATCTAATGAACCAACTACTGCTCCATGTGTCCTTAAACCTCAAGATATGCCCTGCTGCTAAGTCACTTCAGTCGTGTCCGACTCTGTGCAACCCCATAGATGGCAGCCCACTAGGCTCCCCTGTCCCTGGGATTCTCCAGGCAAGAACACTGGAGTGGGTTGTATGCCCATGAAGAATCAAATGAAGTGAATATTTGCAAATTATCTGCATACCTGGATATGAACCCCCAACTGTATATTACTAATTCAAGACCTAGTGTTTTTCAGGCTTTAGTTATTTTATGGAATTGTCTGATTTAGTTGGTAACTTGGATCAAGGTAATTAAATAAACGTTGCACCTATTAAGGACTATTCATGGACACCAGCCCTTACAAACATCCTTGGTTCCAAAAAAGACCTGCTGCTGCTGCTGTATCTTCTCTTATCTCTCAGGTTCAGTGAAATTACTGTTACATGTACAGTACCAGCAATGGAATGTTTTGATTACTGAGTACATAGTTGGAATTCTTTTATTTGTCCAATTGTACCTGATGTTCCTATAAATACACCAGAAGATAAGAATAAAGAAATGGGATGCTTTGTTGCTTCTGAAGTCTGAAGATGTGCTCAAATCTTCCTCTCTCTGAAATGACAGCAAACGTCTGCTCTAGCCTTGCATACCTAAGCTATGACGAATGAAGGAAGTTTCTATGATTTTCTTGTGTCACTTTAAAGACAAAATTCACTTCAGAGATTCTCTGGGATTTCGATTTGGGCAAACTCAACATGGACTCAGGATATTCACCAGCTTTCAACTTAGAGAAGAGTGTTACAAAGTTAAAAGTGCATGAGGCTACTTGTTCTCTCCTATTCTTAAAAAAAAAAAAAGTGCTATAATTTAAATAATTTAAATGCAAAATAGTTTCATATTTTACTGCCGATGTCAGAACTTCTGTGAAACTTCATGACACTCTGGAACATTTCCATCTTTCTTTTTGTCTGAGTGAAATTAGTGTTTGAGAGTTCTTTGCATATTCCTAGCTCAGAGTATGATTTGCATATTTTGGCGTTTAAACCAAAGTTAAGTTTTGATCAAATTTGAATTATATCAGCCATTTTTTCCTTTTTGTATTATTTTATTCTCCATAAAGTCTTTTTTTTTTAAAGAACCACATTATTAAAGAGTAAATATAACAATAAAATTAACAATCTTCATTTTCTCTGTGTTTGTCACTGCAGTATTATATCCACGCTGGCAATAATTAAACTCCTATATCTTAGGAGTTTAGGATGAGAACATAAATGGAATCAAGAGAGCAATTTGGTAGAACTCAAAGACTTTAGTATTAGATAAACTAGGACTGAAGGCTTCCCTGGTAGCTCAGCTGGTAAAGAATCCAGAGAAACCCAAGTAAGATGGTAGGTGTTGCAAGAGGGCATCAGAGGGCAAACACATTGAAACCATACTCACAGAAAACTAGTCAATCTAATCACACTAGGACCACAGATTTGTCTAACTCAATGAAACCAAGCCATGCCCGTGGGGCAACCCAAGACAGGCGGGTCATGGTGAAGACATCTGACAGAATGTGGTCCACTGGAGAAGGGAATGGCAAACCACTTCAGTGTTCTTGCCTTGAGAACCCCATGAACAGTATGAAAAGGCAAAATGATAGGATACTGAAAGAGAAACTCCCCAGGTCAGTAGGTGCCCAATATGCCACTGGAGATCAGTGGAGAAATAACTCCAGAATGAATGAAGGGATGGAGCCAAAGCAAAAAGAATACCCAGCTGTGGATCTGACTGGTGATAGAAGCAAGGTCCGATGCTTCAAAGAGCAATATTGCATAGGACCTTGGAATGTCAGGTCCATGAATCAAGGCAAATTGGAAGTGGTCAAACAAGAGATGGCAAGAGTGAATGTCGACATTCTAGGAATCAGCGAACTCAAATGGACTGGAATGGGTGAATTTAACTCAGATGACCATTGTATCTACTACTGCAGGCAGGAATCCCTCAGAAGAAATGGAGTGGCCATCGTGGTCAACAGAGTCCGAAATGCAGTACTTGGATGCAATCTCAAATCGACAGAATGATCTCTGTTTCCAAGGCAAACCATTCAATATCACAGTAATCCAATTCTATGCCCCAACCAGTAATGCTGAAGAAGCTGAAGTTGAACGGTTCTATGAAGACCTACAAGACATTCTAGAACTAACACCCCAAAAAGATGTCCTTTTCATTATAGGGGACTGGAATGCAAAAGTAGGAAGTCAAGAAACACCTGGAGTAACAGGCAAATTTGGCCTTGGAATACAGAATGAAGCAGGGCAAAGACTAATAGAGTTTTGCCAAGAAAATGCACTGGTCATAACAAACACCCTCTTCCAACAACACAAGAGAAGACTATACATGGACATCACCAGATGGTCAACACCGAAATCAGATTGATTATATTCTTTGCAGCCCAAGATGGAGAAGCTCAATACAGTCAGCAAAAACAAGACCAGGAACTGACTGTGGCTCAGACCATGAACTCCTTATTGCCAAATTGAGACTGAAATTGAAGAAAGTAGGGAAAACCACTAGAACATTCAGGTATGACCTAAATCAAATCCCTTATGATTATACAGTGGAAGTGAGAAATAGATTTAAGGGCCTAGATCTGATAGATAGAGTGCCTGATGAACTATGGAAGAGGTTCATGACATTGTACAGGAGACAGGGATGAAGACCATCCCCATGGAAAAGAAATGCAAAAAAGCAAAATGGCTGTCTGGGGAGGCCTTACAAATAGCTGTCAAAAGAAGAGAAATGAAAAGCAAAGGATAAAAGGAAAGATAGAAACATCTGAATGCAGAGTTCCAAAGAATAGCAAGAAGAGATAAGAAAGCCTTCTTCAGCGATCAATGCAAAGAAATAGAGGAAAACAACAGAATGGGAAAGACTAGAGATCTCTTCAAGAAAATCAGATACCAAAGGAACATCTCATGCAAAGATGGGCTCGATAAAGGACAGAAATGGTATGGACCTAACAGAAGCAGAAGATATTAAGAAGAGATGGCAAGAATACACAGAAGAACTGTACAAAAAAAGATCTTCACGACCCAGATAATCACGATGGTGTGATCACTGACGTAGAGCCAGACATCCTGGGATGTGAAGTCAAGTGGGCCTTAGAAAGCATCACTACGAACAAAGCTAGTGGAGGTGATAGAATTCCAGTTGAGCTATTCCAAATCCTGAAAGATAATGCTGTGAAAGTGCTGCACTCAATATGCCAGCAAATTTGGAAAACTCAGCAGTGGCCACAGGACTGGAAAAGGTCAGTTTTCATTCCAATCCCAAAGAAAGGCAATGCCAAAGAATGCTCAAACTACTGCACAATTGCACTCATCTCACACGCTAGTGAAGTAATGCTCAAAATTCTCCAAGCCAGGCTTCAGCAATACATAATTCACTTTAAGTCACTTCTACAAAGCTATTAAAGCACTTAATAGTTTCTAAATTTATTCCTGAGTTTTGCCATTATGATCTATTTTGTAGTACAGATACAAAGTAAGCCACAATTTGTGGCTCAAGGAGTTCACTGTATACTGGGAGAAACAGATATACACAAATAATTACAATAAGATGACATACAGGTTCAAAGAGCTGTTTATGCAAAGTGACTTGGGTTATAAAGGAAATGACTAACTATGAGATGTGGAAGTATGGAAAGGTTCACAAAGCAAGGACATTTAGTCTTATAGATTATGTAGATTTTTTTCTAATATATGCAATAACACAGAAAAGAGGGCCCTTTATGGGAAGCAAAGGGCACTGAATTGCTGCTTTACTCCAGCAACTTAGGGCCCAAGATCTCCACCTGCTGTTGTTATTGTTGTTATTGTTCAGTCGCCCAGTCGTGTCTGAGTCTTTTCAACCCCATGGATGGCATTACACCAGGCCTCTGGAGGAGGGAATGGCAAGCCAGCCCAAGATACTTGCCGTGAGAACCTCATGAACTGTATAGAAAAGATCTACAGCTACCACTTGCTCTAAAACCCAGAAATGAGACTGTGGCTCCACTGCCAGTCCCGCCTGCAACTGCAGGCAAAACAAGCCACCCCATGACCTTTAATTACTGTGTCCTGTGGCTTCTGAAACGAATCCCTCCAAACCTCCAAATCTCGTCTTCCTGTGTCACCCATGAGAAGTCCATGCTTCCTAGATCGCTCAGTTTCAGGCAGATATTCATCCC
This sequence comes from Bison bison bison, assembly GCF_000754665.1. Lineage (NCBI taxonomy): Eukaryota > Metazoa > Chordata > Mammalia > Artiodactyla > Bovidae > Bison > Bison bison. The sequence continues at coordinate 3,237,759 of NW_011494961.1, forward strand.
CACCCTTCTCTTAGCCCTGCTGGTCTGACCACACGTCCCCTAGACTCTTGGCCACCTAAGCCCTTCTGCCCAAGCTTATTTCCTGTCGTCAGAAAACTTCTTCGTTATCCTCTTCACTGAACATTTCCTTCAGAGTTTTGCTGAATTTTAACTTTGACTCTTGGAAACACCGCTTTCCCTCGAGCCCTTCAAATGAAGGGTTTATTTTTACATTTTCCTCTCATACTCTAAGTACCATTTATGCCTGGAGCTTAAGAGAGTGGCCTCTCTGCTCCAAACTGTCCCTCCTCTTTTCCCCTTCAGAACTTTCATGTCTTTTGAAACATCAAGTCTCATACTTTGCCACTCTGTATCCCTCCTCATTGGATGTGTATGGACCTCTGAGTAATTGATTTTTGCTCCTTATGTCATTTTGCTTACCTGTCATCATGGCTATCTATTTTCAAAATCCAACTAGATGATCCGACTAGCACCTTAGCCTCTAAATGCTTTTGTTTCCTTGGTTCCAATTACCGACCACTCACATGTCACACCTAGACCTTGTCATCAACTGTACCATCTCTGAATTTGTTTTAAATCATTTCATTCTATCATCCTCAGTCTACTCACTCTAGTACTCCATTCTTCAAGACCATCAATTCATTGACCCTGTAACTTACTCTTATTCATCATAATCCCGTGTCTTCACATGTCACTCAATCCAGCTTGTTTTCATAATTTTGCCCTGTAACTGCTTCCCAACAAATGTCTTTAACTCCCTTTTCCCTTTCTTCCTCAAGCATTCTTTCCTAGCAAAACTTAAACTAGAGTCAGATCCAACTATCTATTAATCTGTTCCTGCATTTAAGTGGCTGAATACTCCTAGCAAATATTACGTAATTATGTTTATTGGCATCATCCATGAATGACCTTTTGCCAGAGACAATGACTAAGTTAATGTCTTTATCACTTTCTCCTCTGAAATGTTTTTTTCTCTAGGTATATTACTCATACTTTATATGATAGCCTTGAGTGTGTTTGCATTTAAAACCATCATAAGGGAATTCCCTGGAAATCCAGGGGTTAGGGCTCCCAGCTTCCACTGCAGGGGACACAGGTTCAATCTCTAATCGGGGAACTAAGATCCCACATGTTATGGGGCAACGAAGGCTGCAAGAAGCAACCAGAGAGAAGCCCTTGTGCTGCAATAAAAAATCCCCCATGCACAACTAAACCCAATGTAGCCAAATAAGTAAATTAAATAAATAAATATTTTTTTAAAAATACAGGATTTCCTCACTGCTAGCTTGGCCAAGAAATTTAATTGCCAGAAACTGCTACAAAAACCATAAGTAGTATATCAGACATTTGTTTCTGTTGTATTTTGCTTTGTTTCATTATATAAAGCCATTAAGAACTTGTGGCAAGACCAGCTTTTAAATGTCTGGTCATCTAACAGTGTCGTCTAGATGTATTTTTCTCCCCCTTGGCCCACAAACAAGATTTTAGACCATGTTCAATTTCCCAACTTCCAATGATCAGATATTTTTTCATGACATTTAATTCTTACTATCAGATATTATTCAATGCCCTGGCCTCAGTTCTCCCAAAGCTCATGAAGAATGTTTCTCCTCCGAGGCCATTGCTTTGTCCTAGATCTTAAACTCAATAAGCTACGTATCTTGAGTCTTTATAGAATTCATGATCTTGAACTCAATAAGCTACGTATCTTGAGTATTTATAGAATTCATGATCTTGAACTCAATAAGCTACGTATCTTGAGTCTTTATAGAATTCATCTGCTTAGGAAAGTGCTTTGTATTTGCCATAGCCTTCACCAAATGTTTCTTATTTTAGGGTGGCGGGGCAAGGGTCTAAGAAGAAAGGGTCTGATTCCTTATTTGTAAAATAAAAAGAAGAATAGAGAAGATATCTGAGGTGTATGAGACGTTTCAGTGAGTTAATATATGTTAATGCCTTAGTAGAGGCCCGGCATAGAACAAATCCAATAAATGCCACTTTTATAATTATTACTTAAATCAATCACTCAACCCCTGGCTTCACATTGCCAAGCATAGGCCAACCTCTCCAAGGGAAGAATACTCAAATTTTTTGGTTGGTTTTATTTGCTTCTTTGTCATCTATTGCTTTCCTGCTCTCCAGAGGTTCTCCTTCAGGCTTCTATCGGCTTCTTTTCTCAGTAGGCATTCTAAGGCCTCTCCATATTATTAATTCCAATACTTCAGTTACATTATATTCCAATTTCACTAAGATTCTCTGGGAAATTTATCAAATAGCAATTGTAAAATACTTCTGCAATTTTACAATAATTGTAATTGGAAAATGCCCTAATACTATAATTGTTTAGAAGTAAAGATGCCAACAAATATTAAAGTTAGATTTAATTATAACATTTGTTTGTCACATGAGCTCCATTGAGTCAGTTTATTTCAGTTTCAGTCAGTCTATTTCACTTTTCAAAATTTACCAGAAGCCCTTCATAAAATGTCAATCAGGGCTACTAGATTACGAACAAGGATTGCAAAATTTAAGCCCTCTAGTGGTCAACACCATATTGATCAATTTTTAAGATTGAAGGTATTCTCCAAAGATAAAAAATTACTCTAACTTATAAAAATATTTCCACCAAAAGATGACAGGTTACTATTTATGTCCCCTAAACAATTTACTATGTTTGACGTCAGTAATTCACTCTATCAAAAAAAGTTGTTGAATACTCATGTTAATTTGTTCCTAAAATCATATATTTATCTCTATTATAGTAAAAAAGAATTGAGAACCTAAGATAATTTATCAATACCTCCTGCCTTGAGTGTGGGTCCAATATTTTAGTAACACAATAAGTTCAATTTTTTATCATGTATATATCATATAGGCTTTAGGACCAGATATGAACATATTATTTATATGTGTGGCTTAGAGGAGCTAATAAATATTTCTAAATTTCAGTTTCTAATAGCTTTTTTAAAAACATAGATAATAATATCTACTTTATGAAAGGGAAGTCGCCCAGTCGTGTCTGACTTTTTGTGACCCCATGGACTGTAGTCTACTAGGCTCCTCAGTCTATGGAATTTTCCAGGCAAGAGTACTGGAGTGGCTTTGCATTTCCTTCTCCAGGGGATCTTCCCAACCCAGGGATTGAACCCAGGTCTCCCACATTGCAGGCAGATGCTTTACCATCTGAGCCACCAGGGAAGCAAAAATTATGAAAAAGAAACAAAATTAAAATGTATATTTTGACTAGTGTACTGTATGGAACAGAACATTTGCTCTTCAAATCTCTAAAAGAATCATGGTAGTGTTACCTTTGAGTAATAAAGGAAAATTAAGATATTTCTCTAATTTCTTCAAAAATCATACTCTTACTGTAATTACTTGATTAAATCTAAACTCAAGTACATTTTATGTGTACTTAAATAATAATTATTCCAACTTTTAAGTTGTAGATGACTTAATAAGATAGTTACCTTCTTTCAGAATTCTATGATTGAAGTTTTCAAGTTTAACACACTTACTAGTGTGCCATGGGGTGGGGGGCCGTGCTGGGCCCGTGTTGCTGTTCGTGGGCTTTCTCTAGTTGCCGCCAGCAGGGGCGATAATCTAGTTGCGGTGTGCAGGCTTCTCATTGCAGTGGCTTCTCTCGTGGAGCGTGGGCTCCGGAGGATGCAGCACAGGGGCTCAGTAGTTGCTCTGTGGCATGTGGAATCTTCCCTCACCAGGAATCCAACCGTGTCCCCTGCATTTGCAGGTGGACTCCCAGCCACTAGACCACCAAGGACACCAACCATTGTGCCATTTTTTAAAAGCAGGACTAAGTCTCAAGGACTAAAGGCAATATTAGATGATTTTTTTTATATTACTATCTATAAGTCATTCTATATAATTAATTTAAATGAAAATGAGTAGTAAAAAGGGATTGACAGTATTAATATATGGAAAATCATCTGATTTCTCTTAGTTCTAGAAATGTAAATTGGCTTTCTGATGAAATTATGTACTACTTTATTAGTTATATTTTACTTATAAAATATCCTTGGTTCATTATGTGACGGAGTATGTGTAAATACTATAAAAATAATACAACTTAGCCTTCATTCATTTTCTTCCCCCAAAGAGAACATAGATGTTTTTACTTATGTGGATCAGGCAACCATTTATCATATTTCACTGTAAAGCCACCAGGTTAAGCTTTAATATTCTTCATGTGTAAAGCTAAATATCTGTTCCTATTTTCTAGCTCCATCCCTCTGCCAAAATTAGATCTTAAAAATGTCTAAAAGCAATTCTCTAGGGTTCTACTTATAAAAAAAAAAAAGGAAATAAGATTGTAAGTTTGTCATTGCCAAATGAAAGATCAGTTCAGTACAGTTGCTCAGTCGTGTCTGAATCTTTGTAACCCCATGAACTGCAACACGCCAGGCTTCCCTGGAGCTTGCTCAAACTCATGCCCATGGAGTCAGTGATGCTATCTCAAGTCAATTTGTTTCAGATTATCAATGAATGATTCTTCAGTGTCTATTTTATGCAATAATTTTTAGTACATTTATGTCCCAAATGTTACACAGGGCATGCTTATTATTTATTATTCATTATTTATCTGAAATTCATACATTGTTGTTGTTCAGTCACTAAGATGTGTCTAACTCTTTGTAAGCCCATGGATAGAAGCACACCAGGCTCCCCTGTCCTTCACTCTCAGAGTTTGCTCATATACACTGCTCATGTCCATTGAGTTGGTGAGGAAATCCAACCATCTCATCCTCTGTCATCCCCTTCTCATCCTGCCCTCAATCTTTCCCAGCATCAGGATTTTTTCCAATGAATCTGCTCTTCGAATCAGATGGCCAAAATATTGGAGTTTCATTTATCTGAAATTCATACATGGGGCATACTTATTCATTACCTGATATTTAGTAAAATTAAAATTTAACTGGTGGGCTATATTTTTATTTGCTGAATCTGGTAACCATTAGAGGAAGACAAAAATTATTTTGGAGGAAACATACAAAACAAATATTTCAAAACCCGCATCTTATATTTTAATTGAAGAATCAATGGATCTCCAGTCCCCTAGAAATGCAAAGCCAACCCCTGAAGAATTCTACATATGTGGAGAGAAGAAAAGGACTAGTTTTGCTCCAAATCTAGATTGTTTCTGTTGCTCCTGGCATACTTTTAATTCTGATATAAATCTCATAAATAATTGACTCAGGAAATCTCTGAGAGTTAGAGGGTAATGGGCAGTCTGAAATGTAAAAATTTAGAGGTATTGTGGATAACTGCCCTACCCACCAGAGACTAATTCACAGTTTTAAAATATACATCCTTACCTTCTAAATCAGAGCTAATTGAACCAGCAGTAGATGACACATTCAACTGAAATCTCTTTACTAGAGATTTGTAGTTTGGATTATATTTTCTTTGTGTGACTGGACCTGAAATATGCAAAGCCGAAGCATTTGATGGGGTCTGCACTTACCCATTGGAGAAGGCAATGGCAACCCACTCCCGTACTCTTGCCTGGAAAATCCCATGGGCGGAGGAGCCTGGTAGGCTGCAGTCCATGGGGTCGCAAAGAATTGGACACGACTGAGTGACTTCACTTTCACTTTCCACTTTCATGCATTGGAGACAGAAATGGCAACCCACTCCAGTTTTCTTGCCTGAAGAATCCCAGGGACGGGGGAGCCTGGTGGGCTGCCATCTATGGGGTCGCACAGAGTCGAACACGACTGAAGCGACTTAGCAGCAGCAGCAGCAGCAGCAGCCACTTACCCATATGCTGCCTTTTAGAAACTAGAAAAAGTCACCCTTTTTAGGACAACTCAACCCTGAGGGTTCACAGCTTGGCTAGCAGAGCTAGATTGTGCTTTCGACTGTATCCAACGCTGGACACCTTTGTGTTGTCAGCAACCTATACAATTTCATGTGATTGCCTTGCCATTTTATGCCATGCGAAATAGAATATATACACAGAAAGATGTATAAATGAGAGATGGAGTATGAATACTGCTAACTCTTCGATGGTTTTTTCATTTCTAAATTCCAAACTTCTCTGGGACAAAAGTTTATTCCTATTGTGTTTTGTAAAATATCCTTGAATTTGTGTAATAAATTCTTCCATTTTGCTTAAGATAGTTCAAGCTCATTCTTGACACTTGAAAAGAGAAAATTGTAATTAGTTACATAAATAATGGCTTTAAAATAATATCTTAGGAATCACTGATGCAGTCTGATAAAATTCTGGCAATAATCTGTATTCAACTGACATTTGAATACACCAATGTGCCTTCTTTTTACTTCTGGATTGGTCTTGGCTTCAGAGGCTAACAAATCCTTCAGTGAACAAAAAGGATTGCCTTCAATTTCATCCAGAGTGAATTTAATTTTCATTAACTTCCTATGCATAATAAGTTCCTCAGAGTGGACTATAGACTGTACTGCTTGATATAAAATGCCTTTTCTTTCATTAGAACAATCTATAAACATAAAATTGAAAGGTGGTAAAGAAGGAATCAGAAGTTTTATATAAAAACAGTGTAATGACGTGAAGGCAAAAAAGAATAGAAACAAAGGAATAAATAACAGCAAGAATGGAACCACTTGATTTATTAATAAGACCTCTCTGGGAAGTAGCGTATACCTCACTAGCTTTTTGTTTTGTTCTGTTTTGTTTCATTTTTATAGGGTGGAGAAAACCTCTGCTTTTTCATAAACTGTAGCATCTTGAGTCTTCACAGAACCATGTTCATAGACATATTTACTTCCCTCCCAGGTGACCAAATAGGGAGTTATTTATTTATTTATTTTGTGCTGTCTTTCTGTTATTTTACATGAGAGGCAAACTCACTCTAGCACATGGGTCATTACAGATAATCTTTCATATAATCGTGTGTTGACAAGCATCCATTTCACACATTATCCAGAGGATGTCCCAGAGGTAGACAGTTTTCCTTCTTACAGTGACAATCATGGTTTGAGTATAAATAAACACATGGTCATTAAAGAAATTCAGTTCAGTTCAGTTCAGTTGCTCAATTGTGTCCAACTCTTTGCGACCCCAAGGACTGCAGCATGCCAGGCCTCCCTGTGCATCACCAACTCCTGGAGTTTACCCAAACTTATCTCCATTGAGTCGCCTGATGCCATCCAGCCATCTCATCCTCTGTTGCCCCCTTCTCCTCCTGCCCTCAATCTTTCCCAGAATCAGGGTCTTTTCAAATGAGTCAGCTCTTTGCATCAGGTGGCCAAAGTATTGGAATTTCAGCTTCAACATTAGTCATTCCAATGAACATGCAAGACCGATCTCCTTTAGGATGGACTGGTTGGATCTCTTTGCAGTCCAGGGTACTCTCAAGAGTCTTCTCCAACACCACAGTTCAAAAGCATCAATTCTATACTCAGTTTTCTTCACAGTCCAACTCTCACATCCATACATGACAACTGGAAAAACCATAGCCTTGACTAGATGGACATTTGTTGGCAAAGTAATGTCTCTGCTTTTGAATATGCTGTCTAGGTTGGTCATAAATTTCCTTCCAAGGAGTAAGCGTCTTTTAATTTCATGGCTGCATTCACCATCTGCAGTGATTTTGGAGCCCCCAAAAAATAAAGTCTGCCACTGTTTCCACTGTTGCCCCATCTATCTGCTATGAAGGGATGGGACCAGGTGCCATGATCTTAGTTTTCTGAATGTTGAGCTTTAAGCCAACTTTCTCTCTCCTCTTTCACTTCCATCAAGAGGCTTTTGAGTTCTTCTTCACTTTCTGCCACAAGGGTGGTGTCATCTGCATATCTGAGGTTATTGATATTTCTCCCAGCAATCTTGATTCCAGCTTGTGCTTCTTCCAGCCCAGTGTTTCTCATGATGTACTCTGCATATAAGTTAAATAAGCAAGGTGACAGTATACAGCCTTGACGTACTCTTTTTCCTATTTGGAACCAGTCTGTTGTTCCATGTCCAGTTCTAAGTGTTGCTTCCTGACCTGCATACAGATTTCTCAAGAGGAACGTCAGGTGGTCTGGTATTCCCATCTCTTTCAGAATTTTCCAGTTTGTGGTGATCCACAAAGCCAAAGGCTTTGGCATAGTCAATAAAGCAGAAATAGATGTTTTTCTGGAACTCTCTTGCTTTTTCGATGATCCAGCAGATGTTGGCAATTTGATCTCTGGTTCCTCTGCTTTTTCTAAAACCAGCTTGAACATCTGGAAGTTCACAGTTCACATATTGCTGAAGTCTGGCTTGGAGAATTTTGAGCATTACTTTACTAGCGTGTGAGATGTGCAATTGTGCAGTAGTTTGAGCATTCTTTGCCATTGCCTTTCTTTGGGATTGGAATGAAAACTGACCTTTTCCAGTCCCGTGTCCATTGCTGAGTTTTCCAAATTTGCTGGCATATTGAGTGCAGCACTTTCACCATCGGGGAGAGATTAAAGAAATTACCACTTCTTGAATCTGAGCTAAGAAATTTAGAGTAGGTTACAGTGACTTAGCAGCAGCAGCAGCACAGTGATATCTATTTTCTTCTATTTTTACTTAACCTCCTTCTGTATCAATAAGAATTCTAGGAGTAAGTTTCTTAACTTCATGGGATTAACCTTTAATTTTTTCCTGATATACAGTAATATATAAAACAAAAATTTAATTTTTAACCAGTTATTATCTGGTTTATACATGTTTGTAGTGTCATATATTAAATTCTCAGAACAGGCTTTAGAATTCAAGAGACCTAAATCAAAGGACAGCTCTATTTGCCTCCTAAGGTGTGACTTTATGGAAGCAAACATCCCGTTAATTGAATTGTTTGCCCAAATGTATACTAGGTATTATATAATAAACCTTACTTTTCATGATTATTGAAAGTATTAAAAACAATATATATAAAGTGGTTAGCAAAGTGTTTGGCACATTGAAGACCCTAAATAAACAATAGTTATTATGGGACAAATGCAGATGAGCCTGAACATTTATTTTAAGGTCTCATTTTTTAGCATGGCCTCAAATCCCATGGATGGAGGAGCCTCGTGGGCTGCAGTCCATGGGGTCGCTGAGGATCAGACACGACTGAGTGACTTCACTTTCACTTTTCACTTTCATGCATTGGAGAAGGAAATGGCAACCCACTCCAGTGTTCTTGCCTGGAGAATCCCAGGGATGGGGAGCCTGGTGGGCTGCCATCTATGGGGTCACACAGAGTCGGACATGACTGAAGTGACTTAGCAGCTTAGCAGCATTTTTAATGGCTTCCCTGGTGTTTCAGTAGGTAAAGTGTCTGCCTGCAATGCGGAAGACCCGGGTTAAATCCTTGGGTTGGGAAGATCCCTGGGAGAAGGAAACAGCAGCCCACTCCAGTATTCTTGCCTGGAAAATCCCATGGATGGAGGAGCCTGGCAGGCTACAGTCCATGGGGTCACAAAGAGTTGGACGTGGCTGACTGACTAACACAAACACACATATTTTTAATATAGAAGATGAGTAATCGAAATCATAGAAGACTGGGGAAAATGGGCTGATGATTAGAGGAGAAGGCTCAGTGGGTAAAACAGTCCTATGATGCTGGCTTGTAAATGGGAAGAAATAAATCCCTACAGGTATTTTTAATACAGACATTCCTAATATAAAATCTACAGGCTGTGATAATGTTGGAAGTGGGAACTATAAGGAAGAAATCAAATGATACTCCAAGGATTGATTTTGAATAGTGGGGAAATGGTACCATTAACATAAATTGAAGCTTTGGGAAGGATACACTTTGGCATCAAAGCATGAAATGAAATATAAGGATGAGCATTTCTGGAGAGCTATGGGGCTTGGGATCATGATTTGGGAGTTACCTACATGGAGGCAAGAGTCAAGGGCTTTAGCAGTGTTATCCACTCCAAAGTAGTGGGAAAGGCCTACATTTAAGGAAAAAGAAAACAAGAAAAGAAGAATAGGCAGAAAAATGAATGATGAGTAGCAGTGAGAAAACCAGAACTAGAATTGAAGAGGTCAAAGAAAGGCAGTTTTAAGAAAATCTACATAATTGGTTATGTAGATTCCCATGAAGATGATGCTTGGGTCAAGTTACCTGGATTTAGTCACTGGGAAGGGGTTAGTTGTTCAGGCATGTCCAACTCTCTCCGACTCCACAGACTGCAGCCGGCCAGACTTCTCTGTCCATGGGGTTCTCCAGGCAAGAATACTGGAGAGGGTTGCCATTTCTTCCTCCAGGGGATCTTCCCAACCCAGGCATCAAACCTGGGTCTCCCACGTTGCAGACAGATTCCCTACAATCTGAGTCACCAGGGAAGCTCCAGTCACTGGGAGTCCTTGGTTATTAGTAGGACCCTCAGAGTGATAGAGACACTACCAGATCACGTAGACTTTAGCAGGTGGCAGTGGTCGCTGTTGATAAAAGACCTTTAATATGGCTTTACCAGCCTGTTGGAAGAGCCTGAATTGAAGTTCAGGAAGAAGACCTTGGAAATGTGCTAAGGAAATGAGATGGCCTCCAAGGATTCTTCTTTCCAACATTTCCTTAGGAAAGGGGTTTCCCTCTAGTCACTGTAATATCTAGTTATGATTTAGGATTTTTTTTAAAACATTTAATTTTATATTGGAGTATAGCTGATTAACAATGTTGTTTCAGGTAGACAGCAAAGTGACACAGCTATATATATATATATATATATGTATACATGTACCCCTTCTCCTCCAAACTCCCCTCCCATCCAGGCTGTCACATAACAAAGACTTAGGATACTATCATTAAATTCCCCATCTTAACATTTAGTCACATTTGCAGATATAGCCTAACCTGGATTAGCCCTGAGGTTAAGTAAGAAACTAAGTTGAGGAATGAGGGTACCAGAGCCAGGAAGAAGCAAAACTGGAGATGAGACCTCCAAGAGAGAGAGGAAGGTTGGGCTCAGCCAAAATTCTGCAGCAGGAGGTGATAGCTACATAAGCAGTATGTTTAGAAAATGAGTCACCTAGCTCTCTGGAAAAGCAACTGTTGACTGGTTGATATTATTTGACACTTGGGGATTGGTGTAGTTAATTAGTGAAGCAGAAAATTCAGCTGCTTTTCCCCTGAAGCCAAGTGACTTCTGTAGTCCATTTGTTCTTTCCACACTGTCCCTCTCCTTAAAGAGTAGCCAGTCCTAAGTAGCTAAGTATTTTCAGAGTTAGCCATTTGAAAAATATAAAATATATGTATGAGTGTCTAGCTGTGGCATGTAAAGTAAAAATAAATAAAAATATGGAAGATAACATATAATGATTAAAAATACAGGCTCTGTGGCTCAGCTTACCTGGGTTTGATTCCTTATCTTACTTGTCACTTCCTCGAGACGAACAGATCTGTTCCTGTTGACTCATTTGTAAAATTAATGCAAAAGAAAACTATCTCAGAGAGTCATGAGTCATGGTAAATACTCAACAGATGCTACCAATTAGTATTTTAGACACTCTTGAGAGTAAAACTTGAACTGGCCCTTGTTTCTAGTGAGAAGTAATGTTATTTAAATTAGTCCCATTTTTTCACTCATAAGATGAAAAGTATCATTTGTCTTACATGATTACTGTGAAACTGTACCATGGAAGGAGTAGTTATTACTATTCCTCCATCCATTTTCTCCATCACCAAAATAAGAAAACTTTAAGGAAGAAACCACAGAGTTAACTTTTTTGATTTTGGAATACATATTTCAATTCCCAAATATATGCAAATTCAAAAGTTTTATCTCTTTATAACATTCATTACTTTTATTACACAAATGTATTCAATGAAGAAAAATTCCAAAATATTGGGAAAAAATCATTCATATTCTTATCCCAAAAGATAAGCACAGTTAAAATTTAGAAGGTTGTCCTATGAGAATTTTCTCTCTCTGTCTATCTATTTATCCTTCCAAACAACCAAGCATATCACACTGGGGTTAAAGTAAAATCTTTAGTAACTTGAATTTTTAGTTAATATGTTGTGATATTGTTCAATGCCAGTACTTTGCTGCAACATAATTTAATACTTCATATGTTTCATTGTATGACTAAGCCAATGTTTGTGAAACTACTTCCTATAGTTTGTTGTTGAGTTCCTCAAAATATCTTCAGACAATCTGTTAATAAAGTACTTCCAACTCATTAAAATAGGGAGAATACCATCTTGACAGGGCCTTAGCAGTGTTTCAGAAAGAGGTACTTAGAGGTGAGATATTTATAGGATTTGAGGTCTGGCCTGAAGAGGTATAAGCAATCTTTCAAGAAGGGAAATGGAGAACTGGACAAAGTTTAAAACTGGTGGATACTGTGAAATTAGTCTGGACAACTAACCTGATGATCAAGCTGCTTGATTAGGACAGCAGATTAATGCTTCTAAAAACTTGATGTGAAGAGAGTTCCTGAAGCAGTCTGTAAAGTTATTTATTGATTTATAGGGTTGGACATGACTGAGCGACTTCACTTTCACTTTTCACTTTCATGCATTGGAGAAGGAAATGGCAACCCACTCCAGTGTTCTTGCCTGAAGAATCCCAGAGATGGGGAAGCCTGGTGGGCTGCCGTCTATGGGGTCACACAGAGTCGGACACGACTGAAGTGACTTAGCAATAGCAATAGTACTATATTACCTAGCCAGAGTTTTCCTAAAACAAAAAATAAAACCTAAGTCACATCAATAAATTTACATATTGTTAACATCAATAGCCTGCAGTTTTGTCTAATGCATATTAACACAGTTGATTTCAATTATCAAAGTTTTTATTTTTTAATTAGTTTTCCCTATACTCTGGTTTCTCTTCAGATCATATAAATCTTTCACCTTTTTAATATTACTTTTCTCAAGTATGTTTTATATATCCATTTATTTCTATTATCACTAGTACCACCACCTAAATCCAAGCCTCTACGTTCCTTTACCTTGCCTTTTAAGCTGATCGCTTTCAACTGCTAACACTCTTCCTCCACAAGGCAGTCAGAATGAATTTATGACGCAGAATGTCACTTCCATTCTTAAAACCTTTTCAGTATTTACATATTGTTCTTCATATGGTTTTAAGTTCCCCATGAGAGCCTCTCTGACCCACTCCTATGGCCTTATTCTGTTCACTGCAACCTAATCCAATAGACCTCTTTTGGTTCCTTGAATCTGTGGTGTTCCATCTCTTGGAATGCTTTTCCCTGTACTTTCTTTTATATAGTTAACTCCTACTTATCCTTCAGATCTCATTTTGCTCATCCTTCTCCAAGACAAATATTATACATTTCCATAGCTCCCTATATTCTTCCTTTGTATTATTTAATTTTTTTACAAATAATTAATGCCTGTTTGTGATTTGATGCCTATCTCCCCGACTCAAAAGCAAGCCCTATAAAAGTAGGGACACTATTTACTTTGCTCTACATTACATCCTCAGACTCTCTGGCCCACTACACAAACACACAATGTGTAGTATAAATGTTTCTCAATCAGTGGCACAAGGCTTCACGTTTATGCTGCAGGAGTTCTTTGTTTTGTTTCCTGTGTGCTTTGATAACGCACCCAGCTTAATTGCCTTCACCTTCAAAAACACCTTTTCACTCTTAATTTGAGGGCATGTCTTGTTTGTTAAATGAGCCAAATAATTGTGAAAAGAAGTGTTCACAAAAAAGCTACTAATTGAAGCTCTTTTTTTTTTTTTTTCCCCACAGATATAATAAAGCATTGAAAATGGGAGGTTTTAGAGAGAAATGTGCCTGTCTCTTTCCAGAGTATTGCTATAGCTTCCAGATATTCTAAAAATATGTCCTTTTGAATGAAAATAGGACTATGTGTGTATGTAGTAGGAAGTGAGAAGGGTAAACTGGTTCTTTTATTAATATTTCTTTTTTAACTTGAACCGTATAGATACATGTTCTGACTGGAGTTGGGCCATTCTGTAACAAAGCTAACTCTCAGTTATCACACTAGTGGAAACTAATATGATGTAGAAAAAACAAAATATGGTCATAACCCAAATCACCTATTTCCATTCATTCATTCATTTGTAATTTTACTCATAATCTTTGAATTATAGTGATACTTTCTATCTGTCCAGGACTTTTGATTTTAAGAGTTTTATTTACATACTTTGTTTTTGATATGGTAGACCAACCCAGAAAAAAAAAGATAGGATCCTCAAAACTCAGCTCCCTTAAAAACAGGAAGTTTATTTCTTTGATCTAGAGCAGAGTTCTGGGTTAGCAGCAACTCAGCCCTTATGCTCAGGGACCCAGGCTGACAGTGACTCTGCTGTCTTCAACATGATGATTACAAACTGCTATCAGAATTAGTTTAAGTCATTTAGGAAACGTGAAGAACATTAAAGAACATGCAGAGGGGGCAAAACCTGGAGTGACATACATCACTTCGGCTCACACATCTTTGCCAAGAACATCATCTGGAGGCAGGGAAATCTGGAAGATATATTCTGCCTATGTGTTCAGATCCACCCATGTTTCTGTAGAAGGAGAATAGTACAGATTTTGGTGGGTAGGTTTGGTCACATGCATTATCTCATTGAGCAAATAGATTTTTAAAGCCTCTTCTCTTTCTGCTTTTTGAAGGAATAAATGAGCATGTCAATCAAGCTCTTGAGAGAGTCAATTCCTAGGCAGGTTGATAGGAAGTCCAGGGTCCCCAAGAAAGAGAGGGGGATCTGGAACTCTCAAAGAGGAGATAGGGCTCTGAAATTCTCAAGGAGGAGGAAAGGACAAATGCCTTTTTTCCCTCTACATTCTTTAGTCTTAGACACCTAAAACTTTTTTTTTTTTCCTTTAGGCCTGGAACTGATGATTAAACCACAAACAACTAAGTTTAAATTCTGTATTAAGGAATATACAGGGCTTCCCTAGTGGCTCAGATGGTAAAGCGTCTGCTTGCAATGTGGGATACCCGGGTTCAATCCCTGGGTTGGGAAGATCCCCTGGAGAAGGAAATGGCAACCCACTCCAGTACTCTTGCCTAGAAAATTCCATGGATGGAGGAGCCTGGTGGGCTACAGTCCATGGGGTCCCAAAGAGTGGGACACAACTGAGTGACTTCACTTTTGAAGGATTATACAACAACAATGTATCCTGCTTGAGGACAGTTTCTCCTTCCTAAAATCCTTCTGGCTAATCCTGTTATCTTAAAATGTAAAATGTGGGAGTGGGTCTAGTCAGCTCTTTACAACCTTGAGACATTCTTTTGATTTATTATAATAACCAATTATAAAGTATATAACTCCATTGCTTAGACTAGCGAGGGGGGCACTCTCCAGCCCCTCTCTGATGTCTATGTCAGAAGCGTTCTCTGTCCCTTTTTATACTTTAATAAAACTCTGCTACACAAAAACTCTTGAGTGTTCAAGCCTGGTCCCTGGTCCGGAAGCTAAGTCTTATTCTTCGGAGATCACAAATCTGACATTGTTCACTGTAAGCTATCACTCTGTGAAGCAAATAATCAGAGAGATAAGAAATATCAGATGCCTAGATGATCTAGGAAATGAATAAATAGTATCTGAATAATAAATTATAATAAATAGTAATAAATTAACAGGACCTATCATGCAAATGGGACATAAATTATTGTAATTATACAGGGTTGATGGTAGTAAATTGAGTATATTTTACGATCTATTCTGAGTCCAGTTTGTGTTGTCTATCTGATATATAGCGTGCAGCAAATCCTTGGTGTTGTCCTACATGATGAAAAAAGAAATTTCAACTTTTGGCAAAGGTAACTTCAGGTTTAAACCATTGATTATTTGAAAAAGTAAAGTTTTGAAAATGAAGAATGTTGGAAGAGATGCTACCTTCCTCTGAAGATATTTAAATTAAAAGAGTGTCAACTTAAAAAAAAATCACACTACATGAGTTTACGTTTTATTCAGGGTCTTACTGCAGACTATAGCCAAGGAGAGAGGTCTGAGGAACTGTTCCAAAGAGGTAGGAAAGGAACTGGTATACATATGAATTTGGGGGCTAAGAAATACATACGGTTGAGGATGTGCATGCGTGCTAAGTCACCTCAGTCGTCTCTGACTCTTTACGACCCCATGGACTGTAGCCCAACAGGCTCCTCTGTCATAGGATTCTCCAGGCAAGAGTACTGGAGAGGGTTGCCATGCCCTCCTCCAGGGGATCTTCCCAACCCAGGGATCAAACCCACGTCTCCTGTGGCTCCTGCATGGGCAGGTGTGTTCTTTACCACTAGTGCCACCCGGGAAGCCCATAGTTAAGCAAACATCTTGGCAAAAGATTACTGCTAATTACAAAACAGACATCTTAGTGATTTTAGTGCTTTTCTATGTATGGGATGATTTAACAAGGGAGAACATTTTCTGGATCATAATAGACTAGTAGGGCAGACATCCTAGAGGATTTTTAGGTTTTTAACAGGGCTTAATCTAGACATAGCACATGAATGGCCTACCAACAAAATCCTTGGCTGCCCTAAGAATAAGCCTTCCTAGCACCACTGGACAAATCAGTCACTAAATGCCTCCCGAACCTTGGTTGAATTTACGACCTAAAGGAGGAGGATGGAGAATGTGAAGGGAAAAAGAATGCAGGGCCTTGCTCATCATCCAGTTGTATAAGGCTTAAATCACAACCCACTGTAGTGGCCTGCGGGCAGTGCACCCTGAAAGGAATTCAGAATGAAAAACAGGATGAAGCTCTGTGTGCTTTAGATGAATGGGCCACTAGATAGATAGATGCTTATCAAGGTGAATTTCAATGAGCACAAATTAAAGCAGTTAGGAGATTGTTTTGGCAAACTGGTTAAGAGATAATGATAGTTTGGTCTAGAATGCCAGTGATAAGAAATGAAGTGCAGTGCATAGATAATTCTAGGAATGTTTGAAACAAGGTATGGGACAGCGACAAGAGAGATGAATCTATGAAACTACCCAGGTCCCAGCCAGAAAATGCATGAGTGTACTAAAGATTTGGGCCTTTTTTTTTTTTTAAAGAAGTTGAGCTAATATGTTGAGTTAATAATGGTATCCACACTGAGGATACATTAGATTTCTTTAGTGTGAATTCACTAAAGGGTGACCTAATGCCTTAATATGAGTGAGAAAAGTTGATGGCCTAAAAGAAAGCATTTACAGTGGGAATGACATGAGGTGTGTGGACTCATGATTGGCTGTGGGAGGAAGTTAGAGGGACTGTTACAGGCGACCCTCAAGTTTTGCTGAGATATGGAGGAAGTGCAGGTAGAGAGGGAGTCTGGGAGATTAATCAGAAATAGAGGCAGATTCTCTGGAAGGAATTTTCTAAAGGGGACTGGCAACACACATCTGAAGCTCTCAGAGAGGTGGGAGTTGGAGATAAAGATTTCAGTCATTAGCATTTTGATATCTAGCAGACTTGGTTTTTCCCTTTTTCATTTTCCATGTGCCTGAAAGCAAGGAGAGCCCTACTTGACTCCTTGGGAGTTTACATCCCTTTTTTCTCCTTTCCCCCACAGCTGGTGGTCAATGACTGCCTGGTGAAGGATCAGGAGAGTCCTCGCCTGAAACACTCCAAGCTGCTGGTAGATCAGGCTGAGCCTCGGACTTTGCTGAAGGCACACACTGGGTTTTTTGTTTATGTTTTTATCCTGCTTCTCTACTTCCTTATCCTTCTCTCTGAGACAATAACTTTGCCACAATAACTCCCTCCCCTTGTGTAAGAACCTACACCTGGAGAAGCAAAAGCCAGACAATAATCAGGAGAATAAGAGTTATTAAGGAGGCCTGGGAAAGCTGTGTAAAATAAGAAAAAGAGCTGCCTAAGATGGTGGACACCAAAGAGCAACCAGTTACCATATAGATAGAGAAAAGCAGCCAGGAATGAGCCTGAGGAAAAGAGCAGAGAGAAATGGGCTGGGGCAGTGAGTTGCTGTGAATGCAGAATGTGGTTATCAGACATGGAAACTGACAGAGAATTCAGGTCAAGAGTATGAAATGATACAGAGAGGTCAAGTTATGTAAGGAGTGAAAAGGATCCACTAAATACAGCAACAAAGAGGACTCAATACCATATTAAAGATTGAAGATTTTTAATACTTTGGAAGATAAAGACTAATGATAACATATACTCATTTTTAAAAAGAAAAGGTATTTTTGAGCATCTATTAAGGTACAAGTCCTGTGCTAGTGCTGTGGTGAGGAACTGAATAGCTGTTCCTTACCACGAAGGGACCAATACACTAATTGTCGGAGTGGTAAGTGTTGCAACAGTAGTAAGTGAGTCATTACCAGTGCAGACTGATGCTGAAAGCTTGGCCTCTTTGCAATGGTGCCGAATTAAGTCTTGGAGACAGAGTTTTGGGTGAAGAAGAAAAGAATAGCTTTATTGTTTTTCCAGAGAAAGGGGGACACAGTGGCTCCTGCCCTGAAAAATTATGTGTCCCATCCTGGGAGGATTTGATGAGGCATTTCATAGCAATGATTCAAGGGTGAGGATGCTGACATGATGAGGGTGTGTGCAGGGCAT
Organism: Bison bison bison; assembly: GCF_000754665.1. NCBI lineage: Eukaryota > Metazoa > Chordata > Mammalia > Artiodactyla > Bovidae > Bison > Bison bison. The sequence goes on from NW_011494961.1 coordinate 3,256,228, forward strand.
GCACTCCTCTAAGCTATTCTCAAGTAATCTTCTTGACAGGGCTTCCCTATTGGCTCAACAGTAAAGAATCTGCCTGCAATGCAGGAGGATGGGGTTTGATCCCTGGGTCAGGAAGATCCCCTGGAGGAGGAAATGACAACTTGCTCCAGTATTCTTACCTGGCAAATCCCAGGGACAGAGGGGCCTGAGCAACCAAATAACAAATCTTCTTGATGAGCTTCCCTGGTTCCTTTAATGTAGCCTCAGGTGGCTTCTTGGCAGCTCCTTCCTTGATTAGCAGTTGTTCGCATCTGCTCTTTGAAACTCAGGGAAAGTCATGGAAGCTGGAGTCCATTCTCTACAAACAGGAAAATGGGGGACAGAAAGGCTCCCGAGTTTAGAAGCCCCACAGGGTCCTGCTCTGTTTCAAGAGGAAGACAGCATCTGCTAATTTGTTTCGTTTGTTAATGACTCCAGTTATTTCAATTTACCCATCGTATTTAATACAATTTCTTACTACAATTCTTTTAACAGTGGTAGGTATGCATATGTGTTCATGAAGCATCAAGTATACTAACCAGTATACTTGAAAGTGATGGGAAAGAGCTACTTTTTGGATATTGCTTATTTTGTTTAGTTGCACGTTTATTTTTATTTTTAGTAAAAAAAAAAAAAAAGCACCCGATGAGACAAAGCAAACGTTTCTGTTACTATCTTTTGTTTTATAAATAGTTAATTTCATCTGCACGTTTATCTTGCATAAACGGATGTTAGGGTGAACAGAAAATCTACTCACTTGTAGACTGTATTTGTGTCTGACTCTATGTGGTTATTGTACCTTAGGAAGACTAACTGAAAAAAGCAATAGCAGATTGCTTTAACAGAAAAAAAGCAAAGGCGAGTTGCTTTTTCCCCCTTGGCTCTAAATCTACTGAGTGGCTTACAATACAGAGCCTGCTAAAATTCTCACAGAAATCTACCTATTACAGATGGATTCTGCTTTTGAGGGAGCTATGGAAATAGTCATCATTTCATTGTTTCCTGTATGCAACTTTGTAGCAAGGAGAAATCAATACCTGTGAATATCCACTTTGCTCATTTAAGTATTAGAAACTTATCCCTTCCTAGTAGGGCTACTGAAGTCTTGCAATGTTTAATTACAAGATTTCTATCCTTTATTCTCATTTTGTATTTGTATATGGTGACCATTTTCAGGTCTTCTATCTCTTTGCTACTGTTTGTCAGCTGACGCTATCACAAAAAAAGGATGGGATACATTTACAGCAAGATTTCCTTTTCCTCTTGGCACCGATATGATTTCACGTGACTGAAGTCTAGCAATCCAGGTAGAGTCAGGGCTCTGCTTACTATTACTTTTCAAACCAACAGTTGTCCAACCATCCACCACCCCATACCCCTTCTCCTTTATTTGCTGTTATTGCCTTTCTAGTATTAATGGGTGAATTTTAAAAGATGATAAAATTATTATTTATATAATTATTATCATAATAATAAAATTATTATTAATATTTTGCTTCCACCTTAAGCACAGTAGAAATCTAGAAGCTGGAAGCAATAAACCAAGTGATCTCAATTTTTATGTGATTAAACTAATTGAGAAACCAAATAAGCTTCTATTTAGAAATTTTTTGTCCATTTTGCACATGAAAAATTCATTTCAAGCCACATTTTTCATTTCCTTACATTGACTTTTGTCTTCACAATGAGATCTAGTTATTTAAAACCTTTGGCACTGCCTTTTATTACAATATAAAATTTAGTAAGGCCAATATATTTAAGAAAACACATTCCTTCTTCCTTGACAAGTAAATTAGTACTAGATTCTTTTCCCTTGCTGTCAATTATTAGTGTATTTTAAAAATCCATTTCTGTGCATAAACACTTTTAATGATGGGATACTATGACCACTTTGAAAATGATCACCCTCATAGTAAGAAGTCTTAATGGTATGTTAATTATCAACTTCTGACCTTAATATAAAACCTGTGATTAATCTAAACCCCCAAATAATTAATCTCTCCATTCAACAAAGTTCATCAAGCAGCTATTATGTGCCAGAAACTGTTTTAGTCGCTAGAAATAGTGCGGTGAACAAAACAGCCAGTAGTTCATGCCCCTGGGGAGCTTAAATTCTAGTTAGGAAGTATAAACAATCAACAAGAAAAAATGTGTAGTACTGTAGGTGTTAATAAGTATTGAGGGGAAAAATAAAGCAGGGAATGGGACTGGAAATCATGTTTGAAAGAGCTGCAGTAATTGATAGAACAGCCAGGGAAGGCCACCACGATAAGACAATATTTGAGAAAATATTGGAAGGAGGTGAAGAAGTGAGATAGGACAACTAAGAGATGAACATTCTGGGAAGCAGAGAACAGAAAATGCAAAGTCTCTACTCCAGAAACAGTAGTAGCCAGTGTGGCCAGAGGAGAGTGAGCCAGGGCACCAATTGAGGTAAGAAGGCTAGTGGAGTAGGGATGGAGAAGAGATCCTCTAAGGCCTTATAAGTCATTTTTAGAATTTTGTTTTTCATCCAGTTGAGATGGTGTGAAGCCTTCAGCAGGTTTTGATCATAAGCATGGTTTGTTCTGACTGAGGTTTCAAGAGGATCATTCTGGCTCCTGAAGGAGAGGAGGTGAGCGCAGAAGCCAGAGACCAGGAAGGAGGCAAGAGAAGATAATTCATGTGGACTTCAAGTGTAAGTAACCTCAGAAGGATTATTGTCGTAGGTGGTCCAAGCACTAGACATATCTTCAGTTTTTTATTATTCTTGCCTAGAGAATCCTGTGGACAGAGGATCCCAGTGGGCTGCTGTCTGTAGGGTCGCACAAAGTCGGACACGACTGAAGCGACTTAGCATGCATGCATGCATGCATTGGAGAAGGAAATGGGAACCCACTCCAGTATTCTTGCCTGGAGAATCCCAGGGATGGAGGAGCCTGGGGTCGCAGAGTCAGACAGACTGAAGCAACTTAGCAGCAGCAGCAGCAGTTTTTGGTAAATAAAAGATATACTTTAAGTAATACAAAATATAGATCAGGGAACAGTGAAAATATATATTAAGCAGTGTATGCTTAAAAAGCACACTTTTATTGTCTAGTAATTTATCAGTTAGAACTGGACATGGAACGACAGACTGGTTCCAAATAGGAAAAGGAGTACGTCAAGGCTGTATACTGACACCCTGCTTATTTAACTTATATGCAGAGTACATCATGAGAAACGCTGGGCTGGAAGAAGCACAAGCTGGAATCAAGATTGCCAGGAGAAATATCAGTCACCTCAGATATGCAGATGACACCACCCTTATGGCAGAAAGTGAAGAGGAACTCAAAAGCCTCTTGATGAAAGTGAAAGAGGAGAGTGAAAAAGTTGGCTTAAAGCTCAACATTCAGAAAATGAAGATCATGGCATCCGGTCCCACCACTTCATGGGAAACAGATGGGGAAACAGTGGAAACAGTGTCAGACTTTATTTGGGGGGCTCCAGAATCACTGCAGATGGTGACTGCAGCCATGAAATTAAAAGACGCTTACTCCTTGGAAGAAAAGTTATGACCAACCTAGATAGCATACTGAAAAGCAGAGACATTACTTTGCCAACAAAGGTCTGTCTAGTCAAGACTATGGTTTTTCCAGTAGTCATGTATGGATGTGAGAGTTGGACTGTGAAGAAAGCTGAGCACCGAAGAATTGATGCTTTTGAACTGTGGTGTTGGAGAAGACTCTTGAGAGTCCCTTGGACTGCAAGGAGATCCAACCAGTCCATTCTGAAGGAGAGCAACCCTGGGATTTCTTTGGAAGGAATGATGCTGAAGCTGAAACTCCAGTACTTTGGCCACCTCATGAGAAGAGTTGACTCTTTGGAAAAGACTCTGATGCTGGGAGGGATTGGGGGCAGGAGGAGAAGGGGACGACAGAGGATGAGATGGCTGGATGGCATCACTGACTCGATGGACCTGAGTCTGAGTGAACTTTGGGAGATGGTGATGGACAGGGAGGCCTGGCGTGCTGTGATTCATGGGGTCGCAACGAGTGGGACACGACTGAGCGACTGAACTGAACTGAATCTATCAGTATTAAAACTAGATTATGTTTGTTTTATTGTATCACAATTATTGTAACCATTTACAATTGTGGGTAGTTTAAATAACTGAGATAAATATAGTAATTATGTAGGCCTCAGTACTCGAATATTTAAAAAACAATTTTCTTCCCAAGTTGTAAAATTCTATCTTTATTTATTGTTTTAATGTTACTTCTCCTGCTTAATTTTTAGATTTAGAGAAGAACATTAAATTATTACAGTATAACTTTTGGAACCATGATGACAAATTTTTAACATATGTATTAAAAATGTTTAGCCTAGACCACATTGATTTTTTTCATCTTTCTAGGCAAACTATTAATAGACACCTTGTTTCTTTTCTTCATATAGTTTTTGGTATCATCGTGTATTGCTCATTTTACACAGTATTTGCTTTTTATGATTAGGAATCAAAATATGTACAAAGTTCAATTTTGTTATAAGCATTAAAAACGGTAAACATTTTGAGAACTCTCGTATAAGCTATTATTGGCAGACTTGCATTCCTCAGACCAGGAAATGGATTTAAGTTATGTGTGACCGTGGACAAATTCACTACTTAAAAGCAACTTTTGGGAGCAAGCAGTAAGTAATTCCTTTCAATCTTAGACTCTCTGTACCTCCTAGTTATGGTTCACCTTCCAGCTGTGAAATTTTGAGTTCTTGACATAATGCTGAGGATGAACGAACAGCAATCGAGTTGCAAGGTTTTTAGTTTCCCCATGCTATAAAACAAAAAGCAATAATTTGGAGAAGACTTCTTGTTTTGGTCTGCCTTTATTAAAGACACAGGACTGGAAGGAAGGCCCATGGGTAGTTTCGGCTATCAGCAATTCATCTATTTTAAATGTAATGGATAATATTTTTGTCCTGTTTACTGTAAACAGTGACAGATATGCTGATAAATAATAACGTGTTCCTGGACTGCTATGTGCTTTCTCAAACAGCCATGAACAGAGTATAGCCAGGTGTCACTATCCGATCAGAGCTTTGAGCACACAAGCAGAGCACATGCAACCTCTCCTTTCCCTTTTTCCTTTTGCAAAGCGAAAGGCACTAGACTTGTTCACATGATGCGAGTGACGTCAGCCCCTACTAGGTCGCGTGACCGACATCTAACCTTCCCACTACCCCGCCCCCGCCGCCAGAGCAGGAAATCTCGCGAGAAACCGCCTTACTATCAGAACTTCGGGAGGTTACCGGGGAGTTACTCAGGAGGGAAGGTGTGGCTCGGCGGCGGAGTGCTTGCTTTCCTTCTGTTCACGTTCATGGCCCAAGCAGAGGCTTTTGGGGATTGCCAGAGTCTGAGCAACCCAGTCTAGAAAACGGCGGCGGAGGTGGAGAGTGAGGCGGCCGTCATATCAGAAGTGAAACGTGGCGTGGCGGGCGTCGCCCCTCGCTGAAGAGGCCGCGGGGGAGGGAGGAACCCCGCGCAGAGCGCCCGGGAGCGGGCGCAGTGGCTTCTGCCGGGGCGGGCGCACCATCATCGGTGCTTGGGGGAGGCCGGGACCCTTCTCTGGAAGCAGCCAGTTGCCCACATCCGGCCCCCACTGTGTCAACACCGACTCAAGCCGAGACGAAGCGCCTGCACCTCTGGCCCTACCAGGGCACCGCGGCTCGGGCGCCGGCTTGGGAGGCGGTCCCTGGTGCCCGGCGCCCGCACCCAGGCTGGGGGCCCCCGCGACCCCCGGTCGCAGTTTCCGCAGTCCACGAGTTGCCCCGCTTCTTCCCGCTAAGTCGGCCCCACGTTCCGGCAGAAGCCTAATTGCGGGTTTAACTGTAATTTTCCTGTCTCGCCTCCTTCACTTACACCCTCTCCAGGCGTCTCCCCCGCACATCCTCCTCCACCCACCTGGTCTCTCCCTAGACGGGCGTGCGCGCGTGAGACCCGGGGAGGGAGGGAAGGAGGAATCCGCGGAGGGACAGGGTGAGAGTCGCTAGCGGGAGGGATAGGACCAGCACGAGGGGGCTTCGGGAGGGAGGGGGTGCTGGCAGGCGGAGGGAGCGGCGGGAGGAGGCGCTTAGGGGAGGAGGCGGAGGCCCGGGGACGGCGGGCGAGGCTTCGCCCGAGCGGAGCGCTCTGTCTCTCGCCGCGCAGTCTCGGAGCTGCCGCGGGCTCGTGTGGAGCGCGAGGCCGCCGAGGTGCGGGCGAGAGACAGAGCGCTCCGCTCGGGC